>NW_027556180.1:62793629-63341129 GCF_003287225.1 Phascolarctos cinereus
TCAGTAGAGGTAGAAATCTGGAGGGTCAGATCAGCCATGTTTACACCATCATTCCTCTCTGGATCCCACTCCTGACTCTCTAGACTTGATATCGTTACCAAATCTTAGCAGTTTTCTCTCCCTGGAAGATCCTTCCACCTCTGTAGATCCTTCCTCTGATTAATAAGTTCCTTCTGGAGCTTTATTTTAAGGAAGGGACCAGGACAGCCATGTTTATTCCTTCCTTCTTCTCTAGGCCCTACTCCTGACTCTTGATTTCTTTCTTTATCATACCCTTCTACAGGGTATCTTTCCCCACCTCTTCCCCTTGCTTTTCAGCTTTCTTTATATGTTGTCTTTTCTCATTAGAAGTTCTTTTAGGGTAAGGATTATTTTTCTTTTTTTTATTGAATTTGTATTCCTATCTCTTAGCATAATGTCTGTTATATAGTAAGTGCTTAATAAAAGCTTATTGGTTTGACTTGAAGATTAATATAGATGTAATATTGACTTTGGAATATACTACAAACCACATGAACATAAAGACAAAATAGAGAAAGAGTTTGGGAAATAGATTATAAGTGCGGCATTTGATATAGTAGCAAAAGGGCCTTTACTTACAGAGATACTTGCAGGAGTTCATTTTCCTCAAACCAGAGAACTAAGAATTTCCTAACTTTCCTTAATAATAATTTTATTCTTAAAAAGGTAGATGGAGAGAGAGAGAGAGAGAGAGAGAGAGAGAGAGAGAGAGAGAGAGAGAAAGAGAGAGAGAGAGAAAGAGAGAGAGAGAGAAAGAGAGAGAGAGAGAGAGAGAGAGAGAGAGAGAGAGAGAGAGAGAGAGTGAGAGCACTGTGGGTAGGGATATTCTTTATTCAATTCTCATGAATAAAAAGGAACTAGTGATTGGGAGAAAATGATGAGAATCTTCAGGGAGAAGTAACCACTCCATTTTGGCATTTGTGATACAGAAAGAGAGGAAATCCAGACAGTGTTGGACATATGCCCTAGATTTTAGGAGAGTAGAGTTGAGGAATAGCAGTTAGAAAATGAGCCGGGAGAATCAAGGATAGAAGAGAGTATTATAGTTGAATTAATCAACTATAATAGCAACTAGAAAGACTATGAAAGGAAGAAAATGAGACCAGAGCAAGATTGGGAGAACAGGGAAGGACAGAAATACTTGAGGCTGTGGTTAAGACAAAGAATAGGCTCAGGATGAATGAGGCAGAGGGTGAAAGAGAAAGAAGGAGGTCAGATTATGTTCAGAGAGGAGAATTTCAGTGATCAAAAGCATGGAGGTGGCAGGATTATAGATCATGGTGAAATCTAAGTTAAGACCAATCCATGTAGGTGGCTGAGGTAGACTGAAGTTATGGTCATAGGAAATTAATTTAATGGAAGGTCAGGGTGTTTGAGCAGATTTGAAGATGGAGATAGGGTTTGGATAGAAGAGAAAGGCAATGTGGCAGGTACTGAAATCCCTAAAAAAGGAGAAGGAGTGTGCTGGATAGGAACAAAGATCTGGACTATATCAGAAATGGACAGATGAAACTTGGGAAGAGGAGAGCTTGCTGAAGTCAATGGCAGTGGGGAGCAGCAGCTTATCAGCTTATTCCAGTTTGTTAGGCTGGGAATGAGAAGGAAGAGAGGGTAGAAGAAGAGTCATCACTAAAAAGGATGGCCGTCTTCCAGAAACAGTCAGGTTTTGGTGAGTGCAAGAAGATAGGAAGAGTTTGATAGGAATAAAGAAACAACTTAGTAGTGCAATTTTAGTTAGTGGTAGAGCTGAGGGTAGGGCATTGGCATATAGAGTATACAATGGGAAAAGAGGACAGAGAAGGAAAGGCACAATGGAGAGGTAGGATTGAGGTGTCTGTGGACAAGAGTAAAGGTAAAAGAAGTGGAGGGTGGGGTGGGAGGAAAGAGACTTGCTTCTGGGAGACAATGTCTCTAAATCTCAATTACAGAAGCAGGATGTACAAACTACTAGTCATATACATCAATTTTTTGAAGCCTCTGGCCTCTAGGACACTGTGATAGAGAGATGTTCTCTCTCCAAACACTAGTTTAGGTATTAGAGTGGTATAGAATTTAGGCCTCAGTCTGGGCCCATAGGAACTGAACTGAATTAAAATATGGCACCTGATCATTAATTATGCCCCAAGAAAACTGGGAAAGAAGGTACATGTAGAAGATATGCATACTGAGATATATATACCTATATATATGTTGAGCATGCATTCAACTTTGCCTCTCTGTCCTGGTGTTTAAGGATCTTTTCCTCTTATTGTCTGAGGCTTAGGTTAAAGGAGCATTAGGCTCTTGCCTCTGCCTCAATATTTCCAGCTTAAGGTGTGGTATTTGAGGCCCAACCCTAGGGCAGCAACCGGTTGTTGGCTGAGACTCCAGCCTTCCTGGGAATCTAAACGTGTATAGTCCTATGAGTATTACTAAAACTGGGAATGAACAGAGGCTGGTGAGGAAAGCAAAGAACAATGAGAAAAGGGTAATTTTTAGCTATATTAGAGGAGAATCAAGGGAGGAATAGTAGCATTTCACTGGATAAAGAACCTGACTTCCACTGATGATGAAAAGAAGGTTGAGTTGTCTAGTTCTTACTTTGCTTCTGCTAAGAAAAATGACCTCTGGACTGGAAAGAACAGAACAAGATTTGCTCATAGAAAATTAATGGTAAAGATAAGTAGGGAGATAGTAACAGAGAATTTAGCTGCCCTTGCTGACACTGGGCCCAGTTGAATTATATCCAACCACGAAGAAAGACCTAGAAGTGATTCTTGAACTGCTGTCACTGATCCTTGAAAGGCTCTGAAGAACTGGAGAGGGACCACAAGAGTACAGAAGGCCAAAGGTTGACCTTTTTTTTTTTAAGGTAAAAGAGTACAGAATTTGCAAAATTAGAGGCCAGTAAACTTGTCAAAATTCTAGAATGCCTTACAAAAAGTTAGCAAATACCTGGAAAAGAAAACTATGATCCCAAAAAAGCCAGTGTGGCTTCATTAAGAAAAGGTCATACTGCTCAAATTTCACTTCCTTTCTATGGCTGCATTATTATTAGATTGGGGAGATGCAATATGGAGCAGGAGACAGAGAGTTGAGTCACTTTCAAGAAGACATCTCAAATCTTGTCTGTGTGACTCTGTAGAAGTCACTTAGCATCTCCGTAACCCAAACAATTCTCTGTTAGTTGCAGAATAGTTGCCCATGTGAACAAGCAGAGGGAGTTTCCTCCCTGGGAGCTCCTTTTGCTGATGAAATCACAGCACAAACACATGTGCACATATGACTAATAGTGCTGGGTAATTCCATATCTATAGTTTACCTAGAGTTTAGTAAAGCATTTGGCAAGATATTCCATGATGTTCTGCAGAAAAGGTGGAGTGATATGGATTAGTTAAATGGATTCAGAAGTGGGTGAATGGCTAATGCAAAGACTAACCATTAATGGTGTGATGTCAGCTAGAAAGGAGCCCCTGGAGTCATTTCAATATAAAAAGCAATAAGGTGGAAAGAAAAGAACACTGGACTTAATTTTGGAGCATTGGATTTTGAGTCTCAGCTCTGCAACTAACTGCTACGCAACTAATGACTGAGTCACTTTGGGCAATTCAATTCAATGAGCATTTTTTAAGAACCTACTACGTGAAAGGCATTATGCTAGTTTCTGGGGATACAAATATATATATATATATATAAAGAAATAGTCTTCCCTGACCTCAAGAAGCTTATATTCTATTGTGGGTAACAACATGTACTCAGATAAATAAACACAAAAGACATACAAAGAAACTATAAATTATTGGGGGGGGGTGAGGTCAGGGCACTAGTTAGTGGGACAGATCACATTATGTCTCTAGATGTCTGTTTCTTTATCTGTCCAGTGACAAGGTTGAACTAAATGATCTCCAAATTCCTTTCTGGTTCTAAATTTTGATAGAACTTCATTTCATCTTTGAAGTCTAATTCTACTAGATTTAATTCAAAATGTTTCATTCAGATAGATAGAAAGATAGATAGATGGATAAAAAGATAGATAAACTCTCTTTAAGGACACCTTGTCATTGAATCTATATGTCTTTTGTGTGCTTTGGTAGATTGATCCCCAGATACTTTGTACATTTTGTAGTTATTTGGAATGGGATTTTTTTTTTATTATTGTCTCTTAGATTTTGTAATCATTATATAGAAATAGAGTTGACTTTTGAGGGTTTATTTTGCAGCCTGAAGCTTTGCTGAAGCTATTAATTGTCTTGTTAGTATCTTTGCTAATTTTCTAGTACTTTCCAAATACACCATCACATCAGCAAATAGGGAGAGTTTTATCTCCTCTTTATCTTTACGCCATCAATTGTTTTCTCTTGTCATTGCTGTTGCTACTGTTCCAGAATAATATCAAATAATAGTGCAGCCGGGGGTATCCTTGTTTTACTCCCCTTATTGGAAAAGGTTCCAGGGTATCCCTAGAACTACAGATGATGCTGGCGTTTGGTTTTAGATAGATGCTTTTTATGATTTTTTTAAACGATCCCCCATTCCTATACTTTGTAGAGTTTTTAGCATAGATGAGTGTTGTACTTTCATAGTCAGCTCTCAACATAGATTTGAGGTACTAATGGAGGAGGAATTAGTTGTTTCACCAAGTCTTCTGGCACTAGATACGATGATCTTTGTACAACTGGCCAGACATGTTGAAAATGAGCCTACCCACTCAGTCATAAGTTGCACTAAGGACTGAATTTTCCATCCAAATGAGTTGAATGAAAATGCTCTATAACACTGAATCCATTTCAATTTCTGCTGGTATCAGCCACTCTCTTGGGGTCCTGATAGATATATCATAAGCTTATTCTCTGGGGTCCTGACATATATATCATAAACTTATTCTCTCTCTTATTCAGCTATATCCTTCTGTTCTCTATTCTATCACCACGTAAGTTAGCATTGATGAGTGCCTGTAAATTAACTGATGCCAGTTAGGGGATTTTTAAGCAATTACTTTTCAGTAAAAGCCTATTGGGATGTATTTGAACAGTTGTTTCAATTTATTCTGCTCAGTGCCTTAGACATGTGAACAGATTCTATGTCTTTATAAAGTTTACTTCCCTAGACATCAATACATTTTATCTTTAATAATGGCAACATCAATAAAAGCTACCAAAATCATTCATCTCTAATTGAGTGGCTTCTTGCATTGTGTCACCGCATACATTATTTTCAAATTCAAAACAAAGAAATGCCTTTTGTTTTTTGCCTTGTCTTTAACCAACGTTATACCAAAGAACTGGATGTTTTGAATGGGATAAGACTCTATGGGTAGACCATATGATGTGTATAGCAAAACACCAAAGTCAGGGGCCAGAGTTATTTGAATTAAGTTTCCTTCTTTATTTAAGTATCACCTTACCTTCTATAGAAAGGCAACCATCCTCATCACAAAATGCAATAATAAACTGCCAAGTAACCCAACTCTGTATGACCTTTTGGATTAGGGACTGAAAAAGGATAGCATAGACAATGTAAATGACAGGGAGAATATGACCACAAATAAATGACTATTTAAAGGAAGCATTGTGTTTTAGAGTTGGACAAACCTGCTCTTTGTTTTACAAATGTGCCAGGACTCACTTGTGCTTCTCAAAACTTGGAAGGGACTTGCTCTGAACCAGCCAGCCAGCCTACTTAATTTCCAGGGCGAAACATTATACAAGTCTGATTTTTCCACTATTCATTATTAAGTCAACAAGAAATATCCCATTTTTTTGTTGTTTTGTTTTGTTCTTTTTTAGGTAATTAGGGTTAAGTGACTTGCCCAAGGCCACACAGCTAGTAAGTGTCAAGTGTTGTGTCTGAGGCTGAATTTGAACTCAGGTCCTCCTGACTTCAGGGCCAGTGCTCTATCCACTGCGCCACCTAGCTGCCCCCAGTCTTCCCATTTTTAGGCAGCTCCAATATATCTTTTCATGTATTGTTCTTTTCAGTCTATATTTTGCAAAATTGTTATAAGGAGGAATAATTCAGCTAATTTCATTTCCATTTTTTTTTTAGTTCAAATATAGTTAAGGTTGGAACAACACAGTCTTGGTGTTCCAGACTAGGAGGTATAAAACAAAATCTGCTGAGGTCTACTCAACTAATTTTAGTTTTTCAAATGTTTTAGCCTTAGAGGATAAATATGACATCTGGGAGAAGCCATGTTCCCTAGACTCAGTTCAACTTACAGAATTGATAGAATATTTTAAGATAAGAAGGGCCTTAGAGATCATCTAGAATGACCCCCTTGATTTACATAACAATTAAGATTATTTATTAAGCACCTACTATATGCCATGCATGCACTGTGTTAGGTACTAGGGATGTAAATACAGAGAATAAAATAATCCCTCCTCTCAAGAAATTGACATTCCAATGAAGAGACAAGTACAGTATATGTAATATGCTCCGGGGCGACCATTTCAACTCCCACTTCAATTGATGAATCTGGTAGACGTTGCCACAAGCTGCTGTTATCCTGGGGAAAAAAAGCCAGGATACATATGGGAAGATAGGAAGTAAAAAATCCTCGGACCCTTCAAAGCTCACATGATCGTTCTCTGGCCAAGAGGAGGGGAAGGAGGGAAAGAAACCCTAGAGTGAAGCCTCTTGTACCCTTTCTTTGAGTAGTTTTTCCTAAAAGATCCCTCTTGGATCCCATTTGCTCTAGTCCTTTGGGACAAACTGGCTTAACTTCTAGATCAGGGAACATGGGGCCCTCTAGTTCCTCGAGTGCAACCCTTTGACTGAATCCAAACTTCATAGAACAAATCCATTGTAAAAGTTGGATTCAGTCAGGGGTGGCTAGGTGGCACAGTGGATAGAGCACAGTCCTGGAGTCAGGAGGACCTGAGTTCAAATCCAACCTCAGACACTTGACACTTCCTTGCTGTGTGACCCTGGGCAAGTCACTAAACTCTAATTGCCTTACCAAAAAAACCCAAAACAAAAAACAACCAACAACAAAAAAACTTGGACTCAGTTAAAAAGTTGCACCCAAGGACCTAGAAGGTCATGTGTGTCCTCAAGGCCACAGGTTCCCCACCTCTGCCCTTAGCCAATCCAAATGAGCTTCTTATGCAATGTTACTCCCGCTGACTTTTTGAACTTAGTCAAAGATTCTGACTGATCAGTTGAGGCATGTTCTCGCCTCCTTAAGGTATCACTTGCCTAAAATGAAGTACGGCAATTGATTTCTTCAGTTAAGCCCCATATCTCAATATTTATAGCTATTTCATAATATTTCAACTACTACTTCATATATACAGCATATAAATATATATAGAATAAATATAAATAAATACAAATGAACATAAAGTAGCTAAATACAAGGTAGTTAGGGAAGGAGGCAGAAGTGTGTTGATAAATGTTTAACACCTGGCTTTGGGTGAGGTGGAACATATGCATGACATGCTATGAAGTTTAACATTTTCTCCATCACTTTCTTAAGTCCGGACAATCACCAAAATGGTAAATCAAGCCTTGATTTGTAGTTTGCTGATTTCCAAAGTGCAAATGCCAATGACCTTCAGGAATTGGTTTGAGCTGGCTCCAGCACACCTATGGAAGAAGGGCACACAGATGAAGAAAGATCCCAAAAGATAGACTAGATTACCTAAAGTCACCCTTTTGCATAGTGGGTGTTAGTAGCTATAGATTTGGAATGAGAAGGGAGAAGTGCTACATCCCGGTCCAGTGCTTTACCCCTTGTCTCCCACTGCCTTGTAGATACACATGATGGAATACACTTCCTTCCTGCAGATAAAGAGGTGGGAGAGCTATGATTACAAAATGTGGCATACAAATGAGATTGCTGGGTTTGTTGGATTTTGCATGATTGTTTTTCATTTTTACAAGAGAGGATATAACTAGGAGAGGGTATAACAGGAAATAAATTATTTAAAAAAAACCAAAAAATATAATCCCTCCTCCTTTTTTAAATGAAGAAACTAAAATGAAGGCTGGTAGACCTAAAAGAGAAAGAAATAGGAAAGATTCCTGTTTTGGTCAAAGTGGTGAGAGCCATGGGCTATCCACTGACAACAATTCTGCCACATCACGGGAGCCACTTTACCCTTCCCTAGAGGAACAGTATGGTACCAAATAAACATTCACAGTTCCTGCTGAGGGAAAAGGAAAGGTTGCAGAAGGAGTTAAAGAAAACTAAGCTGATTATTTCATGTGACATTAGACACTTCAACCTATGGGCGGAAACATCCCTAGGGTTCTACGTATCCAACTAAGGCTCAGGTAAATATTCAAGAAGGCAGCTTGTGGGAAATGAGCTAGCATTATGAGATGAGTTAAAAGTGACTGGAGGCCGCAAAGGGATTATAGGGTAGGGAAACTTAGAAACCATCGAATCTAACCTAACTTGCCAGATAAAGAAACTGAGGTCTAGTCAATGAGGTGAGTTCTCTAGGATCACACCAATAAATAGCAGAGATGGATTTAGGGTTAAATACAACCCTTCTGATTCAAGATTCAGGGCTATTCCTACTATATAGTATTACTTATCAGCCCTATAAATTTCCTCTACTACCCTCTTCCCTTTGATTCTTTTCTTACTTTCAAGGCTGTATTACTGCCCTTTTATGATTTCTTTTCCCTTACAAAGCTATCCTTAATGTTCATTCTAATCCTGTACAAAATATTAGCTCGGAGTTTACATACTGTGAGATTTAGTCCTGGGCCCTCAATTCACTGAGCTATCTTATGTTAGGAATGACTGACCCTACCTTTAGACCAGAAGCTGCATTCTTATACAGTGTGTCCCAAAAGTCTTAGTTCAATTTTCAGGTTTAATGTCAGACAGAATGCAATGTGTCCTGCAACTCCCTGGACACACTAGGATGGGATGTAGATTAGCTCAGGCTAAATGGAAAATCGAGGAAAGTGTGTAGAGAGGGGCTTTCTGCCTTCTGCAAATCTGGAGTATTACTTTGGTGCCCTGCGGAGTCAGAAGGGGGGCATTAAGCAAATTAGTAGATGAATTAACCCAATATTAATACTCAGGGAAAGTAAGTTTCTAGCTCACTGTCTCTTATTTTTTTTGTTTGTTTTTTTGCACTCTTATTTTTTTTTAATAGAAAATAACTTAATATAGTTTTGTGTAGCTCTTAAAACAATTAAATGTTTTAGGAAATTAAACATAAATGGAGGTCTTCAAGCAAAGATTGGAAAGCCATTTGTCAGATATGTTGTAGGGAGATGGGGGAAGGTATCTGTCAAAGATACCTAAATTTCAAAGGGATAAAATGCTATGGATATAGCATGCTTTAGAAGAGGATCCATTTAGAGAACAAGGTTGCTTGTTTTTCCTGCAATTATTTTGATCATTTTGTTACAGCTTATCTGTCATCCATTTAAGGGGGCTCAGGGAGGAAGGGGCTGGTTAGAAATAGGTGTTTTCATGTTTTAGAATATAAAATACCAGCTTCTGAAAGAGCAATAACTTTACTATCCAAAATTTATCAATCCACTTAAAAATTTCCTAATAAAATGTCATTTGATATATAAGTAATCTGTAAAAACAAGAGTTCGTAGATCCAGCAAGAAGGAATAATTAGCACATTTATGCTAGAGTTCTCTTGATATCTCTACTTTGAAGGAAAATGACTGGTTCTTTTTAAAAAATCATTAGCCTTAATTAGTAATAACTAACATATCTGTATACATAAAAATATCATCACTTTAAGGTTCACGAGTTATATATGTATTTGCATGTGTGTAGACAATCACATACCATATACATATGTATGTGTATATATACACGCATACATGAACATACACACACACATACATACATATGTGCTGCTCAGTGTCTGAAGCCAAATTTGAACTCAAGTCTTCCTGATTCCAGGCCTAACAGTCTATTTACTGCAAAATTGTTCTTCTCTATTGTGAACATTAATTTCAGTTCAGTCTTTAATCATCATACACACATTCATTTTGCTTCATTATATTTTTTGAGATTCTATCTTTGAAATTGTCCAGGTGCATAATATATGTGATAATGAAAGAAAATATTTTATGTCTTCTTCACTGAGAGCATCACCAAACTTTATCATAAATATTCTTGTTATAATTTAAAACATGATTGTATTTGAATTCATCAGGATAATATTCAAGGTTGAACCAGAGACATGAAAATATTATATAGTTAAACAATAAACAGCCAAATTAATTGTGCGTATTTACCACATGAGATCCACAATTAATCAAAAGAGCTCAGCCTAGCTATCCACACAGGAAAAATCAAGTGGATGAAGATATTCAGTTCAATGGAAAATCCATAGAGTATATACATACATGTGACATATATGTATATATACATATGCATACACACATGTATTGTGTGGGGGTTTTTTATCCGATAGATATGGCAAAAGACAATGAATCAGTCCAGAACTAAAAGGGAAAGCAAGCTGCATTACCTTTGGAAAATTGCAAAATTAAAGACCCTAAACTTCTCCCTGAAAAAAGAGCCTTTTTTTTTTAAACATCTTCTAAAGATGTTATATGGCTGCAAGTCACTGAATATTACTGAACTGAAGGTGGACATTCCCCTAAGCACAATGGAGAAGCTCGTGGGACTTGTGAACTGACTGAAAGGAGGAATCTCAGGAGAAACAGTTTAACAGGTACTGTCACAGATATGTATGACAAGGAGGGAGAAAAAGGGCCAGCTAGTTACATAATAGCAATAAGGGATAATGTCTATTCTCCACTGATATTTATGCAGTGTCCAGAAAAATAAGAGGATGGTTCTCAACAATTGTTTGTAATCCCTGCGGTGGATTATAGAAAGACAATCTCAAGAGTTGAAAAAGATATGGATGTGTTGAGAGAATGACTCACATCACTGGGGTTATGGATCCTTTGGAACACTGAAATTTTTTACAAATGATCTTGACTTCCAAATACAGTTCATTCATGTTATTCTGTTTGATTATGCAGTACTATTATGAGATTTCCCATCAGCCCCTGGTAATCTGCCAATGTGCCTGCTAGTCTTTTAGTCAAGCTGCTAATAAGACCAGAGATGGATAAGAGGGAAAGGAAAATAGAAATCTCTGATTCAGAATTCTAGGTCTAGAAAGACCTTGGGGATGATCTCATCCTAACCCTCATCTGTATTGCAGAGGGGAAAATTGAGACTCAGAGAGATACAGTCACTTGGTCACACAGCTCCTAAGTGACAGAGCCTGCTCTTCTAGCTTCCAATTCATTCATTCTGAGATGATTCTTTGAGGATGAAACGCAGATGTTGAGTCCTATTTTCTGCTACTGATTTTTAATTTGCAATTCAAAATTTCAATTTTTTCTTACTTTGGCACTCATAATACATTAATTCATTCCCCAAATAAAAACAAACCCAAGTCACGCTATCCTATACCTTGATACTCAATAGATAAGAGGCACTCACCTGTGCTGGCTAGAGAGTGGCAGAATGAAAATATTCTGAGAAAGAGTTCCCCAACATGTGAAGAGGCAACAAGATGGTGCAGGGGATAGAGGCTGAGCTTGGAGTCAAGAATATCTGTGATCAAATTCTGACTCAGTCACTTACTAGCAGTGAGACCTAGAAGTAATGGTTATTTAACCTCTTTAAGGCTCAGTTTCTTCATCTGTAGAATGGGGATAAAAATGGGACTTAACACTTAGGGATGTCACAAAAATCAAATGAGATAATGTATGTAAAGTGCTTTTCAGACCTTCAAGCATTGCATTAATGCTAGCTCTTATATGAAAAATAGTAATGATGGGTTGGGAGGCTAGATCCGAGAGACAGTGAAGAGATAAATTATGAAACCTTCAAACAGGAATTATTTATGGAGATATTTAACAAGATTCTATTACATGCCCTGCTTCACTGGCAACCTTGTGATATCACGAGAAAGCAAGAAAGGCTTCCAGCAGTACATTGGTGAATTTATTGGAATAACATGGGTAAGAATCATACAAGATGAGCAGGCACAGATGAGTTACCATATGAATCTTTGGAGGAACACCCACATTTCCGAGATCACGGATCCACTTGATTATTTGAGCGTACACGGTACTATCGAAGGGAACTGATGAACAGCAAGATGTGTTGCATAGGCTAGGGGGTGGAGTAGTGTGACCAAATGTGAGGTGAGA
This sequence comes from Phascolarctos cinereus, assembly GCF_003287225.1. NCBI lineage: Eukaryota > Metazoa > Chordata > Mammalia > Diprotodontia > Phascolarctidae > Phascolarctos > Phascolarctos cinereus. The sequence goes on from NW_027556180.1 coordinate 62,805,804, forward strand.
GTGTCATATAGGCCAAAAGTAGACACCAAAGGTGCCTCCCAACTCGGAGGATTCTTCCTCACTGAGCCTGAGACTTAGATCTCTTACACTCTAGGTCAGAGAAAAGAGAAGTGAGAGGAATATTTAGGTTAGAATGGTGGGAAGATACAAATTTAAAGGAGAAGGAGAGAAGAAGGCAGTTCTACTTTGCCCCAGGAATTAAAATTCTATGTATGTCTCTGCTAATATCTTTTTTCCCCCTTTAGGAAGACTGACGTCAGGATCTGGAACATCAAAGTATTATAATCCCTCCCAGGAAGCAGCCCAGAAAAACAGCTATTCATCCAGACAAAATATGACACCAGAAACATGAGTCCAAAAGAAATGACTGGAAGAGGAATGGTCAGAAACCCAGCTAAACTGGGAGTGGGGGGAGGGAGGGAGGGCAGGTGTTGAATATTCATTCATAGAACAACACATCCCTTCTTCTGGACATTATTTGCAGTAATATGCTCTATGGAAAAGCTCACTTCAAGAAAAGGCACATAAGAATGAACCCACAGAATGCCCCCTCTCCCCCCACCTTTTAATAACTTGTATTCGGCACAAGTGGTTTATAATTCAGGAAAGGCAAACCAGATGCTGAGTCACTGCTGTCCTTAGGTCTTTCTTTCTTCTTTTTTTTTTTATTAGATTGCCTCTCCATCAGAGCCCACACTGTCACATCTCCTTTGCTCAGAGAGCCTCAGGGCTTACTTTAGTTTCTCTCTTCAAAATCTTTTTAGACTGAGATTCATCCTCAATTTCATCTGCTGCCCTATTGCCCCCGCTCTGCAGATTTCAAAACAAGCAACAGCCATACGTTAATTCTCCAAACAGCTGGGTGAAGGAGTGGTAGGGGTGTGTGTGTGTGTGTGTGTGTGTGTGTGTGTGTGTGTGTGTGTGTGTGTTTTAATGCTCATTGACTTTTGAAAGATAAGGAAACTTAGGCACAAAAAGAGCTGATGGTTGCAAACACCAAAAACAGTAGTCAGTGGTGAGCCCTAAGAAGCCATGATGTCTGGTACGCGGATTCTTACTCTGGCTGCAAAAGAGTATTGATTTCCTTGACTTTATCCACCCACCCCCCAAACTGTCTTAGTCATTCACAGGATAAACAACAAAAAGAGCCAGGCATGAATGTCTGACAATTTGATGTCTTTCCATTCTTTCTCCTTGGAAATGATCTTAATATCTCCATTGCTGGCACTTTGACCCAATGCTAATAAAGTTGACAGGATGCCAAAGCTTAAAAACAGGGAAAGAGAGGAGGTGGCAGGGAGGAGGGGGGAGGGCGGAGGGGTGGGGAGGCAGAGAGAGAGAGAGAGAGGAGAGAGAAGAGAGAGAGAGAGAGAGAGAGAGAGAGAGAGAGAGAGAGAGAGAGAGAGAGAGAGAGAGAGAGAGAGAGAGAAGAAAAGAAGAAGAAGGAGGAGGAGGAGGAGGGAAAGGAGGAGGAGGAGGAGGGAAAGGAGGAGGAGGAGGAGGGAAAGGGGAGGGAGGGAGAGTAAGGTAGGCACACAGACAAGGCAGAGACAGAGACAGACAAAGACAAAGACAGAATGCTCAGGAGTCAGAAGACTTGAATTCAAATCCCACCTTGGGTATGCTCTGCCTGAATGACCCTGCCCCAGTCACTTAACTTCTCTTCACCTCAGTTTCCTTCTTATGTAAAACAAAGGGATTGAATTACATGGCCTCTGAGGTCCCTTCCAGCTATGAACTTTTCTAATGAGGTTTTTCTTTTTTCTTTTTTTAGCTCAAAATGAAACTGTTTTTATCCCAGGGTCTTATTTTCTTTTCTCACAGCCTTCTATCCAGTAATTCTTGTACGTGTCACTTAGCTCTCATCAGCATTCCTTGGAAATGCTTTATCATTTTCTCAGAGGAGGGAAAATGGAGTCATTGTTGGGAAACAAATTTTGCAGAGACGATACCATTCTCCTTGCTACTTCCCTTCTTGTTTGGTAACCTTGCTGGAACACTTTTTTTCCCCCCTCTTCTGTTACTTAGCCTTTTACAATGACTCAGATAGACAAGATATTGCTGGCATTCAATTTGCTTCTCAAATAACTTAGCATGATATAAACTATATCTAGGATTTATTTTGGAATGGCTGAAATTTTTTAAACTGCCTCAAAAACATGCATGTAGTTTATACCATTGGTCAAGTCAGGAGACATTTATATGCTACATCCACATGCGATGTTAAAAGTTTAACATATACTATGTTACTGTACTATACTATACTATACATATACTATACACTATATACAGAAATTATGTTAAAGTAATTGTGCTAGGCCTAGGGGGTTACAAAGGTGAGTAAAGCAGTTCCTGCCCTAAAGGAGCTTACAGTCTAGAAGGGGACAAAAGATATATTTACAAATAACTATTATACAGACATTGTTAAGGATAAATAGAAAAGCTTTTTTTTAATTTTTAATTTTCTTCTGATAAACAAAAATCTATTTTCTCTCTCTCTCTCTCCTACCTTCTCTATCTATTGGGGGAAAAAAAAGAAACAATACCCTTGTCATAAATAATGCATAGTCAAGCAAGACAAATACTCATGTTGGCTGGGTCCAAAAAAAACATGTCTCAGTCTGCAATCTTGAGTTCTATCATCTCTGTCGGGAAAGGAGGTAACATGCTTCATCTTGGGTTCTCTGGAATCATGGTTAGTGGTTGTGTTGATCAATGTTCTTATGTCTTTCAAAGTTGTTTGTCTTATAATGTTGTTGTTATTTCATAACTTGTTCTCTTAGCTCTGTTCACTTCACTCTGTATCAGTCCATTAAAGTGTTAAATGAGATCTGAGGTGGAAGACATTACCTCTGACTGGGCGATTTAGAGGTGGTGGCTCTGAAACTGAGCCAGGAAAGATGGGCAGGAGAGGGTGTGCGGAGGGATACATTTCAAGGATAGAGGGCAGCCTGAGAAAATGCAGAGACAGGAAAAGGTAGGATGAATTCAGGCAATATGAAAAATAAAGTGAGGAAACTGTATATTGGAGTTAAATTGTTCAGCACTTTGATTGCCATATTAAAGAATTTTATTTGGGGGACAATGGAGAGTCATTGCATTTTCCACTTTGCCTTACCCCATTCATCAAGGGCTGCTACTGAGGAGGTTCTAATGGACTTGCTGATGTTGCAAGGGGCATGTAGCAAAGAAGTCCCTGTACAGGTAGGTGGGCAGAATCTTCCCGGTAACCAGCCAGAACTAGTAACTGGAAAGAAGGTTCATGGAACTGAAGAGCCAGAGGTGGTAAGTGGTGTCCAAATCAAAAGAAGAACTTTTTTTTTAAAGGATCACAGTCAAGTCTGATAGGTTTAGTACAGTAAAAAGCAATGTTCAGAATTAGCAACAAGTTGGTACACACAACAGAGTTCTTTCAACTTATCACATTGAGTTGTTCTATGGGCAAATATTTATTAAGCACTGTGCTATGTACCAGTGATAGGAAAAAAAAAGGCAAAAACCATGGTCCCTGCCCTCAAGCAGTTCACATTCTGATGGTTTAGGCAACATGTAAATGACATGTCCATAGAGGACAGATACATAGTAAATAGAGATTAATCTCAGAAGAAAGATACTAGTAGAAGAAGCTAGATGGGAGAACAGTAAAGCTATCCCAGAAGGTAGCATATGAACTGAACCTTGAAAGAAGATATGAGGCAAAGGTGAGGAGGGAAAGCAAGTAGGAGGATGGCTCATGAAAAGTCATGGGTTCCAGGGTGGAAGGTCATACAGTCAAGGAGCAGCATGTAGGTCAGTGTGGATAGATATTAGAGTATGTGGAAGGGGGTAAAGTTTAAGAAGAGTGGAAAGGGTCCAGGTTGTGAAGGGTTTTAAATGCCAAAGAAATTTACTGAGAAAGGGTAGGGTAACATGGTCAGACCTGTGCTTTAGGAGAATTACTTTGAAATTTCATTATATAGATATTTTTATGCCTGGCCTCTATAGTTAACCCAGTTATCCAACTTCCTCTGAATATGATTGTTAGCTATTGAAAATTTTTGAGTAGGAGAATGGTGTGATCAGAGAGATGTATTTAGGAAGATTAATCTGGCAGTAGATGTAGAAGAGATAAGACTGGAGAGAAACAGGAAGGAGATGAGTTAGAAGGCTACTGCATTTGCCCAAATGAATAGTAATAAGGATGTTAGCAAAGATAGTGTCAGTGAAAATGGAATGGTCTAAATTCAGCTGCTACAAGTCTCTCTTTGACCCAGAACAAGATAAAAAGGATATCTATATTTTGCATATTCATTAAATGAGCCCTTTTTGAGAATTTTAAAGGTAATTCATGTATTAGGTTGCATTCCGATTTTTTTTTTGGCTAAGCAATGGAGTTAAGTGACTTGCCCAGGGTCACACAGCTAGTAAGTATCAAGTGTCTGAGGCCAGATTTGAACTCAAGTCCTCCTGACTCCAAGACCGGAGCTGTATCCACTGTGCCACCTAGCTGACCCCATTCTGATTTTTTTGAGGTGAGGGGCCATACCTGTTTGTATAGGCACGTTATAGAACACTGGCTGTGTTTGGGTGTGCTGGCACATCAGCCCTGTGCCTTTTGGCATTTTTTAAAAAAAAATTTCCCTTGGTTTCAGAGAAAGGAAAGTTGAGTAGCACAAGCTCATAATCGGTTAAGATTGGTTGAGACGGAAACTGGAATTGGAAGAATGCATAAATGAGTTTGATCCAAGGAGACTAGAAGGGCAAATCTGCTAATCAGTTTGGATGAATTCTGAAGAAAATGTATTATTCTTATCTGGGGCCTAGAGGGAAACCCAATGCTATGAGACTGTGAGGTATGGTAGGATTAGGCAAATTAAATTAAAGATTAGGTTGGAAAATTTACTCAATCTAGTACTAAGTAGGTTTCTTCTACATGCATTTCTAATTCCTTTAGCCTGCTGGAGTATTTCCAAATTTCTATTTGTAAATAATCTCTGGAAAAAGCACTCTTATGACCTGGAGTGTGTGGACAAAAAGAGTAGATGGGAAAGAGGAATTGGGTGCTAAGCCTAGGGCACCAAGGGATGATAGTTACAGCTAAAGGAAAGTGTGAGGATGAGGACAGGTAAATTAGAAATCAAGTCCAGTAGATCTCAGAACTTGATAATCCAAGTCATCCAAGTGCTCAGGAAAATCCAAGAAGTTTAGGGCTTTAGGATGGGCCTCCAAGGTTAGTGAAATATGAGACGTAAAATGAGATGGCCCTGAAATCTAGAGGAATCATAAAATAATAAATCTAGCTACTATCTAGTCTAACTTTGTTATTCTAAAGATGAGGACACCAAATCCCAGGAAAGTTAAGTGACTTGCCCAAAGATGCACAGTAATCATCACAGGTAGGATTTTTTTTTCTTGAGGCAATCAGGGTTAAATGACTTGCTCAGGTGGCCACACAACTTGAAACCTGACTTGAACTCAGGTTCTCTTGGGCTGGTGCTCTGTCCACTGTACTGTCTTGCTGTCCCAGGGATAGAATTTGAATCCAGGTCTTCTAACTCCATAATGAGCATTCTTTCTTTCTTTCTTTTTTTAAATTGAAGTAATATTTATTGCTTATGAATAGATAAATCCAATATAATAAAAAATGACAAGTTTACCTAATTAATGTATTTATGTAATGCCATCCCAATTAAACTACCAAAAAAAAAGCATTTTACTAAATTAGAAAAGAAAAAAACACAACAAAGTTCATTTGGAAGAACAGAAGGTCAGGAACTTCAAAGAAACCAAGGGCAAAAAAGATGTAAAGAAAGCAGATTCAGTAATATATCAGACCTTAAACTATATTATAAGGCAAGAGCATTGTTGAAGGGTAAAATGGATAATTGTAATTATTTTAAATTAAAATTTTCTGTATAAATAAAATCAATGCAGCCAAGAATAGAAGGAATGCAGAAATTGGGGGGGTAACTTTCATAGACAATCTCTCAGATAGAATGTGATTGGGTTGGAATATTGCTGTGCTGTAGGAAATGATGAGCTGGTTGATTTGGAAAACCATGGAAAGACTTGGACTTATAAAGGAAGATGCTATCCGCCTTCAGAGAAACAGATAACAAGTAGAAATAAGCATAATACAGTCTTACATATATGTGTATGAGTGTGTATGTGTATATATGTATATGTTTATAGATATCCATGTATATGTGTATGTGAGCATTCTTTCCAAAGCACCATACTGCCTCCCCTCTAGACCAGCTCCTGGACAAGGAGCTGATGCAGTGGGAAACTATCTATAGACTCCTTCACAAACTTCTGTTGTAGGAATGCAGGAATGTAAGAAAAGATCTACTATCTGTACTAGCCATTTCTGCTTCAGGTGTGGAATTAGTTCAAGTTTTTTTACCTTCAAAAAAAGGATCACACTTTAAGGTAACCATGGTTTTTTGGTCTTCAACCCACTCACAGAAATTCCTATCAAACCAAACCTTGGATAAATAATACACATCTTGGTCCACTTTGCATATAAGTCAAAATAGATTTTATTCTTTCTAAGCTCTAGTTACAATGCAAATTCTAGTGCCATAGGAAGGCAGCAGAGGAAATGCCAACACTCTCTTGGTTCTGGAACAGTTGTGAAGCTCTAATACTGTTTCAGGAACGACAAAAGAATGAGTCCCCTAGTATTTAAGAAATAAAGACTAATAAACTGTCAAACATATGGGAAATATTTACCTTAAGACCCAGGGACTTAAACTAGGAAGCCCTTGGTTCACTGTTTTCTTTCTAAATCACAAAGGAAGCCAGGATGAGTCATGACTCATAGCCTCCCCCATTTTGAAGCCACTAATTTTATCAGTGCTTCTCTGAGGCAAGAAGCATCTGAAGGCTGGGATAACAGTTCCCTAAGTTGGTCTGAATAAACACAAGGCTAATTTGGACAGGCCTGCAGGAATGATGTTTTTTATTTGTCCAAACAGATTTATTCATATTGTCCCCCTAAAACCTTCTGTATACCCACCTTTTCATATTTTGTTTAGTTCATTCTCACACTCCCCTACATACAATATCCTCTCCAACTACCTATTCTACATCCCTCCAAGTACTGTCCACCCTGTAGGACCCAGTTCCTCTTATCTCCCACTTGATCGAGGCTTTCTTGACTAATCTAAGTTGCAGTGCTCTCTTTCTCCTCTGAATTCCTATAGCAAATAATTGTCTGTAAGGATTCCTAAATTTATAGTTTTAAAGCCAGAAGCATTCTTTTTTATTATTTCTTTAAGTATTTTCCAATTACATTTTTAAAAGATTTCTTACATTCATTTTTTAAAAATTTTGAGTTCTTGTGTGACCCTGGGCAAGTCACTTAAACCTGATTGCCTCACCAAAAGGCAAAAAAAAAAATTGAGTTCCAAATTCTCTCCCTTCCTCCTGTTGAGCTTCAGGGATTAAGGGGTGCTGGGACCCCACAATTACAACACATGAATCCTGTGCGAAAGAATTCAACTCAAGCCTTCTTTCAGCCAAAGACAAGGTTTATTAGAACATCCGTTGTATGGGCAGACTCTTAAGGAATTTGAACATTACTGAGTTCTTGGCTAGATTATGAGAATCTGAGCCCCTTAATGGAGACAAGATGGACCTTATCTACAGAAAGACTGTGGGAGAGACCTAGGAGTGGCCAAGTAGTCTGCTGGGACCATGAGGTAATAGAATGCCAGAGACCTGGACCACTTGACCAAGGGAGAATGGAGCCTAGCTAGGATTAAAGGTGGGAAGTGACAAGGGAGATTAAGACAATAGAGAGCTAGGCCAGGTTAAGAGTAACCCAGAATTGGGAGATTGGGTGCAGCCACAATGAAAGGCCAATTGGTGGGATTATAGCCTCAGGTGAACGGCAGAGATTTGGCCATGTGGGAAAGTTCAGGGTTTTTCTTTTTTGGGGTCCAGATCCCATTCTCATCACTCCCATCCTCCCCCCAATCTTCATAAGGCAATGTGATATTACTTATACATATGAAGTCATGCAAAATATATTTCCATATTAGCCATGCTGCAAAAGAAAACACATACACAAACAAGAAAAAGAAAGAAAAAATTTAAAAGTGTGCTTCATTCAGTCCTCAGAGTTGATCATCTCTCTCTCTGGAGGTAGAGAGCGTTTTTCATCATGGGTCCTTTTGAATTGTCTTGGATTGTTGTCTTGATAAAGGTGGCTAACCCTTCAACAATTGATCATCATTACAACATTGCTGATACTGTGTGCCCTGTTCTCCCAGTTCTGCTCACTTCACTGTAGCCAGAAGCCTTCTTAAAGGTCATGCAGTCCAATTTCTTCATTTTAAAGAGGAGGCAGCTAGGTGGCCCGAGTTTGAATCCTATTTCAGACATTCACTAGCTGTATGACTTCAGTCATCTTGACTCTATGTATCTCAGTTTCCTCGTGTATAAAATGAGGCAGTTGGACTTGATGGGTTTTTTTAGCTCCAAATGTATTTGCCCAAGGTCACACAATGAGAAAGCAGGCACTAACACCCACACTTCCAGAGGCCTGACCCCAGGCTCTTAACTTACCACCAGGCTCACATATGGCAGCTAAGCACTACCTTTTGATGTTTTTTTTTTCCTCCTACTGTAGACTTTTATTTTATTTTGAGATTTTTATTGTGATATAAATTTCTCAGTTGCTTCTGTCTTGTTTTCCTCAACTAGATTGTAATCTCATTAAGGATAGGGACTATCTCATATGTTCCATTACACTGCTCACTGCGTTAGGTGTGGCACGATGTCTTATAGATAGCAGGTGTTCAGAAGCATCCTTTTGATTTGATTTTGGCATAGGAAGTCAGCTCTTCAAGCAGCAGTGTCTTTGTTACTAGACACAGTCATGAAAATCAGCTGAAAGACCCCAAGGGGGGTGTGTGTGTGTGTGTGTGTGTGTGTGTGTGTGTGTCTGGGTTTGGCCTCAGTAGACTTTGGGCTCCCATGCCCCAGGTTATGTCTACAAGGTTCAATGTTGAAAGTAGGTGTGACTAGGCTAAAGTAAATTGAGATTGTAATGGAAATACCAATTATAATCTCATCTCTTTACCTTTCAGATGCAGGATTATAGTATTACAGGGTCATAGATTTAGAGCTGAAGGAATTTAAGAAGTCATTGAATGTAACCCCCTCATTTTACAGATGAGGAAACTGGAGACATGGAGAGGTTATGACCTTGTTCTGGCTCATGTACCTAGTAAATGTTTGAGGTGGGATCTGTACCCAGGCCTTTACAACTCTGTGTACAGTGCCTTATAACACTATGTTTTGTTGCCTTTCAAAAAAAAAAAGCACAGTTTCAAACAAATCAGAGGTGGAAGCTAAATCCACAAGAACAAATACCCATTGGGTTTTAAGTCCAATGGCTTAACCATTCACTCACCTGAGTACCTGCACTTAGGAATTCTTCTCATTTCTCTTTAAGCAAATGTTGGTTCTCTAACTTTAGTAATTAAAAAAAATTCTTCCACACTGTTGATAATTCATGAAAAATAACCATGAAGTTGCTTGAAGTTAACCAAGTGAGCAAACCTGGCATCCTTGAGGACTTTTTAAAACAAAGAAAAACACTCTGGATAGTTGGAGTGTTTTCAATAGATCCTCCCACTGCTTGACAGATAATGCTTGAAGCTCCATTAAGCAGAAGAGCAAATCTCCAGGAACCATTAAAGGTTAGAGCTAGGGAGGATCTTAAATACCTCTTATCTAGTCATGGAATCACTGAATTCTAGTGCTGAGAGATGTCTCAGTGGCCAACCTAGACCAACCCACTCCTGAAAAAATAATACGTATTACAATATATCCAACAAGTGGTTTTCCAGCCTTTGTTCAGTTGACAGAGAACCCACAGCCTCCTAAAGCAACCCATTCCACTTTTGGACAGCTCCAATGGTTTTAGGAAGTTCTCCCTGATGTCACAACCAAATTTAACATCAGCCCCACACCACCCCTGCAACTGATATCATTGAGCCCAGAAATCCAACCTCTTATTTTACAGATAAGGAAATTGAAGCTTAGAAAGGTTAAGAGACTTCCCTAAGAACGAATAGCAGCTGACCAAACCATTTGGCCTTGATTCTTATACTTACACAATATAGCCTTCCTTTTAAAAAAGGTGGGGAAGGAGTGTTTATTTCTCTTTGACCTTGATTCCATATCCTTGTACCCCATCATCTAAAATACCCACAAATTATACTGTCTTTGATCTTATAAAAACGGACCCCTTAAACCTCTCACGGGGAGAGGTGTCAAATGTGCCGGGTCTAACTCTAAGAAAAAAGAGAAAAAACCGGGTGGCCAGTTTACGTAAGGTAGCAATAACTTGTGCAAACGTCATTTGCAATTATGTTTCCTGAGGTCTCAGTGATTTCCGCAGCCTAACACAGAAATCCCTTCTAACAAGATTAAAAGTCCTGAAAAAGCTCTCCAAGGTATAGAGCAAAGAGAATGGTTTTCTTAGCATTAGATAAGATTGCCTTTTGTATCTCGTTTTTTAATCAACGTCATGAAATTGAAAACAAATCTCATCAAGCAGCATAAGAATCAAGGCCAAATGGTTTGGGGTAGGGGGTGGGGAAATCACTGGATTTAGAGCCTTTAAGAGTAGATTCCAACCCCATCTCTGCCACTTACTAGCTGTGTGACCTTGGGCAAATCACTAAACCTTCCTGGGCCTCAGTTTCCTCAATTGTAAAATGAGGTTTAGCAGCCAATCAACCTTATATGCTCTCTGAGTTTCATTCTAGCCTCAGATTTTTCTACTATCTTGTAAGTGAATGGGAGGTGCCAGTGAAGACTTCTCAGTGTAATTAAGGTAATGAATTCAGAAGGTAGTGTGAGAAATGAACTCTCAGAAGTGAAGGCAAATAATTCTTGATTACTACTTTCAAAATCCTCCCCCACTCAGACCCTGTTTTTAAGCACTTAACAGAAAGAATAAGCCCTGCCCCATCCCTAACCTAAGCCGTTTGTCCTTGGCTTTGAATTTCATGCCTGGAAATTTGGGTTGGGGTCGCACTCCAGGAATAGCTGAATCATGAGCTTATGGAATGATGGCTCAGTAAGGGACCTTCTCTAGAGACCATTTAATCCAAGCCTTTCATTTTCCAGATGAGAAAACTGAGGCCCAGAGAGAAGTGACTTACTCAAGGTCACATGGCTTGGCAAAGCTAGACTTAAATGCAGGTCTCCTGACGTTCTGTCACTACATAGTCAATTTGTCAAATGAGGATTCTCCAAGAGTAACACCCCCTCCTCCCACTTTGATCTGGGGAGAGAGGGGTTGGTTATGAAAGTAGTAGCAGTAAAGGAATGGGTACTCACCTCCTGCTGACACTGCTACATCACCTCAATACTCAAACTCTATTTCAGCTATAAAATATTCTAACACTATTTCTAGTATTTCCATCATGTTAGGTGAGCTGTCTAGGAATGTAACGGTGACAAAGATTCTAGCTTCAGGCTAGTCCCAGGTGGCACAGTAGATAGAGTACCGGCCCTGAAATTGGGAGGATCTGAGTTCAAATCTAATGTCAGATACTAACTAGCTGTGTGACCCTGGGCAAGTCCCCTCATTCCCCAAAAAACAAAACAAAGATTCTAGCTCAAGTAACTGACCCAAAAAAGAAAGCTGGTCCTTAGGTTCTGTGTGAAAATGCCAGGCCATGCTGAGGAGGAGCCTAGAACAGCCTCTTCTAGCATCTCTAGGGCCTGTAATCTCTAGTGTCTTCTTGGAATCTGTCTCTGGAGGGATTCAAATTCAGGTTGGCATCCTGGCATAAATGTATGGATCTGAGGATCTGACATATCTTCCCCGCAACCAGCTTGGGAGGATACTCTGATCTAGTCCCCGAGAGTTGCCAAATTACTATATTACCAAGATCATCCAAATAATCAATCGATAATCAATAAATATTTATTGAGCACTTATTAACGCCAGCCATAGGCAGCTGGGGATATAGTCGATAAAGCACTGGACTTGGAATTAGGAAGGCTCATCTTCGTGAGTTCAAATATGGTTTCAGACACTAGCTGTGTCTTACTAGGCAAGTCACTTAATCCTGTTTGCCTCAGTTCCTCATCTGTACAATGATCTGAAAAAGGAAATGGCAAACCACTCCAGTATCTTCGTCCAGAAAATCCCAAATGGGGACAAGGAGTTGGACATGACTGAAAAAAATGACTGAACAACAACAATAACAAGAAGCCAGGCACTGTGCTAAGCAATGGGGATACAAAAAGAGGCAAAAGATATTCCCTGCCCTCAATTCACCACTTCAAAAGAAATTAATGAGATTATGAGTGCTACTCCATCCACAAGGTATAAAGAAAGATGACCTCCTTCTCTCTCCCCAGTTATCTTCTGTCAGTTTTGCCTGGCTTCTGTGTGTGTGTACATATATGTATATGTATATGCATATATATATATATATATGTATATGTATGTATATGTATATATACATATATATACACTCATACATACATACATACAAACACGCTGTCTCCTGTATTAGAAGAAAAGCTCTGTAAGGGAAGGAATTAGTTTCACTTAGTTTTTGTATCTTCAGCAGCTAACATTGTCACTTGCCAATGACTCCTTCATAGAATCCTCTTTGGGAACAAATAAGTACAAGCAAAACTGATTATTAATTGATCGATTCAAGCAAAATAGCTGACCACGTTTGCCATGTCTGAAAAATGCATTTATCATTCTCTACTTATTATCCACCACCTATTTGCTGATAGATGAAAGGCAAACTTCACCACCCTCTCTGTAGCCATGATTGGTCACTGAATTAATCAGAGTTCTAAAATTTTTCTGTATTGTTTTCCTTTACACTATTATAATTACTATGCAAATTGTTTTCCTGATTCTGCTTTATTCTGTAGCAGTTTGTCTAAGTCTTTCCAAATTTCTCAGGATTCTTCATATGCATCATTTTCCCTCAAGAGTATTCTCCCCTATCCCATAGAACAATCCTTTACAACAAAGAATAAAAAAGAGTGGGAAAAATAGTTCAGCAAAGCTAATACCTCAATAAAGTCTTGTTATCTGGTGTTCTATATCCATGGTCTCCCACTTTTGCAAAGAAAGGAGAAAGATACTTTTTCCAGTCTCTTCTTTGGGGCCATATTTGGTAATCATAAATTCCAATCATTCATTTTCATTTGTTGTTTATAGTGCTACAGTCAGTGTATGTTTTGTTGTATATATGTCACTTTGCATCAGTTCATAAAAGTTTTTCATGATTCTCTATATTCATCCTATTAATTTCTTTTTAAAAAAATTTATTAATTTATTTTGATTTATCAATAATCACTTCCATATGCTTTTGAGTTTAAAATTTTTCTCCCCCTTCCTCCCCACCACCCTCCAAAGACGGCGCACAATCTGATACAGGCTATACATTTACATTCCTATTAAACATATTTTCACATTAGTGATGTTGTAAGTAAAGATTAAAACCAATAGGAGGAAGCATCAGAAAGAGGAAACAAAACTCAACAGAAGAGGGAAAAAAAAAGCAATTCAACTTCCATAGTTCTTTCTTTGGATGTGGATAGCATTTTCTATCACAAGGCCTCTGGAGATGTCTTAGATCCTTGTATTGCTGGGAAGGGTTAAGTTTATCAATATTAGTCATCACACAACGTGGCTGTTATTGTGTACGACCCTCTTAATTTCTTGCAGCAAAGTAATATTTCCTTACATGATTAACAGGGGAACGGCCAATGAGGGCCCAGTTCTGGGAACATGAGCGCATGGTGAGCCAGTTTCTAGAAGTTCATGATGACATGGAATTGAGGGACCCAAATTTCCTCATCAGAGTGTGCACAGGTGTTCCCTGACTACTTCCCATCCACTTACTGGGTGGTGAAAAAAGCCTTTTGATGGGCTGCTGAGATGGAACTGAATGTACTCTGCTCTATACAATCATTCTCCACCAGTAGGTCCCCAGCAATCTGTACTCATCACTCCAGTGAATCCAGAAAGAAAAATTGCTGTGGCTGATTAGTGACTTTTGTATGAGTATTCAGTTTCAAAGGCCTAAGCCCTTATTGGCCAGTCCCCAATCACAGATTCATGCCCCACGACTTGTTTAACCATTCCGCAGTTGATGGATATCCACGTTTCTTCCAGTTCTTTGCTATTACAAAAAGCATTTTTATAAATATTTTTGTCTAAATAGGACCTTTCCCTCTGACTGTAATGGAGTACATACCTAGCATAGATATTTCTATGTCAAAGGGTATATACAAGTTATTGACTCTTTTAGTATGGTGCAAAGTCTTTCAGGTCTTTGAACTAGATACATTTGCATATGAAAGATCCACTGCTACTGAGTAGGTGGAATAGACTTTGACTTTGCCTCCTGGGTTTGGCATTGTCTATGACTTTCCCTCACCCACTCTTCTACTGAAGAGGAAGAGATTTGGGGTTCAAAGCTTGGAGAACTCTGAACCCTAAAACCATTTGGTAGGTATTGGACAAATAACCATTACCTATGTTAGAGTCTAGCTTTCAGACATTAAAATTAGGAGGTAAGGCAGAGGGACTAAATCACTTAGACGAGGAAAAGGTATTCCCAAAAATTACTGAGCCCCAAAGCATTAGCTAGCTGGGAGAATCATACTCTGTACTAATAAAAATTGGTGACTAGGGCTGATAATCTGGTAGTAGATGAGAGACTTCAGTAGCTAAAATAACTAGGGAATAAAACAGGAAAACCCAAGGAGAGTCATTTTGCTGGTTCCAAACAAGATTTTCTGTCTTTTCTAAAGGGAAATTCCAAGCCTATGGGATTAAAGCTAAAAGAACATGGCAGCCACCTACTCCTGGTGCTTGGATTTCAGTTGAGCCAGAAGCTAGAGGTCTAGAACCTGTGTCCAGTCAAGTAGTCCAATGGAGACTACAAGACCAAAGAAAGTAGGCCTGGTGGGAGCAGCATGATGATGTCACTTAAAGACATGAGCAACCCTGTAAAATCTTAGGTTTGAGTTGACCCTCCACATGTGTGCCCTGGCCACATGCCTTCCCTATTCTTGTACCTTTGGCCATCTGTGTTCCCCACATGTGTGTTTCTCCATGATAAACTGGCTATGCATGTTCCTTGTGTGTCCACATATTTCTCACATATGTTACTCTATTGATGGAGTGTGAGTATTCTCCAAGTTTAGGGAGCAAATGTTTTATTGCTTCTTCTTCTTCTTTTTACTATGCTAGTTCACTAATTGCTTTTGCTTTGAACCGATAAGATCCTTATGGCTGAACACTAAAGAAAAACACATTGGTATAGGTTCAAAGGTATGATTTTAGGGGTACAGACATACTGAATACCTTGAATCTTGAGGTAGCCTTCATTAGCAAATCTCCCTGAGAGTTGAGGTAGAGTTCTCCAGGCTCTACATTTAGCATAATTCCAAATTGTTTTCCAGAACATTGGACCATTCCACAACTCCATGAAAAGGGCAGTAGTGTGCCTGCCTTCTCACAGCATCATTTTTCTCTTTTGTCATGTTTGCCAATCTGATGGATATGAGATAAAATCTCAGAGTTTTAAAATTTGTGTTTCTCTTAAGCATGTGAGGAACAAGATGGCAGATTAGACATTTTCTCTCATGCTCATAACCTCTCAAACTTCTTCAAAACAGAAATTACGCAACAAAGATAAAAACTTTAGCTGTTTCCATAGTCTAGGGTAGATACCAAGAATCCAAAAAAAGGTTAAAAAAAAATTACAGGACAATGGAAACTGATTCTCACTGACCAAGAATTCTCTTAGTACCCTACCCCCAAGCTATCAAGCAGGGAGGATATACTAGCAGACTCAAGAATACACTCATCCTTATGCTGTGTCCTCCTCCCTCTTTCCAGTGCCCTGGCTTTAGGCTCAGAAGTTTGCTTGGTCCTTGACTGCTAACTTGGCCACAGCCCTTTAGGAGTAAAAGCCTGCTGGGGGCTGCAACCCAGAAACACCAGCACTGCAAAGCTCTAAATTGTCAGTGCCAGGGAAAGTAGGCTCTAAGATAGTAGTACTGGGCCACAGAACTATGGAAAAGAGGGGGCAGGATAGGTCACCAGAACATGACCCTTTGTGTGTGAGTGGGTGGATGGGAATGCTGAGCAGGACTACACCAAGCTGAGGAAAAGAGCACAATAACCATCTGGGGTCAGTTCTGACCTGTCAAAAGTCACTTGGGCCAGAGACTTAGGCTGGTGAACCATGAATTACCCAGTGTGGGAGGAGGCTGAGACACTTTGATGTCCAGCCCCCAAGGAAACCAAGAAGGGAGGGAGTCAAGAAGTGAATGATAAAGAAAATAAGGAGAGAGGGAAAGGACTGAAAGTACCAAAGATTTGAGGAAGAAGAAATTTCAAAGACCCCAAACATAAATAGATTAATCAACAGGAAAAACATTAACAGAAGAAAATATGAACTCTATATCTAAATGGGGGCAGTGAGGTGGTGCAAAGAATAAAGCGCCAGGCCTGGAGTCAGGAAAACTGGTCTTCCTGAGTTCAAATCTGGCCTCAGATACTTTTTAACTGTGTGACCCTGGACAAGTCACTTAACCCTGCTGGTTTACAGATCAGTTCATCATCAAATGGCAAACCATTCCAATATCTTTGCCAAAAAAAAAACCCAAAAGGGGTCACAAAGAGTCAGACATAACTGAAATGACTCAACAACAATAACAAAATCTAGTAAATGAGTCCAGGAATCTGTGAATAAATACTGCAAAATGGAGGAAAATGATCTGATACTTGATGAGACAGAAGGCTCAGGAATTTGAACAAAGAAAACCACAATACCATGTTCTTCAATGGTTTAAAAGAGAAATCAGGGGCAACTAGATGACACAGTGGATAGAGATTTGGGCCTGGAATCAGAAAGACTTGAATTCAAATTCGATCTCAGACACTTATTAGCTGTGTGACCCTGGGCAAGTCATTTAACTTCTGCTTGCCTCCATTTCTTCACCTGTACAATGGGGCTAATAATAACACATACTTCCCAGGGCCTTTGTGAGGATCAAATGTGATAATAACTGCAAAGTGCTTAGCACTGTGCCTGGCACATGTTAGCTATTGTTTTTTAAAAAAGAGAGCAAAATGAGAATTATGAGAGTTGTATGTCTTGTAAAGCAAAAATAATGAATAGAATGGAAAATTTTGAATCTGCAATGGTAAGTCTCACCAAAGAAACAAAAGAGGGAAAAATAGTTTGAGAATGCAAATATGTAGATGTGAAGGACATTCTAGAAGAAGAAAAGCAAAAACCAAAAACGTGTTCATTACATTCAGAAAATATGTTCACTATGCAAGCAAAACATACAGACCTCAAAGATAAGATGTGCAGAAGATCATTCTCTCCCAAAAGAACATGACAGGACAAAAAAAACCCCTTAACAATATAATAAAGGAAATGAGAAAATTGCCCAGATCTTCTGAATATGGAAAATGAAATTCCAATTGAAAGAATTTATAGATTGCCTCCAAAAAAAACAAAAAACAAAAACAAAAAAACTCAAGGCTGCAAATTCTACTGACCCAGTGGCAAATTTAACAATTTAATTCAGAAACAACCTGAAAGCAATTAGGAGAAAGACTACAAGATACAAAGAAAAAAAATTCAAATAACGCAAGACTATTCTGCGCCCACTAGAAAAAGGAGGAGGGAATGGAATAATGTGTTCCAAAGAACATTGGAGCTCAGTATATAATCTGGGGAGACCTATTCTGCAAATCTGGACTTATCCATACACGACGAAAAATGGATGTTCAAAAATAAAGAAAAGTTTGAAATACTTTTTAAGAAAGAAAACCAGAACTAAGTAGGTTATTTGTGGAAATGCAGGAAAAGTAAAGAAATACATGTAGCAACAGCAATAGAAAGACAACAGAAAGACCAGCAAGAGACTTCTTTCGAAATATACACCAGGAGACAGGAATGAAGGCAGAAATCTGGTAGACGTGATAGTGAAGACATGGACAGGGGGCATTATGGACAGAACCTGGCAGCATCCTGCCTGCAGTTGAATGCTTCTTTTGTAGAACTACTTTACAACATGGGAGAATACATGAAAGGGAGGGTAAGAGGATAAAGAGAAGTGAGTGATGTGCCTGAATCAAATCAAGGACTAGCAATGAAGTGAAGATGACCTCTGTTATCTCAGAAAGAGAGGGTCCTACAGGAAAGTAGATGAGTAGGAGAAGGGGAAAGATTGAAAAAGGGAGGAAAAGAAGGTGGGAGGAGGTTCCACTGATAAATACTCTCATAGGTGAGGGGAGATAAAGACCTTATCCTGGATGAGGCCTGGGGGATTTGGTGCCTGTTTGCTTGTCCTGGGAGGGGGAAGTTGGAACTACTAGGGGCATCTGCCACTTGGAGGAGTGGGAGAGCATGGATTTGGAATATTTCCAGATAAATGTAGGGAAAAAAAAAAAGGTCAGCACCCTACCATGAGGTAGAGTCCTCTCTAACACTGCAATAATTGGTATTGTTCTGGGGGTGAGGCACAATGGAATAGAGATGGGAGGTCCACAGGTGTTATACACTGAGCATATTTTTGGATTTTTTCAATTTATTAATCAGTTGTGTTGACTTTTTTCCTCTCCAAAAAAAAAATACTTTTTGTCATAAGGGATGGCTCTAGGGAAGAGAAAAAGGAGAGATATGTGGGATACTATGGTGATGTAAGAAACAGAAAATATGAGTAAAAACTTATTTTTAAAAAAGAAAAAATGTACATTTCTTATTAACAGCAATTTGGGACATTCTTTCATACGGTGGTTACTTTCATTTCCTCTTTTAAAAATTGTCTTTTCATATGCTTTGACTACTGAGCCACTGAGTCACTAATAATCCCTTCTGCAATTAGAGGGAGTTTCCTTAAAAATTATTATCAAAAGAATTCTTGGAGTTTTCAGATTACATACTTTACCTAGAAAATAATAACATTTTTAGTAAATAAAGGGCAGCTGAGAAAATGGTTCTTAATCTGTCAGCAGATTAAGTCTCCTCTAGATGTCTCAAATGCTCTCAGAGTAAAGTTTCTCTTGTACTACAAATATTTATTTTAGCAACAGCTAAAATACAAGACCTGCATAGTCAATGTTTATTGAAGAAAGAAAAAGAAGGTTAAGCCAGGTAAGTTTGAATGTGTGTGCAAAGGATTAATTAGCCCAGCAGCACATCCTTTATTCTCAAGTAGAGAGGGCCTCTTTGGGGCTGAAATTTGGGATGTGCCAGGCTGCCTTCTAATCTTTTAGTGAATCTAGCTCAAATTTGACTTTCCAGGGATGTTGCCAGAATTACTAGTGGATTGTTATTCTCAATATACCAATGATATAAAGCATAATTTATAAACATGTGGCTTAAGCAACTTCTTAAGCCCTGATCACTGACAGCAAGATTAAGCAGTGAGTGTGTGTTATCTAGAGAAGGAAAAGGAAAGGAAAAAGAAAAGGAATAAGAGATTAGTAGAAAAGGATGGAAGATGGATAGTGAAAGAGAAGGGGCAAAAAGAGGTGTATAGGATGGGCAGAAGTATGTGGTTATTAACAATTGAGATTGCATGGTAAGAGCACTGAACAGGGGAGTCATGACAACCTAGGTCCTGACTCTGCTATTAATTAGTGGTGTAACCTTAACCAAACCATTTAACCTCTGAGGGCCATATCTATAAATGACAGGGTCGAAATAATTGATCTCCAAGGTCTCTTCTAACTCCAAGCTTCTAATATTTCAACTTAATCTGAGTACCATGAATTGAAATTTGTTATGGGAAAAAAGATGCAAGGATAAAAAGAGAAAATTCTCATGAGACTAATGTTTATTGATTAGAAAATGTATTAGAAGATATCTTCATGTAAGGAAATTCAGAATCAAGAAGTGGGAAGTATGGAGGAGAAAATTTGGCTGAAAATAGACAAAGGCAGAAACTGAACCCATATAGTCATCATTATGTACTATAAACCACCTGAGCAGAAAGAAGAAATAGATGAGGCATTCAGGAAATAAAGTACAAGACTGGGAGGAAGGGAGGAGACAGCAATGTTGAGGGACTTCAATTATCCAATCATCTTCTAGAGCTCTCTTCACACCCAAAGTAGAGGAGTTAATAATTTATTGGCTCATTCTAATGGTAATTCCATCCTTCAATATGTGGAAGAAGCAGTGAAGAGAATAATTTCAGTGAGGGGGAAAAGGTGGGGTTATCTGAAGAAACCGTTGTAGTTATACCTTGTGCTTCCTTCTTTATACTTCTGTGTATTTTTTTTTGGGGGGAGGGTGAGGCAATTGGGGTTAAGTGACTTACCCAGGGTCACACAGCTAGAAAGTGTCTGAAGCTGGGGTTTGAACTCAGGTTCCCCCACCCGACTCTAGGGCCAATGTTCTGTCCACTGTGCCACTTAGCTGCTCCTCATTATTGTTAATACACCCTTTTATTCCTTTTATTCTTTTCTTTCTGTCCCCAGGAAAGAGTTCTGTTTTTCTTGTTTAATTCTTTCAATACTGTTTAAAGATGTTAAAGTTCTGATGAGACACTTGTTTCTTCTCCCCTTATTAGAATGTTAGCACCATGTCATCACACAACCTCTTCTAGTAGCTCAAATAAATTTACTTTTCTTAGTGTTTCTTTACTCTTTTATTTGCATTTTAAAATTCCTACTCAGTTCTGGTCTTTTCATCAGGAATGCTTGAAAGTTCTCTGTTCTAAAGCACTTTCATAAGTATCCAACTCCGGCTGTTTGAAAAATTCCCCAGTGCTGCTGAACCAGATTAAAATGTAATTGGTATGGTATATGAATGTAATAGAATACTGTTGTGCTATAATAAATGATGAGCAAACAGACTTCAGAAAAACCTGTAAGACATATATGAACTGATGCTGAGTGAAGTGAGCAGAACCAGGAGAACACTGTACACAGCAACAGACACATTGTGTGATTACTGACTTTGATAGACTTAGATCTTCTCAGCAATGCAAGAATCTAAGACATCTCCAGAAGTCTCATGATGGAAAATGCTATCCACATCCAGAGAAAGAACTATGGAGCTTGAATGTAGATGGAAGCATACTACTTGCTCTTCCCCCCCCCTTCTGTTTTGCTTTGTTTCCTCTTTCTTGTGGTTCTTCCTATTGGTTTTAATTCTTCCTTGCAACATGACTAATGTGAAAATTTTTCAAAAAGCTGTGATTGGGCAATATTTAACAAAATATTAAAATATAATACAAAATACAAAATAATAAAAATACAATAAACATAGTCTCCATTTGTTGTTTTTTAAGTCAATATGCAGCCCACAGTGATCCTTTTCTGTTTGAATTTGACATTACTGCTGAATTCCATTAAAGGTTCATTTTTTTTTATCCTTGTAGGATTATACTCATCTTTGAAGGCTAGGCTATTTTTGGTTGTAAACCTATCTCTTTTGCTTTTTAGAATATTGTATTCTTCCTGGGTGTCAAGGCCCCCCATTAATTTTTGACATTCAGCATATTTGGATGTTTAGGGTATCTCAAGGCAGAATGTTAGGGACCTAGGAACCCAGGGGCTGAGATGTCCAACCTGAACATCATTCCACCTGGGTTGTTGCTTTTCTTTTTTGCTCTTGTTTCTGGTGGCTTCCAAGGTCCCCACTGTGTGTTTCTGATCCTCCTAGGATTTTCTTGGGAAGGGGAAGGGGAAGAGAAAGGAAGGAAATAAGCATTTATTAAGCCCCTACTATGTGCCTACTGTGCTAAGCACTTTAACAAATATTACCTCATTTAATCTTGGTGGGACCTCCCAGTCTTACTGTCTCCTGATACAGGTCATTGTAGACTGCAAGTTATTTCATGTACTGGTAATAGTTTTGCTCCCTTTTCTATTGTCCATAAGCTTCTTCTGGCCAATTATTGTGCAGTCTGGGGATGGAAGAAACCACTTACTATTGTTGCTCATTGAGTTTCTTGTTAGCTATTTGGTTTGGTGTGATTTTTCAGGTTTTTGCAGGATTAAGAGTGGAAGAGTTGAACGGTCTGCTTCAATTCAAGCAGCTATATTGGTTGAAAGTCTGGTTGCTCCTTTCCAAGCCATGTGACTCAGGCATATAGGCTGTGATCCCACTGTGGTCCTACATTTACAACATCTCAAACCTCAACAGGAACCTTGGCCCTTACCTAGAAAACTTCATCTTAATAGTCCCTTAAATCTGGATACAAAGTGTCATGTAGTTCCAAATGACCAGGTGGGGTGTGGGTGTAGGTGTGAAAGACCAAATGGGGTAGAGGCTTTCAGAGATGATTGTTGAAAGGGGTGGGGAGGGAGAAAATCTTATTAGAAAACAAAAATTAAAAGAAAATTAAAAGAGTAGGGTGGGGGGCATTCAGCAGGTGGTGAATGTGACTCTGAAACTTTAGTAGAGGTTCTAGTTTGGGGGATCTTAAATAAGTGATTTTTTAAAATAGTAGATTAAAAAAAAAACACATACACACAACACAGCCACTCATCTGCACCACAGATGACCTGTTTTTTGCTCTCTCCTGCTCAGATTAAGTAAGATCTCCTCAGTTTCTTGTTCCCCTTCCCCCATGCCCTTCTGCCAAACCTTCCTCTCATCATTTTCATTGACTTGATGTATTCATTTCTCTCAGCATTTGCATCTCTCTAGGGGAGCCTGGTGCTGACGCTGCACATGTCCCACTAAAAGGTAGACAACTTTCTATTCTGGCCATGAGAATTGCCTTGTGTCTGCTAGCAAAACAGCCAGGCAAATGCTAATAGATGTCCCCTCGAAGCTGACCTTCCTAGTTTCTTAGATGGCAGCCACTGGGCATGATGGTCTATCCAGAAGAAACAAGCTCTTATAAGCAAAGGTATCTGACAAAATATGCCAGTAAGACTTTGTGGTACATGAAATTATTGCAAACAGAGGATGTTAACATTAGCAAATCATGTTTATTCTAATGCGATTGTCTTAAATACTTGGCCAAGATTTCCATGGGAGCTAAATGAGAAATGTGTGCATTTAAGAACTCACGGTTTCAAGACTGAATGTCCCCAATTAGAGTCAGTCTCTTTGTTCTATGCAATTCAGCAGGAGGGAGGCAGCGGCCTGGTAGTAATAGCACTGCCCTACTTCTAACCAGAACAGGAAAGACCATTCACTGCATTGACACTGAGAAAGAAACATGAGCACGGAAAAATAAGCAGAGAGGACCTGTCTCATTTACAATTAAAATCAGCTCCTGTTTTGAAACATTCAAAAGGAAATTTCCTAAGCTCCAATTTTTATAAATAAAGCAAAATTACCGGCTCCAGAGAGTAGGGCTCAAGAGCTAATTTCAATATTAGGAAAAGACCCTCAAAGACCAATTAAGATGCCATTTCTTTCTAATGGGAAATAAACGTGTGTGTGTATGTGTGTGTGTGCATACACATACACACATTTGCATGTACAAGTATGTATGTGTACATGGATATTCATGTACATGGATATTTGAGACAAAGACAGAGATTCCAGTTCCTAGGGACTGATTAGAAGAAGAATTTCATAATGATTGGTTTTGAGATTGAAATACAACAAAAACACTCATTTGGATTGACTGAGACTAGTAAAATATATAAATTTTTTAAAACAAATGATATTTTATTGCTTTTAAGTATATCCAGTAAACTAACTTGCATGCAGGGGTGTACTGGAGCTAAATCATATCTGCTTGGAAGAGTTGATTGTTAAATTGTTAGTGTGAGCATTTACTCCTTGGAAATCAGCAAACACTACAAACCAGGGCTTGAGTTCTCATTTTATTGATTTAGACTTAAGAACGTGATAGAGAAAATGTTAATAATGAAGATTAAACTTGAAAGTATGTCTTGCCTTTTTGAACTGGATTTTTTTTGTTTGTTTGTTTTTGGCAATTGGGGGTTAAGTGACTTGCCCAGGGTCACACAGCTAGTGTCAAGTGTTTAGTCTGAGGCCAGATTTGAACTCAGGTCCTCCTGACCTCAGAGTCAGTGCTTTATCCATTGCGCCACCTAGCCACCCCAAAGGACTGGATGTTAAACATCTCCTGACACAGTTGTCTAGAAGAGAGTTAGTAAAGTGTTAGTAAGGTAGAGGTCTTCTTATGTTCTATCCAAGAAATTAAAACTGGTCCTGATACTTAACTAGTTGTGGGACAGAGGGCAAGTTACAACCTTTGTGCCTCAGTTTGCTTATGTTTAAAATGGGAATAATAACATTGGCACTACTATCACAACAGTATTGTGAGAAAAGTACTTCTTAAGTCTTAAAGTGCTATGTAAGTGTAAAAATTATTTATATAATTTAAGTTAAACCAATTAAATTAATTAAACCAAGAAATTTGTAATTGGACTAAGTTAAAGAGCTCTTCTAATTGCTAGGAAGAATTTTGTCCTGAAAACAAGGTATTCTAAAATCTTGATTCATTCATGCATAACTCTTGGTTGAAGGGTGGAGGTGGGAAAGGGGAAGACGAAAGCCCCTCTACCTTTGGAAGATGGACCAGGTTCAATTCTGGGATACCACTTTCATCTGAATTTGGCTCATTTCTAGCTCTTCTCTAGGGATCCTCAGTTCTCTTGAAAGCAGTAATGCCTACCAAGGCATAAGACATAGGTTTAATGACACACAACAGAGAATACAGAAAGGTACATATGTGAACCCATAGACTGTCAAGAAAGCTTTTCCCTCTGGTGGGCTTCTTGAGCTACCCTGAGCTTGAGACCTTCTCCATTAAGAGAAAGAACTCGAGGGTACTAAGAAATCAAGTTACCCACTATTTTAGTGAGCCTTGTCTTCCCCAAGAACATAAACAGTCACTTCAGACTTCAAGTATCACCATGAGGTCAAGCACCGCCTCTCCACCACCCAATGGGAAAGAACTCAGGGTAGAGTATCAACTCCTTTTTCCCAAGACCTTCTAGTCCACGTGACTTACAATTCAAGTGACAGCCATTGTCCTAGCTTTCTCCTAAACATCATCTTTCTGAGCCTTGTTATTCCTCTGTTCCTAACCTTCCTCTGTTCCAGCCCTTTACCAACCTTTCTTCCCTCTTTGGCTCTCTGCCAGTACCTCTGGGTCTATGAAGCAGTGTATGCTTTCTTAGCCCTATAGGAAGTACAGTATTGTCCCAGACTATTTTTCCCATTGAGCCTCAGAGGCTCCTGTTGCTCTGGATTGTTGCTGCTGCTGTCATCAACACTGCCTCTGTAATTACCATCTACTTTCCATTGTCTAGTATCCTCAGGGTAGTGTTACAGCTCTTAATAAAATAAGAGAGCTTGGGCCAATATGCCAATGGACTACTCAATGTATTTCCAGCACTTGTCAGTCAGGCCCGTAGCTCTGTTTTGCACGCAAATGGGATCTCATTGGTGGTTGTGAAGACTATCTTCTCATTCATCTCACCTGCTATTCTCCATCCCTTACTCCTAACTGAGTTAGGACAACTGAAATTTCACTTATCTTTTCCCCACCTCAGACTCCACACAACATTCTGCCCTGTGTGGTCAGCACCTGGGCAACAAGGCTTAGAGGGATGATATTTATTTTTTGAGACCGAGGAAAAGAATTTGTAGCACTTTCTATTTGCCATTCCAACTCCCATCATCTCGTCTAGTGACTAAGGCCAGATAATTGCCCAGGCTCAAAGAAAGTTCGAAAAAGCCCTAGAAATGCAAGAAGACAAAGAGGCAAAACTGGAAACACCTGTTCCCCAATAAATATGGATTTGGATATGAATTGACAGTTCGTGAAGGAAGAAATCTAAGCGATAAATCACCGCAGGAAAAATGCTTAAAATGCAAATGAAAACAAGTCTAAAGTTCTACCTCACGTCCATCACATTGGCAAAAATGATGAAAACAGGAAATAATAGTTGTTGGAGGGGTCTCGGGAGGCCTGGCACACAATATTGGTGGGGCTGTGAATTGTTTCAATCATTCTGGAAAACAGTTTGAAATTACGTCCCAAAAGTCATATTTTGTCTAAAACTGTACATATTGAGAGACAAAAGAAAGTGAAACAGGGCTCATATCTACATATATATTTATTCTTTCCTTCATGGAAAACTTGTGTAAACTGATGCAGAGTGAAGTGAGTAGAAACAGGGACCAATTTATACATTAACAACAATGTTGTAAAGAAAAGCAATTTTGTAATACGTAAGAGCTCTGGTCAGTGTTACGATCACTCAGAATTGTACAGTGCTGCTAAATGAATACACTTTCTGCCTCCTGACAGAGAGATGTGGACTCAAACGCAGAAGAAGACATACATCTTTGGACATGGCCAACATGTGGGCTGGTTTTACATTAATATGTGTACTTAATACAAAGATTTCACTCTCTTTTTAAATGGGAGATTCAAGGGATAGGGTGGTTAGCAATATATTGTCTCCCAAAAAAGAAACCAAGGAGGGTCACTGAAGCACTTAAAAGAAAATATACAAAAGAGAACAGAAGGAAACTCTGACAAGCAACAGCTTTGAAAGTAACAAGGTAAATTTATTATAAACATTTTTAAAAAGGCAAGCAGTATATAATAGAGATTCATATTCAATCATCTTTTTTTTTTTTTACTATTGTACTTTGTTTATGGAAATACCATTTTTTTTTCCTTTTTGGTGTTTAAGTGCACTTTTTTTTAAATGGAAGTACCTTTCCGCACATAAAAGCCAATGTCCTTGCTATATGTATAATGTCAGTAAGAGCAAGAACACTGATCCCAACCTTTCCATGTAAGAGAATTGATAGCAGGTTCCCCTCTGGCTTTCATTCCCAATGAAATGCTTAGAATTCACTTACTTTTTTTTTTCCTCTTTAAGGGCAATGGGGTTAAGTGACTTACCCAGAGTCACACAGCTAGAGTGTTATGCGTCTGAGGCTGGATTTGAACTCAGGTCCTCCTGAGTGGTCTGTCCACTACGCCACCTAGCTGCCCTTAGAATTCACTTTCACTTTGGTTAGAGGGTGGTGGCCCCTTCTGGTAGAGGCCTTTATCGTCTCAGGTATTTTGTCTAAGCTTTTCTGTTGCCTCAAGCTATTAAAGACCAGGGAACTCTTGGAGTATCTTGCCAACCCCATACAATAGGATATCATCCCTTGGAGAAATACCAACCAACTCCAGTCTAAGGATGTTGGGAAAACACTGGAGTGAGGGGTTGATTGCCCTAATTAAGGAAAGTATTAGGAACAGTTCCCTGTTCTTCTTCAGTATGGAAAGTACAGAGGAAAAGCAGACATCTCCTTATAGCAGATCACAAAGAGCTTGCTTTCTATTAGGTGCTCTGGGTGAACGCAACACTGGAAGGAGTAATGGAGCTTCAGTCATGTTGGGCAAGCTTAAGAAAAGAAGGCTTTCGATTTGGCAGATTCATCCTATAAGAGTCCACCATGCTGTACAGGTCTTTTGCTGAAAGAGTGTATGTCAGAATCTGCTCATGTCTTTTTCATCCACTCTCCAGCTTGACACTCCAGGCTCATACCTGGGGATCAGTTATCGTACTGGTGGGGAGTACAGGCACATCTTACCTAATGTCATTAATTGAATTCACAAGAACACAACATTAGGGGGAAGAACATTGCAAGAGACAGTTCCATAGGAACAGAGCTGAGCAGAGTAGGTTAAGGACAGGGCTCCCCATTGGCATATTAAGATCATAGGATTTGGAGCTGAAAGCTACTTTGGAGATCATTCACTCTAATCCAGACAAGTTGAGTCAGCAGATCAGGCAAAAGGGAGGGGGGAAGTAGGGGGATGGGTAGCTAAAACATCTCTAAGACTTTCCAGCAGATACTTTATAGGGGGTGGGTGGGAAAAAGGGTGTGCTGGTAATTGTTTAACAATCAACTCTCCAAAAAACCTACACTCAACACATTTTTAGGTTCGATCTTCATTAACATTTTCTCCATCACTTTCCTGAGTGCAGACAAACAATAAATCATGTCCTGATTTGTGGCATTTCCTGATTTCTGAGATATAAATTTAGCAATTGAAGAGTGCCTGTGTGAGCTGACTCTAGCACACCCCTGGGCTGAGATTCTCAACAGATTTGTAGATGTTATGGCATAGTTGGGGTTTCAATAAAATCCGGTTATTGCAAAAAATCACATTGACTGGAATTCAGAGAAACATAGTAAGATTTGTGTGAAACGATGTAGAGTGAAATAAGCAGACCCAAAAGGCCAATGTACATGATTACACCAACACAAATGAGAAGATCATTGGAAAGAAGCCAGGGTCTGAGTACTGAAAAGCTAGTAAGGACCCCAGAGACCAGATCATAAAACACACCTCCCTTCTCTTTTCAGAGACTGGAGACTGCTAGGTGTCATATGGATTATCAAGTGGCGGATGAGGGTCAGGCCTCAGAGAGTTATGTCTTCAACCCAGTCCTACTCAACAAGCACTCATTAAATCCCTACTCTTATTGTAGTAAAAGATACTGAGAATAAAAAACAAAACTGTAAGCAATTCCTGCCCTCAAGAGCCTTGCATTCTGCTGAGGAGACACACGTTTCAGGAATTATTTACCTGCAAGTCAACTTTGCAATCAGGCTACCAACCTGTGGGTGATTCAGTTTACCCAGAACCAGGTTCTGATTCTCCCCAGTTCCCAGTAGTACACAGAGACCAAGGGGAACCCACAGAGAGACTTTGTCTTCCTGAGCACACTAAATATATATATTGCTATTTGCCTCAACCCAAGGACAGTACATATAAGACTCACAATGTCAAGAATGAAGCATCAAATCACCAGATACTGTGGGAGTTGAATCTTCAGGACACAAAACAGCCATGAGCTCTTGGAAAGTTTCAAAACTATCAAATAATACTTTAATCTGCTGAGGGTTAACTAGGTGGGGCTCTCTTCCTATGATTTCTACACCTGTCTTGCCTGTGACCCAAATACTTTCTCATCTGAGCAGTGTAGTGTAGCAATACCTATACTCTGAGGGTGGTTTGTTTTTCTGCAGTGTGAATTCTCAAGCCGAAGTCCTGTGATTTCCATAACCTCTTCTTCATCATTCGCAAAATGACAGGGTGGGACCAGATGACCTCAAGGGTCTCTTCCAGCTCTAAGTCTGTGATCCTGTTGGAAACTTCTATGCTGGTTTGCTTGTCTTATCCTATGTTGGAGCTCTTTCCAAGGCCCTCTGACCCTGCCGGAATTTTGTCTGATGATATTCATTGCACATCACCAGCTTCATAATCTGCTTCTTCTCTTGCAGATACAATTAGTATAAGGTCCAAGGGAAACATAGAGCTAATAAGAGAAAACCTAGCACCCTTTAATGAGTTCATATCCCCTACCCTGGTTGGGCTAGGATCTTGAGTAAATCACTTAACCTCTCTAGGCCTCAGTTTCACCACCTGCAAAATGTCAAGGGGAATAGTGAGAGGACAAATAAAAGGGAGGGGATTTGATTAGAAGGCCTAAAAACTGGTAGATGTGATAGCTGAACTACCATCATGAGTTTTGAAAAATCTTGCAAACTCAAAAGGATTAGATGAGGACAAATGTCCCAGGGAGTAGAGTCTACATATTATATGCCAGTAAGCTTGTCTTTAATTCCTGGTGAAATTCTAGAATTTAAAAGTAAGGAGATTCACATCTGGAAGAAGGAAGCTTTGATTCTAAAGAGCCAAAATGATTTCATCAAGAAGTCATTCTAGACCAACATAATTTTCTTATTTGATGGGCTTAGTAGGCAGAATGCTGTAAATATAGTTTACCTTGATTTTAGTAAAGCAATTGAGGAAGTCAAATGTGGGCTTGATGATGGTACATTTGGATGGATTCAGAATTGGTCAGATGGCCAGACCCAAAGACTAGTTATTAATAGTTTAATATAAAATCAGATGGAGGTCTTCATGAAGTGTCCTAGGGATCAGTACTTGGCCCTATGCTATTTAACATTTTTATCAACAACTTAGAGAAAGACATAGTTATCATGTTTCCAACCTGTAGATGATGAAAAGCAGGGAGGAATAGCTAATCCACTGAATGACTGTTTCCAAAAGGATCTTGATACGCTAGAATCTAATAAGATGCATTTTAATGGGAATAGATGTGAAGTCATCCTTTTGCATTTCCAAGAGTTTACTTCCCAAGTATAAGACAGCAGAGGCCTGGTTAGGTAGAAGTTTGTCTGAAAAAGAGCTGGGAGTTTTAGTGATTCACATGCTTAATGTGGGTCAACAGTGTGATATGACAGGCAAAAAAGGCTAGTACATTCTTAGGTCACACAAAGAGAAAAAAATCTGGTAGAGATAAGGAAGGAGATGTTGGCTATTCTATACCTTCCCTAGGTCAAACTCAGGTCAGGAAGCTCATGGGAAGTCCTTATCTTTGGGTACAGTTGTGCAATAGTGGTGAGAGAAGGTCCCAGGAGATAGATTTGATGGCAACAGGACCCACTGGGAAGGTCAAGGGTTGGCATCTCCATGTTGGTGGCACAGGGCAAACCCCAGGGGCCCTGTGCTAATTATTACCCTGTAGGAATGATTTCTTCATTCCAGCTCCAGATTCTGAGCCTTGATTGTTTGGTAAACAATTACCTTAACACATACCTTCATGCCATGCACTTTCGTATCAGTCTATACCTCCAATTGGGTGTTCTGCCTCCAGCTCTGCCCTGGGACACTGGGCTTTTGAAGGATTGATGAGTGATCCCCATTGTGCAACCCAGACCTAGCACAGTGCTCTTTGGTCATCTTTATGCTATACTTGAGGGTGTATTCTCCAGGCTTTCAGCTCTGCCTCTGGGAATGGCAATCAAATCACCACTACCTCTTCAGAAAGGATATGTCAATTGCTCTATAAACCACTGTTGCCACTTCTGTGGCTTCCTGGCCAAAACACACTTTGCTGGCTACCACTGTCCTATATGTATTGACTTTCTCATTAGAATGCAAGGTCTTTGAGGGCAGCAGTTCTCTTACTCTTTATGCTTGTGTACCCATCCCTCAACACGGTGACTGGCACACAGTCAATCATTCATTTATTCATCCTCTGCCCCATACACAAATTTGCAAACTTCTAAACCCCTGGAGATGGTGGGGAAATGATGCCCTCAGTATGTGGGAGAATGAGACAGGGCACTGATAGTGATTCTTCTCTGTGGAGACTCTGTGGAGACTTCTCTGACTCTTCTTTGTGAACAGAATGGAGATTTACAATAACTCTTTAGGGCTAGATTTCACTCTGCTCTGCCAGCTCCTTCCAGGTGGCATGGAGAGTTTTCATTCTCTACCATTTCCAGAATTTAAGCATGTGGCGTGGGAAGCCAACAACTCCTGATCAGGAGAGTGTTCCAGGATGATTTGCTTTCACTCCCATGTTATAGCTGCTCTTGGATTTTTCATTCCATGCGACTCCTTGTCTTTTACCCTGTCCCTTTCCCAAAAAGCTCCCTTTGTCTTTTCTTCCTTTTCCCAGTTTTACAGCTCCTGACATCCTTGAGACACAAGCCCTGAAAGAGACCTGGTGCTCTGGAGTCCTTCCAACCTCTTCCCCAACCCCAGTAAAAAGCAGGCTCTTGGCCTTGGCCATTATTGGCACTGAACTCAGGCCTTCCATACTATGCAAAAATAATCCTTGCTATGTTATACTTTTCTCATCTCCTAAATGTGGATGTATTCCCTAAGGGTCTGTCTCTGGCCTTTTTCTCTCTATGCTCCCAGTTTTAACTCTACTATCATCAAGCCCTGGATTTTGACTATTGCTTCTGTGCAGATGAGTCCCAGAGTATAACTAAAAAGAGGACTTGGCCCATATTTCCATAGTAGAATGATACAGTGGAATTTGAAACCAGAAGACTTAAGTCCAAATTCTCTCACTGTCACTGCCTGCCTCTATGACTTTGAACAAGTCTCTGTGTGACTTCAAAGTCTTTCTTCACTTCTTAAGGCTTCAATGTTCACATTGGTAAAAATGAGAGGCTTGGATTAGATAGCCCTTCCAGCTCTATTCTTATGATCCTATCCTTCAAGCTTCTTAGGAATTTCCTGTTAGAAATGTCCCCCTGGATTTCTTGCTAGCACCTCAAATTTCCCTTGGCCCAAACTGAGCTTATCATCTCTACCACCACTGTCTTCACCAAATATCTGTTCTTTATTCCTTATCCATGTTGATGCCACTACATTCCCCCAGTCACCCAAGCTTGAAATCTTGGCATCCTCTTTGGCTCTTAAACATAAAAGATATTGAAGACTTATATTGACATTGAGGGACCCTGCCCTGGTTATATTTTAATCTCCTGAATTTCCCTATTTGGCACATGGCTATGGATATGGTGAGTGGGAAAAACAACCTCTCTGGTCTGTAGTGTCTTTTGTTCCTCTGTCTCTAGGATCTGTGACATGGTAGTGACAGAGTTTTTGAGAACTCTGTGTGTGTGATTTTTTTTTTTTTTGGCAGGGGTTGAGAGGATTCTCTTTTAAATGGAATCCAGAAAATAGAATGTCACAGTAAGGTTGCTGCCTGGATGGTGATCTAGCATCTCAGAAGTATGCCAGTTTGGGATGGCCTATAAAGAATGTTAGAGGGTAGAAGAAAGGCTCCTTTCTGGAGATGCCATCATGTTACTCGTGCTGTGTTATGCTGTACTCATTCCTGTGGTTCAGTCGTTTCAATCATGTCCAACTCTTTGTGACTGCATTTGGGATTATCTTGGCAAAGATACTAGAGTGGCTTACCATTTCCTTCTCCAGCTCATTTTACAGATGAGGAAACTGAGGCAAACAGGGTTAAGTGACTTGCCCAGAGTCATACAGCAAGTGAGTGTCTGAGGACAGATTTAAACTCAAGAAGATGAGTCTTCCTAACATCAGGCCCAGTGCTGTATCAAATGTGCCACCTAGTTGCCTGTTATAGGGTACATAGGATCATCATTTCCATCTTTTTGGCACAAAGAATGATGGGGCTTCTGCAGGTGAAGGAAGGAATTAGAGAAGCTTTTCTGCAGGGAAAGGGTCCACAGCTCTCTTTTCATGGAGGGTATATTTTTGCCCTCAAAGGGAGTGATTGGAGGTTTGCCCACATATGATAAAGTGAGCCCAATGCCCTTTCTTGCATAACTATTTCCTGTCAACCTTGTGCTTTCATGAAAATCTTGGACTGGGTGGTCTCTAGCAGTCACTATGATGAATGAGACTGATTTACATGGAAGCTGCCATCTCTTACTCTGGGAAGGTGTGTGTGTGTCCTCACCAGCCAGTCTAGAATAGGATTATACTACAAGAACTACTTCAAACCCTAGCACACCCTAAACCACCACCGTCTTTGGAAGCTCTAAATCCAACCTTTCTGTGGGGCTTGCCACCTAACAGACAGCTAGGTGGCATGTTCTCTTGATTAATCATACAATCCCTTAATGATATTCCTTCCACGGTCATTATATATTCTGGGATATTCTGCCATAGCATCCATCACTGAAGCCCAAACCGTGTATTTCGTCTATACCCTTAGGTCCACCTCTGAACCTTACCACTTCACTTGCACCCCCAGCCAAGAGGCAAACCAGCTCAGTCTTACCAGCAGCGACTTCCCCTCCAAAGCTGACCCAATGGGATAAGCTCCCCACTGTCCTCTAGCTACCTGCAGCTACTGACAAATGAGCTCCCAACCCAGGATCCCTCATCTCCTGGAAAACAGATGAGACATTGTTCCCCAGAGACAAACATGAACGAGCAGGTTCTGTGGGAGCCACATTGACTCATATAAACAGACAGTAATAGCAGGATTCTGGGTGTGGAGCTCTCTAAAGTGGTGCTGCAAGCATTCCTGTTGGGAAACACATCGTGCTTGTTGGTGATAAATGGCCTCCTCAGAAGGAGCATGCATGCCATGCAGAGTGGATGGGATGCCGGACTTGGGAGATTCTGCTATTACTGTCTGGGAGTGCGAGGGAAGTGCCCTCCATCTCTATTTTATTAGTATTACAGGAGTGGGAAATCTGCGGCCCTTTGACTGAATCCAAACTTCTGGGTCCTTAAGTGCAGCCCTTTAATTAAATCCAAAAAGGTCACACTTGTGGACCTAGAGGGCCACATGTGGTCTCGAGGCCATGGGTTTCCCACCCCTGGCTATAGAAACTGGGGAATAATTAAGCATTCTTACAATAACTCTCAGAGCACCGAAGGTGGGTTATTATGATAGCCCCAAAGGGTGGGCTTTCAGGTTGGCTATTATAAAGCCCTTAGGATCACAGATTTAGAAATGGGAGGAACCTCAGAGGTCATCTGACCTAATCTCTTCATTTCACAGGTGAGGAAATGGGCCTGGAGAGGTAAAGTGATTTACCCAACATCAACCATGGGAAAGATGGGATTGAAACCAGAGTCTTCTGGCTTTAAACCAAGCTTTCTTCCCGCTGGACCAAGCTGCCCCTGCTGTGACCTGGAAAGGCAGATCTTTTGCCTCTGTAATTTTGTTTACCAGTATCACAAAGGCATTAAATTCCGGGAGCTCAGTTTGCCCACCATGGCAGTCTCAGGCCAGTGCAGATGCTTGCTAAGATTTAGCAGCTATCACCAAAGGGCCTTAGCAGCCAGTAAAGCTAAGAGTAACAGGCCTTTATTATGGGAGCATTTTTTTTTCTTTAAAAAAATTATCTGTAATTCAAATTTATTAAATTATCAAATGGTGAGTTTCTGTCCCTGTTTGCAAAAGGATATGATTTATGGCTTTTAAAAAAAAATTAAATTATTTTTCAACTAGAAAAAGCCCATGTTCTATCTCCTTTTTTTAATAAAGAAAAAACTAACAAATATGTATCGTCAAGGAAAACAAATTGCCACATCAGCCCTGTTCAAATATATATATATGTATATGTCACTCTTATTATGGCTACGTTTTAATTCATATTACATTAACATCGATGCTACAGGGAAAAGCTGAAGAGAAAACATCTGGTTTTACCGTCATTCCCACCACCAGACAGTAGGAAGAGGCTTGGTAGACTATAGTACGGTGGAAAGTTGAAACCGGTTTACACATGTGTGGTTGGTGCAGTCCTGGGAACACAGCAGGCGCTTATTAAATGTTTATTTACTGACTGACTTAGATATGACAGAGTATGTTGGTAAGGAAGAGTACATTGGGGAATACTATAATGGATGGATACTTGTTGAAATACATGAAGGGAAGAAACTAGTTAACGCCAGGAATTGGCCGTAAGGGTGGAGGAGGGGAGGGGTCCGTGCTGCTTGCTCTTCCATCTCCTCTGCATATATTGTCCTTGTGTTTGCTGGAGAGTCCGTTGGTGTTTGTACTAACCCGGCTTTATGGCTGGTGCTTCCCCAGAGCCCACACAGTGCACGTACCATTAGTCAATCAGTCAGTCAGCTGGAATTTTAAAGGACATACTATACACCAGGCACTGTGTAAAATGGTGGGGATACAAAGAAAGCTGAAAGACAGTCCCTGCTCTCACGAAGCCCACGGTCTAATGGAAGAGACAACATGCAAATGACTTTATACAAACAAAATATTGACAGGATAAATCAGAAGTTAATCAAGACAGAAGGCATTAGTAGTAAGGGGGATTGAGAGACTTCTCATAGAAGCTGAGAATTTATTTATTTATTTATTTGATTATTTGCGGGGGGGGGCGACTGGATCTTTTTAAAATAATTATTTATTTTTAGTTTTCAACATTCACTTCCACAAGATTTTGAGTTTTAAATTTTTTCCCCCTCCCTTTCCTCCCCTCTCCCCAACATAGTGTGCAATCTGATACAGGCTCTACTTATACATTCATATTAAGCACATTTTCACATTAGTCATGATGTATAGAAGGATTAGAACTAACAGCGAAAGAAAAGGAGAGCAAATAGTATACTTCCATCTGCATTCAGACTCCATAGTTTTTTTGTGGATAGCATTTTCCATCATGAGTCTTTTGGAGTTGTCTTAGATCCTTGCATTGCTGAGAAAAGCTAAGTCTATCAAAGTTAGTCCACGCACAATGTGGCTGTTACTGTGTACAATATTCTCCTGGTTCTGCTCACTTCACTCAGCATCAGTTCATATAAGTTTTTCCAGGTTTTTCTGAAGTCCGCTTGCTCACCATTTCTTATAGCACAATAGCATTCCATTATATTCATATATCGCAACATGTTCAGCCATTCCAAAATTGGTGGGCATCCTCTCAATTTCCAATTCTAGGCCATCACAAAAAGAGCCACTAGAAATATTTTTGTATATGTGGATACTTTTCTCATTTTTATGATCTCTTTGGGACACAGACCTAGGAAGTGGCATTGCTGGGTCAAAGGGTATGCACATTTTTGTAGCCCTTCGGGCATACTGCCAAATTGCTCTCCAGAATGGTTGGATCAGTTCACAACTCCACCAACAATGCGTTAGTGTTCCAATTTTCCCCCATCTTCTCCAACGTTTATTATTTTCCTCTTTTGTCATGTTAGCCGATCTGATAGTTGTGATGTGGTATCTCTGAGTCATTTTGATTTGCATTTCTCTAATCAATAGTAATTTAGAACATTTTTTCACATGACTATAGATAGCTTCAATTTCTTCATCTGCAAACTGCCTGTTCATATCCTTTGAGCATTTATCAATTGGGGAATGACTTGTATTCTTTTTTATTTTTTTTAAATTTTTTTTGTATTCTTATAAATTCTATTCAGTTCTCTACAAATTTTAGAAACGAGGCCTTTATCAAAGAGAATTTAGCTGAGATCTGAAGGAA
The DNA here is from genome assembly GCF_003287225.1 of Phascolarctos cinereus. Classification (NCBI taxonomy): domain Eukaryota; kingdom Metazoa; phylum Chordata; class Mammalia; order Diprotodontia; family Phascolarctidae; genus Phascolarctos; species Phascolarctos cinereus. Next base: position 62,842,559 of record NW_027556180.1, read on the forward strand.
GCCAGGGAAGCCAGGAGGTGGAGAAGAAAAGGGAGAAGATTCTAGGTGTTGGTACTACCAGAGAAAACCCTCGAAGTCAGTGAAATGTGGTGTTTAAGAAACAGCAAGGAGGCCTGGATCAGAGAAGAAAAAATGAAAGTTCTGATCAGATCTGGCCTAGCCCTGTTCATCTGACATGTAACAGCTGAATCCTCTTCTGGTTTCCTGTCCTTAGGGAAAGGTGCTGCCATCATAAACCCAAGACTATCAACAATTCTCACACTGGCATACACACCCTGAGGCAACATAACACTGACTCTGGAGTCTGAGGACCTGGGTTCTAATCTTACATCTGATGTTTACTACCTGCGTGACCTCAAAAACGTCACTTCATTTCCCTAGGCCTCCATTTCCTCATTTGTAAAATGTGATGGCCTCTGAGGTCCCTTCCGGGTCTTGATCTATGAACCAATTCCCCTTTCCTATCCCAATGGACAGTTTAAGAGGGCAGGGCAGAGTCCAGAGAACAATAGCCGTGGTTAGGGTTAGCTCAAGAGTCAGCCAGAATGCCCTGGGCACGTTGGGCTGGTAAACCTTCTCTGCCAGCTAATCTATAGGTGCCTGGGATGAAATGCCAGTCTCAAAAGGGCACTAAGAGGATACGTTAGCTTACCTGGGACAGTGCCAGCTAATCTTTCAGACCTGGACTAGTACTTTTTTTTTTCAATTTTATATATTTTTCCCAATTACACGTTAAAACAAATTTTTAAACATTTGTTATTTTAACATTTGTTAAAATGTTAATAGTTAACATTTGTTAAATAAATTTAACATTTATTTAAAATAAACATTTTGTAACATTTAAAAAAATTTTTTAAGCTTTGAGTTTCTTTTATTCTTTTTCTTGTATTCAAATTGGTACTTTTTCATCAGATTAGGCATAGAGGTTTTTTCTTAAGAAATCTTGGGCATCTAGGTGACACAGCGGATAGAGCACCAGCCCTGGAGTCAGGAGGACCTGAGTTCAAATTCAGCCTCACACACACGTGACACTTACTAGCTGTGTGACCCTGGGCAAGTTATTTAACCCTGTTGCCTAGCAAAAAACAAAAAACATGAAATCTCAAGAAACTGACCTTGACCTAATGGTGTCCCTAGTGTAGGGAGAAATTTGTAGACTGAAATTTCTCCCACTAAGAAGTCTCTCATGTATGTATCTTACTTGTGGCAGATTTAATAGATGTTTTAAAAATGAATAACTGAAGGAATGAAGTGCTTGAGGATCACACAAGGTTCCTTGATGAATACAACTATGGAGGTAACAATGTCTCTCAGATTATTAACATCTATGCTGTAGGCAAGTCTCTAAGATTATAAATTGCAGAGAATGTGCCAACCTGCATTGATAGAAGGAGTTTCCCAGTCCAAGAATTTCTATATTAATGAAATCACAGATCTAGGTTTTATTCAAAGAACTGTGCTACAATAGGATTCAGGCATAAAAGTGAATATCTCTGCCCTCACAGAGGGATTCCGGACTTGGGTCCCTGGACTATAAATTCAGGGGGCCTATGAATTTGGATGTGAAAAAAACCCAACACATTATTTTCACCAACCTCAAATTGAAATTTAGCTTTTCCTTCAGTTATGAACATAAGCAGCAAACATCATTCCAAAAAGGGGTCCCTAGGCTTCATCAGATTGCCAAAGGGATCCATGACATGAAAGAGGTTAAGAATCCCTACCATTCCAGAAAGCCTCCGGCATATTGGGAGAAGCTATTCTGGAGAATTCACATGGCTCATACGATCATAAATTTAGAATTGGAGGAGACCTCGATGACGGGATATAGACAAAAATTACACTGGGTGAGAAAATGGAAAAAGTACGTGAGTAGTGGTGACCGTCAGCAAGATCACAGATACGTTGACATAACGAGGAAGTATAACAAATAATATGTCAGTTTCTTTATTTTTCATAAAATTTTCTTTTTGTTATACCACAAACTTGCCTTCGATGTAACTGGCAATAGCCTCCAGGTCTAGCCAATGGAGAGCGCCTTGGTATCCATATGAGAGCTCAAGCTAATTAGAAGTATCACCCCTGAAAGGTGACTTGGGGGCCCGTGGTGTTGAAAGTATCTCAGGATCAAGGGTCACATCTGCTGAGTACAACCTTCTTACAAGTAGGGCAAAAGGAAGCTTGAGGCCAATTCCTGCCTGACTCAGTCCTTTATGAATGTAGTCAGAATTAAGGAAATTTTACAGTACAAGAACTTCTGTGGGATCCAACATACTGATCATAATCTGCAATGGCATGATTTGTACTGAAGGAAGGTTTCAGGTTAGTCATATACTGCATTCTTGCCACTTGGATGGCAAAGTTCTTGCTTCTTTTTGTTCCTGTTGTATTTATAGAGCTTCTACTTATTTCCAAGAGGACAAAGGGGGAAAGAAGAGTAAGATATTTCCCACTTACTTTGAGCTGCAAGTGCCTATCCTGAGAAAGGGAAGGAGTCTTTCACAGGCCTCTCTCCTGATTCAGTTCCAGGGCCATTTCCAGCAGTATTCTGGGAATCTGCCAACTTATCACATAAATAATTATAGCAGATCTCGGTTCACTGTTGGGGGATGATTCATGGAAGAATAATGTGGGGAGGAGTGTATCACAGGATTTATAACAGAAAGGGAATTCAGTGGTCATCTCATTCAAGCCCTTCATTTCTCATTGTGGAACTCCAAGGTCACACAAATAGGAGTGAAAGCACTGAGATTTGAACCCAGGTTTTCTGACTGCAAATTTTAGCACTTGTTGCACTGGGTCCTTATAATTAACATTTCTCTCCTTCATATACTTAGTGGTCCAATTGGATTTTTTGCTGTTCTTCTCCCATGATAACCCATTCCCCAACTCCATGACTTTGCTCAAGCTGTCCCATTTGCCTAGGATGCCCTTCACTCTCACATCTTAGAATTCCTAGTTTCTTTCAAGGTTCAGTGCAAGGACTGTCTTATAAGGCTTTGTCTCAGCCGCTAGTGCCTTCAGACAAATTAGTATATTTTTTGTGTATGCTTATGTGTGCCTGGCACATAAGACAACATATGGGAAAATTCAGTTGTGGGGCTGATAGATGTTTAATAAATGTTTAGTGAATGAATGAATGAATCTTCTCCTCTAGAGTTAAACCTCCTTTGGGCAAGGAATATCTTAATTTTGTCTGGATTTTTCCAGTGCCTTACATGTGATAGGACCACTATTGATCTCACCGCAGACACTGAGAGAGGACAAGTAGTTTATTGCAATGGGCACTACATTTCTCCAAGAATGTGGATTACGGTGGAGAAAAGAAAGAAAGAAAGAAAGAAAGAAAGAAAGAAAGAAAGAAAGAAAGAAAGAAAGAAAGAAAGAAAGAAAGAAAGAAAGAAAGAAAGAAAGAAAAAGAACAAAGAATATGGTCCAAAGTCACTTAATAAAATGAAATTTCTTCTTGTGAAGAAACAGTATTTTTTGTGGGCAAAGTTGTACAACATAAAGCATCATAGAATCTTGGGCCTAGAAGGAACCTGAAATGTGTTTTCCAACTCCACCATGTTACAGGCTTAGAAACAAGAGTTGAGTTAGATGAAATAACTCAAGGTGTCACAGTCCAATTCAATCTACTCCATCGATTAAGTGCCTACTGAATGCCAAATATGTGTGCATAGGGATATAAAGAGGAGATACAACTGGTACACAGATAAGTAAATTCACATTATGTGCAAAGTGGATGCAAGGCAATTTGGGAGGAAGGTGTCACCTAGGATGGGGCACCTGAGCTGAGCCTTGATGAGAGTTAAAGATCCAAAGATGCAAAGATGAGTAAGGAGAGCGTTACAGGCATGGGTGAGAGCTTGTGCAAAGGCAAAGTGGGAAATAGAAAAAGAATGTCTTATCAAGGGAACAGGAGGTAGGTCAGTTTGACCAGAATATAAAGTACATGAGGGGGAATAATATGAAATCCATTTGGAAACATCAAATGGAGTCAGACTGATAGGTTTTCAAATGCCAAACAAAGTAGTTCATATTTTATTTTAGAGGCAGCTAAGTAGCACACTGGATAGAAGGCTGGGCCTGGAGTCAGGAAGACTCATTTTTCTTAATAGGAATCTTACTAGCTCAGACATTTACTAGCTATGTGACCCTGGGCAAATCATTTAACCTAGTTTGCCTCAATTTCCTCATCTGTAAGATGAACTAGAGAAAGAAATGGCAAACCACTCCAGTATCTTTTCTAAGAAAACCCCAAATGGGGTCACAAAGAACTGGACACGACTGAAATGACTGAACAGCAATAATGTTATCCTAAGAAGTAATAGTACTAGAGCTAAGACTAGAAACCTGGCTCTCTGACTTTTGGTCCAGGATGCTTTCTACAATGCCTTGATAACTTCCAAGGCATGAAAACCTAAAGAAGAGTGATCCAGCCATTGAAAGGCCTTGTGGAAGGATAAATTTGATAGCTGATTTTGGGATAGGCTGGAGTGAGGAGGTGCTGGAACTGGCATGTAGATGTCTGGTGTAGTCATAATGTCAAAATGTATGTTGTGAAAAAGGACCCAAAATCCCAGAACATGAATAACGAATGGTACAAAGTAGATGAATTGAGGGAAAGATCAAGCCATCTATTGACTAAATAAATCTCCAACCTCCATTGTGAGTCAGAAGATCAACGAAAGAACAGAATGTGCCATTCCAAAGCCAAGAAGCATTTATTTCATCCATACCATCAAATGCTCTTGATCAGTTTTGGCTTCTGATTAGATTAATGATAAAATTTAAAGAGGACACAAAATGTTCTAAATCCACACAGGTTGTTACCAATAAATTCAAAGTGCCCCTTAAAGTAATTTATTGAATGGCTCATCAAGGTAAAATAGAACAGAAATGAAAAACTCTTAGAACTGTATTTATAGATCCATACACAGAGTAATGAACTGTGGAAGAGAATACATCTTAACACTGGACAGTAACATGGGACAACTAGCCATCTATTCTCAGTACAACTGACCTGTCTCCAGAGTCATAAAAAAGACAAAAAGCTCTGGGAAATTTGGGCTATCTTGGATGTTAATTGCTAAAAACAGGCACAGATCATATACTTTTCCAGGTGAAGATCTCCTGGAACATCCCTGAGATTCAATCCTTAGTATCAGTGCTGTAAGGACTCTTTTGTATACATGAATGAATGAATGAATGAATGAATGAATGAATGAATGAATGAATGAATAGAAAAGCAATTATGAAGCTCTTACTATGTCAAGCACAAGCTAAAAGCTAAGGAAACAAAATAGAAAATCAATATGGTTTTTGCTCTTAAAAATTCACATTCTAACTGGGGAAGACAACATATGGGAGGATTCAGTTGTTGGGCTGATGGAAAGGATTAGTGGTCATTAGGGTTCAGTGTCAGGGCAGATAGCAAGGCCCAAGAGTCTTTAGGGTACATCAGCAGGAAAGATGAGAATGCCTAGGGGTCTTGAGTGTATAGTGACAGGGCTGATGCAAGGCCCAGTGAACCTTAGGATTCAGTAGCCAGGAGGCTGGTAAGGTCCATTGGTTTACCATCTTAATAGAAAGATTGTAGTTAGTGACTCCCTATTTATCTAAGCAGTATGAGCAGTCTATAATTTTCTGTTTAGGGTGGTAGAGCTAATGAAAGTGCAAACTTTCATTGGTGGTCAGCTGGATTGTCCTTGCCATATTCTCTTGACTTCCTCATGTCCTCTCTTATGAAGTGGAAACAAAAATGGAAGAAGAAACAGTTAGGTGGTACAACAACCCTAAATCATACTTATGTGTGAAGCACTTTCAATAATATTGTTTCCCTTGCTATCAGTCAGCTAAGAATAATGGCTGGGAGGGCAGGGGGGTGTAATCAGGATCTGGGACATGTCACAGACCTAAGGAAGATCCCATCAGTTTGTTGATGGGACAATCTGACTTCTCCATGGGGAAAGACGAGGAGAGTGAAGAATAGACATTCTGTAATTGGTTCTTGTTGGCTAACCACATGGTGAGTGAGTGGGATTCTTTCTGGCCATGGGAGCGAGCATTCCAAAGGCCAAGGCTGTCTGTCCACCATGTCTGTCTTGTCTCAGCCCTGCTGAGGCTCCTCTGCTCCTGATAAAGGTGTGTTTCACCCAGGTCTTGTAGGAGAAGAAGGAGCCTTCTCCCCTTTAAGAGGGTGTTGCCTAAGAAATGGGTGTCAGTCTTCAGCCTTTGCATTTGTACTTTTCTCTTTCAGGTGAAGGAGATGTAAGCAGTCATGAGTATGTATACACACACACACACACACACACACACACACACACACACACACACTGCTTAGCACAATGCGTGGTACATAGTAGGTGCTTAATAAATGCTTGTTGCTCCATCAGTCATTATCTATTTTCACAGTATTTTCTTTTATTTGAATAGAAGTCCTGATCCAGCCTCTCTCCTGGTCAGTAGGTTAGTCTGGGTGTCACGAAAAATCAAATTTACATTCAGTTATTTCCACAGTGACCCCTTCAGATCTATTAGCTCTCTGATCCAGACTACCTTCTTTTTAAAGAGTCTTAAGCCCCTTTTTAACTACAAATGTTTGAAGATATCACACTGTTCTTTGTAAAGATTTAAAGGATTTTCAAGGATAATTTTGAGTATGGATGATTTTCATGTTATTCACTGACTTTAGAGCCTAACGCTGTCTAAGAAGAGGAAAGATTTAATGAATTTCAATTTCTCTCTAGTCAATTACAACAAGAGAAACTTGCTTTAGGGAATTTCATTGGAAAATGGCCTTTGGAACAGGTATCATTGAGTACGGGTGGTTTACAAGATAGATTTTTTTTTTCTTTCTCCAAGGAAGAATGATGGAATCAGAGAACTTGAAATGTTTTCTTGGTAGTTGGCATGTTTTGTTTGACAAATTCAGCTTCAGTAATCCTTTAAGGAATGAAATGGTTCCTTTTCTTCATTAGCTTGATTGTTACTACAAGGAGTGATTCTTGTAGTAATATGCTTGTAAATATTTAACAGCTGGCTCTCAAAAAGAAAGTATGCTTGGCATACTTTTAAGTTTAATTTGCATTATTAACATTCTCAATCACTTTCTTAAATTTAGACAATAAACAAAACAATAAGTCAAACCCTTATTTGTGGAGTTCGATTTCCATAGTATAAATGCATACACTAAAAACTTAACAATCATCCCTTGCAAGCTGGTTTGGACTGACTCCAGCACATCTCTGGATACTTGACACTTTTTTTTTTCATTAAGAAGACTGCTCCTAGGGCTGTATGCCTTTAAGTCAAACCTGTGACCATTTAGCTTAGTAGATTGGTCCATGTGTCCAGATCATAGGTTTGATTGCTATTTTGGCCAATGAACTTTGGTCTGTTTTATGGTTATGGGCTTACTCCTAGCTAATCACCTGGAAATAAATGAGAGGCAAATCATCCCTTCCACTGTAAAAATAATTCAAAGTACATGCATTATTGACACTGAATCAACATCAGCCAGGCAGTAAGCACTTATCAAGTGCCTACTATATGCCAATCATTGCACAGGGGATTCAAAAGAGGCAAAAGACAGTCCTTGCCCTCAAGAAGCTTACAATCTAATGGGGGAGACAATGAGCAAACAAATCATGTACAGAAGTTAGGGAGACTACGCTCTGGTACCTATTTTTCTACTAACTCCTTACCTGACCTTGAACCTCCACTGGACCTCAAAGGACCTTTCTAGGATCTATTTTCTCTCATTTTATAAGGCCTAGCCCATCTGCATTACTACTACCATAGAAAAGATGACTGTGTTATGGTTCTAGTTTCTGATGGATATGTAAATAACTGAGCTATGAAATATTAATACATCTTCACCTGAGAAAAATCATAAGGATCACACATCAGTGTTGGGCTGAGTGATTTAAAGTCAGTTTTGCAGGAGAGCGGCAGGATAAATAGATAGGTGTGGATGATGTGAACCAAAGGAATTTTCTTCCGACATGTGAACTGTGCTGAAACAGCAATTCTTCTCTCCTTGAAAATTGAGCAGCATTTCTCTAAATCAGCTTGTCATATTTTCTGCACCAGCAGTCTATCGGACTGATGACACAAGCATCATTTCTTTGAGGCATTTTTGGTCAAGTTACCCTCCTCTTGAAAGCCTCTCGCATATGAGGCTATTGTGGTTAAGCAGATGACTGTCTGCTATGCCAAAGTGTATTGGAGTCAAGGAAAACCCCAAACCAACTAAAAGCATCACTCTTAGAAGTAGTTTTCCCCAAAACAGGCTCCTTTAAAATAAAGGGAGCAGCTAGATTCTGTCTCCATAGCTAGGAAGGCTCCTGGCCCTGCCACTTCCTGATAGTATCACCCTGAGCAAATCTCTTACTTGCCCCTCTTTGAGACTCAGTTTCCCCATTTGTAAAGTGAAGGGGTTGAGGTATCTTACCTCTAAGATAACTTCCAGGTCTAAAGCCTGTGGTTCTAATTAATTCAAACCCAGCAATCTTCTCCCGTTGTTAGATCACTGGGAGTTTTGTAAAGAATCTTAGAAAACAGTAGAATTCTTGGGAACTTACTATCTATGCTCTCTACTCCTTTCTTCTTCTTCAAGCCCTTTATACTGAGAGCTGCCTAGTGCATCAGGCTTGGGAAATGGAAAGATGAGAAGTAAGGAAAGCCTCAGTTTCAAAGCAGGCTGCCTGGTAACCCAAAGAAATGTAGGCAAACTAAAACACCTAGGGTGTGGGTAAAGCTCATGTGATTACAATGGATGGCAGTTTCTTCATGGGTAACAGCCATTATGAGCAAACATAAAACCCCATGTTTGACTTGAGAAAGGTCGTTGGCCCATCAGCTACTCTCTGAACCTCCATGCCACTGACTAACACCTGCTTCTGAATATAGGGATGGGTCAGTGGTCAGTACTGGGAAGAGGAAAGGTATTACAGGAATTACAAGATCACAGCTTTATGGGAGCAGTTCTTTGAATTTAGTAAGGAAGCTGACTCACCAGGTAATAATAAAAATAATAAATGTCATTTACATAGCACCTTGTTTATTTTTCAGTCATCTGATTCTTTGTATCCCTATTTGGGGTTTTCTTGGCAAAGATATTGAAGCGGTTTGCCGTTTCCTTTATCAGCTCATTTTACAGATGGGGAAACCAAGGCAAACAAAGTTAAGTGACTTGCCCAGGGTCACACAGCTAGTTAAGTGTCTGAGGCTGGATTTGAACTCAGGAAGATGAGATTTGACTCCAGGCCCATCACTCTATCCACTGTGCCAATAGGTTTGCAGAGTGCTTAATCCTCCTAACGACTCTGTGAGGTAGGTGTTTATTATTACCTACGTAAGGAAACTGAAGCTCACAGTAGTTGTGATTTGACAAGGGGTCACATAGCTAGCAAGTTACAGTAACTGAGCTCACTGGATTATTGAAAGGCATGTCCAATAAAATTATCATACCGCAGCTTAAGGTTTGTTTCTTCTTTTTTGGACAAGAGGACGAGACTTAAAATTTTCATTTATGTTTGAGAACTCTAGGTATGGAAACTCACTTCACTGATACAGGTTCGTTCACCAGTTTCCTCATCTGTAAAATGAGGATAATAACAACCTTACTTCCCAGGGTTGTTTTGAGGATAAAATATTTGCAAAGCACTTTTCAAACCTTAAAGCATCACTGAAATGCTAGCTATTTATGACTTACAGTCTTAGACAGTAGCCTCAAGAAGTGAGAGGTTGAATTCAAGATTACGTGGCCGGTAAGTCAGAGGTAGGATGTGACCCTGGGTCTTCTTGACTTACTTGACACACAAAATAGAAAAAACAAACCATGCTCAGCCATTCAATTCCATTGTTTTCTATAGAATAAGATGGATGAAAACCATAATCAAAGGGCCTTCAATTAGACATGAAGAGACTGTACTGACTTAAAAGGAACTGGTACCAAGGAGGGTGTAGGGGAGGAAATCTATGTTCCTAGACATCTTTAGGAACACTATAAACAACTTGGGTGTCTATGAGTGGATTAAATGCAGTCTTAACTGGAACCAGACCTAGGAACCTGGGATTGTGAATTTTGAATTGTGGGTCAAGATGATAAAAAGTAGAAAAGATAAGACCTTTTATGGACAGAAGGGTAGTATTCCAGATCCATGATTTTAATCAAAGGAGGGAACTCCAGTTGTACACAACACAAATTAGCAACTCTATACAACTTCTCAAGCTGCCCCTTTGACAAGGTTTTGATGTTCTAGTACATAATGTATATAATGTGCTTAGGTACTTAGTTTACCGTACACACACTCCTCCTTTGAGAGTAGTAAAGTCAATTAGACCTGTAGGCATTGGATTGGGGCGGGGGTGGCCTTATGGATTACAAGAGAATCTCAAGCAGCAGTCAGTATATATACACAAACTTCACTTTTCCAACTTGTGTATGCATCAAGATATACTCCTCTCTTTGCTGCCTTATCTCTCAGCTCCACAAGTGTGTAGAATAAAGGGTGTGGCTAAGCTCTACAAGATTCAGCATACTTGGATGAAAGGATAAGCCTGCTTTTGTGTACTTTCACACACTTCCCAAAGGTGAAAGGGCCATGGGAGGGAACACTCTGATAAAGGTGGCAAAAGCGGGGCATTTGGTTTGTTCTGAGAGAGAGGAAAACTTTCACTTCTGAAGTGATTTGCTTTTTGTTTTTTTTTTAAAATTAAATATAGAGTCCCAAGCAGTTTAATATACTTTTAAGCTCAGACAGCTTAAAAGCAAATTAAGGCTCTTTTAAATTTTTTTTTTTCTTAATTACATGAAATTTTTTTTTAACATTCATTTAAAAAATTTTGAGTTCCACATTCTCTCCCTCCCCCTGCCTTGAGAAGCCAAGCAATTTGCTGTAGATGATACATACACAGTCATGCAAAACATATTTCTAACTTGTACGAACTGATGCCGAGTGAAGTGAACAGAACCAGAACACTGTGCAGAGTAACAGCCACATTGTTCAATGACTGATTTTTCATAGACTTGACTCTTCTCAGCAATGCAAGGATCTCAGACAACTCAAAAAGACTCATGATGGAAAATGCCATCCACATCCAGAGAAAGAACTATGGATTCTGAATGCAGACCGAAGCATACTATTTGATCTCTTTTTTCTTTTGTTGTTTTGTTTTGTTTCTTCTTTCTTGTGGTTCCTCCCATTGATTCTAATACTTCCTTATAACATGACTAATGTGAAAACATGTTTAGTATGAATATATATGTAGAGCCTATATCAGATTACATACTCTCTTGGAGAGTAGGAAGGGGAAGGAAGGGGAAAAAATTAAAAATTTGAAATTTTATGGAAGTGAATGTTGAAAACTAAAAGTAAATAAATTAAAAATAAAAAAATTTCCTTATGAAAGAGAACACAGACCAAAAAAATAAAAATAAAAAGAATAAAGTAAAAAAAAAGTATGCTACAATCTGTATTCAGACTCCATCAGTTCTTTCTCTAGAGGCAGATAACATTTTTCATCATAAGTCCTTCAGAATTGTCTTGGATCATTGCATTGCTGAGAATAGCAAAGTCAATCTCAGTTCATCATCATACAATATTGCTCTTTTAAACATTTTGTTTTATTTTTAATTAATTAATGGAATGAAACAAACATTTCCATAACATAGTATGATTTTTAAAAAAAGATTGCACAGGAACCAACAAATCTATTGTGTACAATTTGCTATTACTTTTAAATATATAATAAAGTTATCACGTAAATTTCTTTTTTTCCCTTCTTTTCTTACCTTTAGTCTTTAGGATTTCCAATTTAGTGCTTAATTGGGGATTTTTAGCTTGTTCTTTTTCTAGTTTTTTTTTTTTAATTGCATACCCAATTCACTGGTCTGCTCTTTCTCCATTTTATTGATGTAAGCATTTAGAGATATAAATTTTTCTCCTATCATGGCTTTTGCTATATCCTGTAGGTTTTGATATGTTGTCTCTTTATTGTCATTATCTTTAATGGAATTATTGGTTGTTTTTATGATTTGTTCTTTAACCCACTAATTCTTTAAAATTAGGTTGCTTAATCTCCAGTTAGTTTTTAATCTAAGTTTCCATGATCCCTTATTAAATATAATTTCACTGCATTGTGATTTGAAAAGGATACTTTCAATATTTCTGTTTTTAACTATAAAATTTTTATGTCCTAATATGTAGTCAGTCTTTGTAAATGTACCATAAACTGCTGAGAAAAAGGTGTATTTCTTTCTATTTTCATTTAATTCTCTCCAGATATCTATTATATCTAGCTTATCTAAAATTCTATTCACTTCCTTGACTTCTTTCTTATTTATTTTTGGATTAGATTTATCTAGGTCTGAGAGGAGAAGGTTAAAGTCACCCATTATTATGGTACTGCTATCCATCTCCATCTGTAATTCATTTGGTTTTTCTTCTAAAAATTTAGATGCTATAGTATTTGGTGAATGTAGGTTCAGTATTAATATTGCTTCATTGTCTATGGTACTTTTTATCAAAATATAGTTACCTTGTTTATCTCTTTTAGTTAAATCTATTTTAACCATAACTTTGTCTGAGATCATAATTCTACCCTCATCTTTTTTGCATTAGCTGAAGCATAACAAAGTCTATTCTAACCTTCTATTTTAACTGTTCATTTCTCTCATTCTCAAATGTGTTTCTTGGAAACAATATATACCTAGATTCTGATTTTTAATCCATTCTGCTATCCTTTTCCATTTTATGGGTGAGTAAGTAAGGTTCTTTTTTTTTATCTTTGCTTACTCATTTTTATTTTTATTTTTAGCAGCTAATTATTGTAATCAGGTTTTAATCTTGATTTTGAGTAATGGTGTCCAGATCTCAGGTCCTCCTCACTGTTATTTTCTGATTTCTGTCTGGGTGCTCAACCTCAGGAACTTTTCTCCTCCCTTAAACCATAGTTAGGGACCTCAGCCATACTGTCATGAAAATGTTCTTACTCTGCGATATTCTCTTACAGTGCACAATGTTCTCCTGGTTCTGTTCACTTCCCCTAGCATCAGTTCATATAAGTCTTCCCAGGTTTTTCTGAAAGCATCTTGTTCATCATTTCTTATAGTGCAATATTATTCCATCACGATCATATACCACAACTTGTTCAGCCATTCCCCAATTGATGGGCATCCTCTGAATTTCTAATTCTTTGCCACCACAAAAAGAGCTGCTATAAATATTTTTGTACATGTAGCTCCTTTTCCCTTTTTCATGATCTCTTTAGGATACTGACCTAGTAGTGCTATTGCTGGATCAAAGGGTATGCATAGTTTTATAGCCCTTTGGGCATAGTTTCAAATTACTCTCTAGAGTGGTTGAATCCACCAACAATGCATTAGTGTCCCAATTTTTCCACATCTTCTCTAATATTTATCATTTTCCTTTTCTGTCATATTAACCAATCTGACAGTTGTGAGATGGTATCTCAGAGTTATTTCAATGTGCATTTCTCTAATCAATAGTGTTTTAGAGCATTCTTTCACATAACTATAGATAGCTTTGATTTCTTTTTCTGAAAATTGCCTGTTCATAACCTTTGACCTTTTATCCATTGGGGAATGCTCATTCTTATAACTGTCAAGTGATTTACAAAGTGATGTGCAAAGTACTGCTAAGAAGCATTGCATACTACGACATATTTCCAGGACCTTGAGCATTCATCATTTTGAATAAAAATATAATATTAATGCAAAATATCACAATATTTTTAACTTTAATTCTTATAGCTTATATTTTATTGGGAAGGGAACAAGTATTTACTAAGCATCTACTCTATCCAAAACACTCATAACAACTCTGGGAGCCAGGTGCTGTTATTATCCCTATTTTACAGTTGAGGAAACTGAGGCAGACAAAAGTTAAGTGACTTGCCCAGAGTCTCACAACTAGTATGTCTGAGACTAGTTTTGAACTTAGCTCTCTTCCTAACTCCAAGGCCCAACACTCCATCCACTTTGCCACCTATCTGCCTTTGTTGAAATAATGGGATAATGTAGTCTTCTCCCCATGGTGTTTGTTGTTACTCAGTCATTTCAGTAGTATTATGTTCAACTCTTTGTGACCCCATTTGGGATTTTCCTGGCAGAGATACTAGAATGGTTTGCCATTTCCTTCTCCAGCTACTTTTACAGATGAGGAAACTAAGGCTAATAGGGTTAAGTGACATGGCCAAGTTCCCATAGCTAGTAAGTGTCCAAGGCCAAATTTAAACTCAGTCTTCCTCATTCCAGGCTTGGAGCTCTACTATTGTATGGTTGTAAATCAAGTAGAAGGAATCAAAAGAGTAATGGAAAGATAATTAATTAATGAGGCTATAGCATGCTAATCATCAAACTTAGGCTTGAGAAGTGGAGGGAATACCTCTACTAGTAAAATCCACCAAAGAAGAAAAACACTGTATTTAGCTAAATCTATCAGAGATATTTTATTAGTGCACAAGCTGTTTGCTTGAAAAGACATCATGGCCATGAGTTCCTCCTGCAAATTAATTAATCGACTAAAGCACATAGCTTTCAGTTAGGGTTTTTGGATATTTGTTATGAGAACAACAATGGTGGTGTGGGTGTATCTTTGGGGAGATTCTATACTCTCAGAAAACTAAGGACACTCCCTCCCTTAGTCAGTTCAAGAGTAAACAAAAGTACATTCCTCATAATCTAGCCATCAGTAAACTCTGGGACACTCCATCTATATCTATCTATATATTTATATCTCTATCTATCTCTATCTATCTATCTATCTATCTATCTATCTATCTATCTATCTATCCATCTATATCTCTATCTATGTCTCTGTATCTATCTCTAAATCTATATCTATGCTAAACCCAGATGGCTCTGGAGGAGAGAGTGAGGCTGGTGACTTTGCACAGCACTCTCTCACTTAAATCCAATCCACTTGCAAGTCATGACATCTCCTTCCTGATGTCAGGGTCCTCTTCAAGAATGAAGGACAAACAACAATATTAGCTCTGTTTTATAGGGTTAAATTGAGAACATTTCTGATTCCAATTTTGTCCTCAATTCAAGAGAGACCAAGGGAGTCCAGGAACTAGATCATGGACGTATTCTTAATTTTTGCAGCCCAATACGCAGGTGGGGTGGGAAGGAGTCTTTATTCTTCCAAATTACCAAAGTCAACTCGACATTTGTATCAGGCTATACAGCTTTACAAAGGATTTTCTGGGGTCAAAGATATTAAGATAATTGTCACTACTTAGATTACATAGTAAAACCCTAGATTGGAAGGGACCTTAGAAACCGTCTAATCAGTTATAGAATTACTGAGATGGAAGTTCTACCTTAGAGTTTCACCTGATCTATTTAAATTGTTAATCAATCACTTAACAAGCACTTAAGCACCTACCATTTGCGAGGTACTGTATTAGGCACTGCGGATACAAGTACAATGAATGAAACAATCCATCTATATCACCTAAGGAGTGGTCATTCAGCCTTCCTGTGAAGACTTTCAATGTAGGTGAACAAATTCTCTGCCATTCCATTTTGGTTAAGATTTAATTTTAGGGAGTGTTTTTTTTCCCCCTTATGTTGAGTTGAAATGTGCTTCCTTGTCACTTTCACCATTGGGTGCTTTTCAGGGTAAAGAACAGAGACCATGCCAGACAAGGATCAATGGAAGGAACTGGGGATTTTAGCCTGGAGAAGTAAGGATCCTAGGATCATAGATCCAGAGCTAGAATTGACCTTTTCACCCTAACATAATTATATAGGTGTCAAAACACAACTGTCTTCAAGTATTTAAAAAGTTGTCACTTGGAAAAAAAATTAAACTCCTTTTGTCTGATCTCTGAAAGCAGAACCAGAAATGCTTGCTGGAAATTATAGGAAGGTAAATTTAAGCTTGATACAAAAAACTGTTTAACAATGGACTGCTTTGACAGGTAGTGAGCTCCCCATCACTGGAGGGCTTTGAACAGAAGCTGAGATTTCTGTTCAGGTATGGGTTGGACCAGATGACCTCTAAGGTCCCTTCCAACTCTCAACTTCTGTGATTCTAGGTACTTCTGAAAGAATCAGTTTGTTGTTTTGTTTGTGGGTACTTTTCTCTTCTTCCCTTCCCCCCCTTCCCCAAAAAGCTTAACATATTTCAAACAGTCTCTGTTAAATCAGGACTGAGAAAAAGAGAAAAATAATACCCACAAAATCAGAACCAAGCCACAATAACCATTTGTTAGTGATGTGTGGAGGGAATATTATAATATGCATCCCAGAATTTTGAAATGAACTCATGCACAGAAATGTCCCACATAGAGATATGCTGTCAGGCCCCCTGTTGCCCATGTTGTACTTGGCAGTATTATAAAAGGAGTGCTCCACTGATTGCTTCTCCACAGGAACAGAGACTACCCACATGACAATAACTGATTAGTACCACAGAGGTAAGGCACAGATGCATCAATTCGTAGAGAAGTTGTTAGAGCTATAAGCAGGTGTGTGGTGGAGGGTTAAAAAGGCTCAGAAGAACCAGTTGTCAAATTTTCAGTGGGAGCATTTACACTGTGGAAATCTGCAAATGTCATAAAACAATGCTTAATTTACTGTTTGTTGATTGTTTAGGATCAAGGGTGGGGAACCTGTGGCTTCGAGGCCACATGTGGCCCTCCAGGTTCTCAAGTGCAGCCCTTTGACTGAGCCCAAATTTCACAGAACATATCCTCCTAATAAAAGGATTTGTTCTATAAAACTTGGACTCACTTAGGTAACACTTGAAGACCTAAAAGGCCCATATGTGGCCTCAAGGTTGTAGGTTTCCCACCCCTGGAGATGTAAGAAAATGATGGAGAAATTGTTAATAATGTAAAACTTAAAATACGTTGTGTGTATATTTTTTAGAGAGCCAGTTGTTAAACCAGTGGCTATAAGGGACCTTAGAGATTACTGAGTCCTATCTCCCTCTTTAGAGCCTGAGGCTGAGAGGACAACAAGAAGACTAAGGGCTCTAGACTCCTAATCCTAGTCCTCTGTCCAATGGCTAAGCCTATCAGAAGACTTTAAAGAAGAGCCCTAGGAAAATAAGTGACAATTTATGTAAGGTAGAACTTATAAGAAGGAGTAGATGAGTCCCACTCATTGCTGGCCATCATCTCCACATACTTCACTGCCTTCAGGTCAGGATGTTACTCAAAGTGCTGGGACTTCAACTGCGATGCATTTTTCTGGAAAGAGCATGCCATTTAAAAAAAAACATCTCTGCTTTAGGCTACCCCCTTTTCTCTCAAGATGTGAAATTTATGTATCTTTCCCCCCATTCAAGGGCTTTAGTCTCTGTCCTAGAACACAATTTTCTTTTTATTGGTGCACCCCCTGAGAATGGAGATCTTTTGTGGAGCTTCACCTACTTGTGCTAGCAGGGTCGGTGGTCCTTGAATGAAGGGTAGCCTCAAATTAGAGAAGATATTCGAAGGTCATCAATTCATAAGGCTTGGAGGCTCATTTACTTTTATTTCAGATAAGAGTCACATAAGAATTTACCCTAACTTAAGAATAGAAGGAGGAAGGAGAGAATTGTTGATGAAACTAGGGTGTCTCATCTATCTAGGATGCCAGTGTCACCCAAATCCAGTCAAGAGATAAGGCTATCTTCCCCAAGTCTCCTCAACAAGGCATGACTAATAATATAAATAGTGTTCAATAAACTAGAATATATTCAATTAGATCATAACATATCTGGGATGAGGTAAAACTAATCTAATGACTGAAATAAAGGCAAATGCATAGTGAGGATTATGTGGATTTAAAAAAACACTGGACTGAGTTGAAAGACCAGGGTTCTAGTCCTGACTCCATCATTGATTATTTATGTAACTTTAGGCAAACCACTTACCATTTCTGTACCTCCGTTTCCTCATCTGTAAAATAACAGGCATAGACAAGATGATTTCTAAAGTCTTTTATATCAATCAACAAATATTTATAAAATGCCTACTGCATACCAGGAACTGGAGGCAAAAGAGAAATGGTTCTGGATCTCAAAGAATTTACATTCTAACAGGAGAAACAAATACATTGGGTTTTTGGGGAGGCAATGTGGTTACGTGACTTAGAGTCATGCAGCTGGTAGGTGTCTGAGGCCACATTTGAACTCAGTTCCTCCCCGACTCTAGGGCTGGTGTTCTATCCATAGCTTCATCTAGCTGCCCCAGGCACATACATTTGTAAGTATATGCAGAATAAATACAAAGAGAACAAATACATATACATTTGTTGTTGTTCAATAATTTCAGCTAAACTCTTTGAGATCCCAGTTGGGGTTTTCTTGACAAAGATATTGGAGTGGTTTGCCATTTCCTTCTACAGCTCATTTTATGGATGGAGAAACTGAGGCAAACAAGAAGTGCCTTACTGTGGAGAGAAATAGGAAAGGCTCTATCTGGAAGACAATATCTGCCTTGCACCTAGAAGGAATGAAGGCAAAGTTCTTTGAGGTGAAGCTAGGTGGGAATTCATTCCAGACATGGAGAATGGCCAGTGCAAAGGTGCCATGGAATGTTAGGTATTCAGAACAGAGAGAAGGTCCATTTGGCCGGATCTCAGAGCTGTGGGAGTGGGAGTAATTTACAAGGAATCTGGAAAGATAGCTTGGGGCCAGGTTGTAAAGAGCTCTAAAAACTAAATAGAGGCATTTAGAGGCAATTAGTGTTGTGACTGTTGTTCATCCTTCATTCTTGAAGAGGACAAATGTCAACCAAGAGGGTGATGCCTCAACTGGCACAGAAATTGTAAGTAGAGAAGGCAGAGTTGCACAGTCACTAGTTTCACTCTGTCTTCCAGAGTCACTGAAGTCCAGTAGCAGGACGAAAGTCAAAACAAATGCGGATGGCCCAAGATACAATGGATGACCTTGGCGTCAGTGATGTCTGATCAAGCTCTAAGCCCTCCACAGCATCTGCTTCAGTTGCCCTCATGGCTGTTGGAACAAATAGTTCTTATCTGCTCATTCCCCTGGGGAAAAGTCTTCACATGCTTGAGGTGGACTTCCCCTTAACTCACCCTTGGGTTTGAAACCCACCAGTTACCCTCAACCTGGTTTAACCTATCTGTGGAGATGGTTTTACTGGGGTGTGGCCACTGCACATGCTACAGCTTCTTGGAGCCACAGGTGAGAGCTGGGTGACAGGTGGACACCAAAGGTGGATGAGCAGCCCTGAAAAGGGCACGGCAAACCCTCACACCAAAGGTACTAGTTCTCCTTGAACACCCCATACACCACAGAGAGCATTTATATAGCTCTTAAAGGCTTGCAAAGTACTTCAATATGACCTTTCACTTGACCATAACATCAGTTCTGGGCCAACTGGACTCTCTGAGCCTCAGTTTCTTCATTTGTAAAATGAAAGACTCTAAGGTCTCTTCCAGCTCTAAGTCATGTGATTTGAATTCTAATCCAGCAGTCTTTTCATATGGCCAGATTGCCAAGATCTTAAAGAATCTCACAAAGGAATTTGGAGGAATGAAAGGGAACTTGCTATCTATATTACCTATTTACAGATGTTTTAAAAAGTGTGGGCTTCTTAGTACCAGCTACTGTGGAAAGTATGCTGGATTTGAAGGCAAAAGGTTCAAGTACTAACTGCCACTTACTACCTGGTTGACCTGGAACTTAACCTCTCCAGGCCTCAGTTTCCTCATCTAGAAAATGAGGAGCCTGGACTAAATAGCTTCCCTTGTAGCTCAAGACCTATGATTTATGATCCTTCTTTCATCTTTCTGACCCTTCATAGCTCAGGAGGGAAAGGAGAAAAGCTTGAGGAAACAGGAGAATATGGCCTTCCCTGAAGCTGGTGGAGAGCTGCAAAAACAGCCCAAGAATCTGTAGGTAACCCAGTACTATTTGAAAAGGAGATTATATTATTCAGAATTTGATGTCAAGCATCCCACTGAGGAAGAAGCATGCATGGATGTTCAAGTCAAAGACCACTGATGCCTGTTTTTCAATGAGAATGAAGTATATGAGCAAAATAATAAAGGAGTAAATGAACATAACCCACTTAGTTCTATTGCTTATTTAGCTGAGGAAATTCTCATTTGTTGAAGAAAACCATTAGGTGAGTTAATTAGAACCAGTTAAAAATCTAAGGATTTGTTTGGAGCACCTGGTGCCTAGAATCTAGGAAAATTCAGTAGATAGAATTCAACATCCAAAAGAGAAAAGGCTGTTGTTATTGAAGGACATGGAAACACTGTTGTGTAACCTTCCTAATGTACCATTCACATATCACTACCCTGCTCACAAGCTTTCAATGGCTCCCCATTGCCCACCATGTAAATTGTAGGCTGTCCTTCCAGGTCCGTCATCATCTAACTCTAAGCTACCTTTCCAATACTGTTTCACACCATCCCCATTCATGTCCTCTCTCTACACTTCTGCCAACCGGAGAAGCTACGAATTCTAGTTGTTGTTGTTGGAGTCATTTCGGTCATGTCTGACTCATCATGACTCCATTCGAGATTTTCTTGGCAAAGACACTGGAGTGGTTTACCATCCCCTTCTCCAGCTTATTTGACAGATGAGGAAACTGAATAAACAGAGTCAAGTGACTTGTCTACAGTCACGCAGCCAATAAGTGTCTGAGGCCAGATTTGAGCTCAGGAAGATGAGTCTTCTTGACTTCAGGCCTGGCGGTCTATCCAATGTGCCACCTAGCCGCCCCAACCTATATATAGTGCTATATAATTATATATAAAAGGTGCTGTTTATTATGGCCACTTTACAGGTGAAGGAATTAGGGTAGACAGAGGTTAAGTAACTTAACTGGGTCACTTATCTAATAAGTGTCTGAGTTCAGATTCGTACTCAGGTCTTTCGGTCGGCAGGTCCAGTATTCTATCCATTGTGTTATACAATGCTAGCTGTTGTTTTTGTTCATCTTTGCATTCTCTAGGTCTAGAGCTGAATTGAACCAGGCAGCTTCAGGGAGCTAGTGAAAAGGACTTTTTGATGCTCATATTTTCCATCTGTTTCTAAATTGCACTTTACTGGTTTTTAATTCTATTCCTATTAAATATTTCCCTTTCAGAAGAGAACTCCAGAAACCATTTAGTATATTCACTACACAGGCCCAGCTATCTTTTAAAAAATGTTTGTCTATTCTGTTTTTATAGATTTGATTAAAAAGAAGAAAAATAAGTTTCAAGTTCTCCCTCCAACAAATCCACTTGGGGCTTTTAATCAATCCGGTGGTTAAGATTTTTGAAATATAATCGACTGGCAGAGAGCTCAAAAAAGTCTTCATCTGTGTGGACATTAAAACTAAAATGCTTCTTTCTATCACTTTCTAGGCATATAGCCAGTCAGCCTATGGCAGAGAATGAGCTTGCTGGGTAAACGAATTCCCGTAGACTTACCATAAGAACCATATATGGAGAAACTACTCAGAGGCAAATTTGGGGAGTGGGGAAGAATGCAATATCGTAGCTCAGAGGACAGTAACATGACAGATTTCATGGAGGAGTGTTACGTAACACATCCAAAGGACTGAAAGGGATACATGGGGACAATAGAGGCATGTCCACTTAGGAGGAAGCATTCCTCTGTTCCCTTTCCCTCCAACACACACACATTTACCTACTCACCCAGGTATTGGCATCATAGATGAAGCACTCATACTAGAAACATTTATGAACAAATGAAAAAATATATAATAAACAACTGTGCTAAGTGTTGGAGATACAAATACAAAGCTGTCTGGGAGCTTCCATTCTTATAGGGTGATACCACATATACAGGGGAGTCATGACCAGGGAGGCCTGCTTTGTTTTGGAGAGTCACAAGGACTGAGTGGAATCATGTTGTTGTTTAGTTATTTCCAGTTGTGTCTGACTCTTCGTGACCCCATTTGGGGTTTTCTTGGCAAAGATGCTTGGAGTGGTTTGCCATTTCCTTCTCCAGTTCATCTTATAGATGAGGAAACTGAGGCAAACAGGGTAAAGTGAGTTGACCAGAGTCACACAGCTGGTAGTATCTGAGGTCAGATTTGAACTCAAAAAGATGGATCTTCCTGACTCCAGACCAGCACTCTATTGTGTGTGTTGATTAACACGTCCTTTCCAGTAGTAATGGCAGTATTGACTTGATTACTGGAAATCAGGGTAGGGGTAGGGAGGACTGAGTACAGAGGCATGGGAGATGGCAAGAAGATAGCCGGGGCGGGGGGAATTCAGCATAGTTGGGGACGGCTAGATAGAATGAGTATGTCTGCTGATCATAGGCAGGGCTATTTTCCCATGACAATCTAGGCCTGTTGTCATACAAGTTTAAATCATTTTAATGGTTCAGGTTGTGGGACCCCACAGCTCGAGTTCAAGGGCCTACCAGGTAAGGAGAAAAGGTGATATCATTTAAAGATGTATGGACATAGAGTCAGAAGACTCCATAATCAGATCCTAGTTCCTCCATTTACTAGTTGTGTGTTTGTGTGTGTGTGTGTGTGTGTGTGTGTGTATCAGCATAGACTCAGAGGTGACAGCAAATGGATCCACTCCCCAGTTCAATAATAAGGAAACTGAGGCCCTCAAATATTAAGTGACTTACCCAAGGTTACTTAACCCAACTAGAAAATGGCAGAGCTGGGATTTAAGCCCAGATCGCCTGACTTTGAATCGAGCAGTCTTCCGAGAACCTCTAAGCCTCAGTTTCCTAATCTATGAAATGGAAATCATAATATTTGTAATATCTACCTTATAGGGTTATTGTAGAGCTGTGTTATGTAAATTTTAAAGTACTAGATTAAATTCAGAGCTAACCTTGGACTTGACTTCCAATCGCCTCATTTACAGATGAGGAAATGGAAGCCAAGGAGTTAAGTGACTTGCCTAGGGTCACACAGCTAGTGAGGTAGTATTTGCATTCAGCTTTTCCTGACCGAAGCCCAGCTCTGAAGTATGAGTCATTATAATATTAAGCTTTGAACTCCAAAGTCTTGACCTGAGGAGTCTGTTCTAAGGGGTAAACCAAACATACTGTCATGTGTCCCCGAAGTCTGTTAAAAAAATAAAAAAGCAATGAGACATTTTAGAGGCCCCTAAGGACTACCAAACTGTCAACCCACAATTGAAAACAATCAACACAGTGGCAGAAGAGTGTTTGGGGGCTGTTAGAAGGTGAAACGGAAGTTGGCAAGAAAGGCAAAGGGGGCGGGGTTGCAAAATGGTGGTTCTTGACAATACCATTGCTAGTAATGATACCCAGCTTATACAAGGGTACTCCACTGATGGCAATTTGGAACTTTTCCCCTCTGTTCTAAAACTTCCAATTACCTATTTCATTACTTTCTTGAAAGTTTTGCTTTGGATTCCTTAAAAAAAAGATCAGGGCTCATTTGTATTATTTGGCAAAGTCATTCAAACTGGACCAAGATCCATTGACAATGTGTGGGAATAGACATGTAATCATAGCTGCTTTTGCAATAGTAGTTATTATGGTTTAGCTATTTTCTTTTCCGTTCCCCCCACCCTGTACCCTCCACCTCTAATTTGGGCTAGGAATGTTTTAGCAGCTTTCATGGTAGAGAATATTCAGCACAGATTGAATCACTGTTATAATGTCAACCCAAAATACATAAACCATCGCCAGATCAAGTCTCCATTCTGTGCCTGGGAAGACACAAGCAGCATGCTCTTCTGGGGACTGAGAAGAGGTGAACCTCCCTCCACATCATTCCCCCATCTTCCCCCATTTCTCCTGCAGCCTAATCTTTGGAACCATGAACAAAAGAGAAAAGGTCAGCACAATTATTTTCTGCAATTCTAATTTAGATGAGAAATAGTACGAGTGTTTAGCCAGCTGGGAACAAATAAGAGAGAGCTGTGTTAACCATCCATAAGGATAAATCAAAATGAAAAAGCACCAGGCCTAACAGCTAAAATGCAACAAAATTATGGAAGAAAAAGAGGTCTGTCTGTCTTCAGATCCTGATGGCACAAAGACACTAGAAAGCAATTATTGGGCAGGGAATTGTACTAGGTGCTTGTTTCCTGGGTCATAAGAAAGCAATTCCTCCCCCCCATCTGATATCACATGGGTTCCTGAAAATAATAAAAAACCATGTGACAATGGAATGAACTCTAATTAAAGTGTATCCTATGCAAGGCAAGTTTTCCACCGAGTTGGTTAATCTGGGTATAGTAAATAGATATCTCAAGCCAGGTACACATTAAGTTAGATTTAAATCAGATTCTAGGTACACATTAAGTTAGATTTAAATCAGATCCTAGGTGACCCACCCTAACACTATTACAGAGGGTAATACGAAAACAAAAGATATTAGCAAAAATAAGATGAAAAGGTTAGAAAACCATTTTGATGGAAGGAGTCTGTTAGTCGCAGATTTGATGGTGCCTGATATCAAAGACTATGATCTAGGGGTGCCCTCCCATAGCCATTCTTTGTTTCCACCTGCAAGCACAAGACTTGGTTCACATGGAAACTGTTACTGGAGAAAAGCTGCTAGCACCTTCCCTCTCTTTACTGGGTTGTACAAGTCCTAGCTCATCTGTGAGAGAAAGAAATTTCTTTCTTTTGTCCCTGCTCCCTGAAAGTAACACTGTACCTTTGTTAGGCATTTGAAAAAAGATTTACTATGAAGTACTATGATATAAAGTTGGTGTGAGCTGAGGGTTGAGAGTGGAGAGAGAAGTAGAATAACTCTTAAGAGAAGAAAGTGTAAAAATTATACAGGCTTTCTAGTTGACCCCAATCTTCCATGAATCCTCAATGGGGATTTTGCCTTACTCTTTCTTAGTGCCTTTTCTTTCTCTTTCTTAGCAATCCTTCCAGAATGGGCCCTCTTTTGATCTAGTCCCCAAAATGGGCCCACTGGGAGATATTTCAGATCTCAGATTTGATTTGGCAAAAGCACAAATATCTTAGTTCTTCCATATTCCATTTCTTCAAACTTCAACATTAGGACCAAAAATCCTTTGGCCTGGGCCATCGACCCTTGGTTCTATGGTCCCTCTAGATGAACCTTTCTTTCCTACTTCCTGGCGATTGACACAGACAAGGTCTGGTATTGCCCTTGGTTCTTGAGTACAAAGACATATCGTCTTTGGGTTTTTAGGACACCTTCCTGTGTTGGTATGCTTACTTGTACTTTTTTCTTGGAGAAATGTCAGTCCCTATCTGAGTACACTTTTTCTCTCATCCCTGATAAACTTTACCCATATGGTTTGAAGCCACAGCTCTCTTTACCTGTTGCTTGACCAGTACTCTCATAGTAGGATGTTGGCATCTTTACCCTAAGTCTCTAGACTAACATTTGGGTTCCCTGCTATTGTAAGTTGTACAGCTTTCCTGAGCCACACAAAATACATCACCCTATTCCCACTGCTTGTGTATAGTTTCTCACATACTCCCTTCTGGCTAATAGCTCTCTCCCCAACATTCCACAAAGGCCATTTCACTATGGGGTATTAAGATTCAAAGGCAGGAATGGTGGAGCTGGTTACTTTCCCCTCTCCTCTCTAATCTTTTACTTCACTTTGAAATTCCCGTCATGTCATCCCTAACCTTGGATTTCATCAATGTAGGGGCCCCCCTTCCACCCCAGCACCCACCAATGAGGAACTTTATCAATACATATTGGCACCTCTTCTACAAGTTGCTGTCTTCATATCATTTTCCAGCCATTTTTAAACTATGCCAACTGGTTTCTAACTATCCTTCTCATCCCTCTCTCACTAGATCTTAAATTCTTTGCCCTACCCCACCTCTGCCATCCTTCCACCAACCCAGGACCCTGGGTGATAGGTGAGCCTTCTCTTGCTCAGAACCAGGCTTTCTCCCAAACCTTCTAGTTTTATGTGTTGTCTTCCCTATTACAATGTAAACTCCTTGAGGACAAAGACTGTTTTATTTGCTTTTGTTTGTCTCTCCAGTGATTAGCCTAGAACCTGGCACATAGTAAATATTTAATAAATGTTTTACCATTCATTATAGTCTTAGCCCTGGGACATTAAGAGATTGATTTATTTGGTCAGACGGCCGCGCAGTCAGTGTATCAAAGGTAATACTTGAACCAGGTCTTCTTGACTCTGAAGCCTGGTGGCTATCTCCTGAGCCATTCTGTAAAACAGAATGAACATATAAAAGAATAAATGATATTCACACTTCTTTTCCTCAAGAAGCTTAAGGTGAAGTTGCTGCTAGATTTATCCATTATATGACATAATACCCATGTCACCACCTTAAGGAAGCCAGGGCAGCTGAGCTGTGGAGCCAGCAAACAGCAGCTATACTCCACAACCCTGAACATTCCATCAACTTTTTTTTTTTTGCTCTGAGCCTATGGAAAACAGAAGATAAAAACAAATGAAAGTAGGTCCTCTGGGTTGGTGTTTATAGAATGGTCCGTCTTTCTATGGTTCCAGGGCTGATTGTTCAGGAGGGAGAGGGCCAAGTGAAATCTCTGGGGCTTTTAGTGTTCCCTGGTAGTTTTCTCTGCCTGTCATGTGCCTCTGGGTAAGGCTGTGCTGCAAGCTGCCCCTCGTCAACAGCAAAGGCTGAAAGGTTGGGCAATGATTACTCAGCAGTGTTGTTCTTAACACCACCCTAGGACCTTGGAATCTTTCAGGTATGCTTATATTAATAATCAAGGGACTGTTTCACCCTGAGTCTCTATATCTACTTCTTATTTCTCATCCCCAGAATTCTCTTCATTTTGAACTCTTTTCTATCTACCTTCCCAAAGTGCTATGCTCTTGGAACAAATCATCAAGAACCCACAAGGTTTCAATGACATTAGGGGAGAACTGTTAATTTGTTTAAATTTCATCCTTTTAGAAGAGCTTTTCATAGATTCTTAGCACGATAGAGCTACAAGGGAATTTAGAGATCATGCATTTTGAAGCACTGACTTTCCAGAGGAGGAGGCTGTGGTCAGATTGGTGGTGACTCGCTCAGGATTGACTTCAGGAAATATTTAAGTGCCTAACCTGTTACAAACAAAGCACCACCTCAGGCTGCTTCTCTCAGCACTATTTGCTGTCATTTTGACCATGTCAAATCTAAGATTGTCAGCACATGCCTTTTTTCACACGTATTAGGTTTGTGCCAATGGACTCCCTTTTCTCAGAACTCTGGATGTATACAAAGGAAGTAAGTGTCATTAGCATCCTGTGGCTATTTTGCTGACGAAATATTAGGAAATGAAAGCATTCCTTTCTGAAGGATACTTTGACATTAAACCAGTAGTTTCATATTAGTAGAGTTTATTTAATATGTATTATACTATTCCATTATCCACAATGTCATTAAATCACAGAATCTTTGAGTTTGAAAGGACCAAAGTGGCCATCTAGTCCAACTCAAAGCCCCCCAAAAGATCATGGGATCATAAATTTTAGAGCTGTAAGGGATCTTGGACACTATCAAATCCACCCCTCTCCCCACAAGAGATTAAGTGTTGAATAAGGTTTTCCAGATAATAAGTGTTTGAGGTAGAATTTGAACCCATTTTTCTGGCTCCAAAGTCCACTGTCTAACCTACTACAATATGGTGCTTCTCTCTAAACCATTCTGTCGAATACCCAAGAAATGGACAGGCAGCCTTTGCAGTGAAGAGAAACCTCATTCCATTATCAAATACTACTTTTTTTTTTTTAGAAAAAATTCCCTTATATAGCAAGGCCAGCAAAACTTAGACTGCTTCAAAGCTTTCTCTTATGTCTCTATATTTCCATGCTCTTTTAAAGTAATTATAATTAGGTATATTAATTAAGTATATGAATATATGGTTTCCATTCATAGACTATTTAAACTGAAGGTGCTATCCTTCTTTACTGTGTGAAATGCAAATGAACCAGTATTGTTCACTATTTTTTATATATATATATATATATGTATATATGTATATATGTATATATATATATGTATACATATTGTTTTTTGCTATTGTTATTATTCAGGCATTTTTTCAGTCATGTCTGACTCTTTGTGATACTATTTTGGTTTTTCTTGGCAGAGATACTGGAATGATGTACCATTTCCTTTTCCAGCTCATTTTACAGATGAGGAAACTGAGGCAAACAAGGTGAAGTGACTTGCTCAGAGTTACATAGCTTGTAAGTGTGTGAGGCCAGATTTGAACTCTAGAAGATGAGTCTTTCTGACTTCAGGCCTGGCACTCTATCCACTTTGCCACCTAGTTGCCCATTGATAAGTGTATAGAGAAGATCAAATTGAAAGGCAGCCCAGCTGCACACACACACACACACACACACACACACACATACACATACATTTTTATGTTATATACATAAATAGCTTTATTAACAAATAAGACCTTTCCCCTGTTGTTAAGATCTTTTCCTAGGGGAAGTTTATTTCTCCTCTCTCTATGGAATCTGAGTTAGTATTTCGAATATAGAATCCCAAGGGGAGTATGGAAAAATCAGAGGTTCTATATGGCCTTTGATTTGTCACTTGAGAGAATAACTCAAGCCAGTGATACTTGCCAGGTAACTGTATCCTGAAAGTGTTAATTGTTACTTGCTTTTAACCCTAAAATCATTTAAGGTCTCTATCTCTTTTCCCAATAATAACTTATTAGAGAAGTCTCCATGTGATCCAGTGGGTGCTCTAACACTTAGAATCATAGATAGTTCCTTCATATTCTCTTTGTTAGCTAACCTGGAGTAAATCGGGAAAAAGGCTACTCTTATACATCGCCCCCCACCGTAACCGCCCTTAACCAATTACCATGCTCAAAGATTCCAAAGTATAGGTCTGGAAACAGGGGTAGCCTAGAACATTTTTTTCCCTTACCAGTTACCATCCTGGGACCCCAGAAAAGGAAGGAACATCTCTATCGGACTTCTAAAGTGGGACTTTTCCCATACAGAAAGCAACAGCTAGGAAGCCATCTTTGGCATTGTCATACAACTCCAGTCTGGGGAATTGCCCAACTTGGTTGCAGATTCAGAGACCCACAGCCATAGCCTCCCACTCCCATGTCCATATGTCTAGAAAGATTACACATTAATACAATTCTTTTCGGCATTTAAGTTTTATGTATGAGTTTCCTTCTCCCTTCCCTACTGAGGACAAAGGATTATTACATAATCATCTACATGGAGAGGCAGTGGGTGGCCCTAATTTGCCTTACATTTATCCCAAATTTATTTATTTGAAACTTCAAACTTGAGCTCTAGTTCTGCTAAAGAGCTATGTCCTTCTGTCTTCTTTTTCTCCAGGGTCAACATTTCCCATTAGTTCTTTCAACTGTTCGTCATGTAGTATGAGAATGGCAAAGGCTCTGCCATCTTGGTTCAACTCTTCTGGATGCTCTCTAGTTTGTTGATGTCCTTCCAAAATATGGTGCCCAGCATTGAAAAATACCTACCGATGTGAACTGGCTAGCATGGAGCACAATGGAACTATCATGTCCCTAGACCTGGATACTAAGCCTCTTTGGATGTGGCCTAAAACAGCATTAGCTTTTTTGGCCACTGTGTCAATTCATATTGAGCTTTGTTTTTGATGTTGTTCAATCATTTTTCAGTCATGTCTGACTCTTCATGACCCCATTTGGGGTTTTCTTGGCAAAAATACTGGAATAGTTTGCCATTTTTTTCTCCAGCTCATTTTATAGATAAGGAAACTGAGGCAAAAATGGTTAAGTAACTTGCCCAGGGTCACACAGCTTCTAAGTATCTGAGGCCAGATTTGAACTCAGGAAGATGAGTCTTCCTGACTCTAAGGTTGGCACTGTATTACACTGTACCACATATCTACTTTTTCTCACAACCTGCTTAATGCCAATAATTACATTTTCTCTATGTGCAGTGAATGTGTTCCTTTTTTCTTTTGCTGTCATATGGTAAATCCCTTCAACAACAAAAGCCTGGTTATTTGTAGGTCTCTTTTGCATGTTATCTATAATACCTTGATCTTTATGGACAGCAAATTCTTTCATCAACATAAATTGTCTGTTATTCTTCTTGTATTGCATTTATCTATACTCAATTCTTATTGGAGATCATCACTAAAAATCTCTGTCATTTTTAACAGTTAATGAATCTATGTTTTAGAGCAAGCATAGAGATAAAAATTATCCAAATACCTCATTTTATGGAATCAATATATTCCTGAAAAGTGGCTGCTAAAATGAATTTCTGTTGAGTGACATTTTCCTGTAAAGTAAATTTCTGTTAAGTGGTGTTTTCCCACTGATTCATAATTAAATCAGAGGTGCACCTCCACTGGAATTACACTGTGGCCCAGGATGGTAAAGAAGGGAGAAAACATTCTAAGTAAAAATTAATGGAAAATGATATTTGGTTAAACATAAACTTGGGCTTTACTCTTGGCTTTTCCATTAACTACCTATATTACCTTGAGCAAATTGTTTAATGTTTATGAACTTCTCTGTCATTTTATCTATAAGATGATTGGTATATGTCAGTCCTGAAATACACTTGCCTTTAAAAGTATGACCCTGGACTAGGTCACTTTCCCCCCAACTGGAAACTGTCAGATAATAAAGTTTCTGGTGTATTTCTTTAGTTCCACAGCTCCCCAAAAGCTCCTCTCCATACTTTTCCTTCAGCTTAAGACACCAATATCAAGACAAAGCTCTGAGGATCTAGACCTTGTTATATGCATCTCTTTTTTTCTAACTGAAAGCAAAAATAAAACAGCTTTCCTCCAAATCTGCAGGTGTCCCAGCCACTGGAGACATTGTGTAACAAAGCACACAAAAGGAGATGTGGGCTTGACTGTTCTGTCCTTTGTCCCACATTTCCGGGATTCTCTTTCAGAATCCTAAACCTAGGGAGAGAAAGAGGAAGCTGCTTTTCCAAAAGACAAGAGGTGGTAAAGAGCTTATCTCTATTAATGAATAATGATAATCTCAGCTAATGTAGATTAGCACACTTAAGTATGTTGATGGGTGTCTCTTATAACACCCAGATTTGTAGTGAGCCAGGCAGTTCTACAGATGCAGCATAAGGTCCATGTAAAGTCATGGAACTGGGAGCCTCTCCCTTTATAACCCTCCTACCCCCACCCTAACCAATTCACTGATTCTTAGTTCAGTCTTTGATGTTAGCTAGGTGGCTATGTGTCCTAGGGAAATCACTTCACTCTCTGAGCCTTTTAGAACAAATCCCTGATAGCGCTGCAATTTATCAATGGGTAGAAGTGGGGGAAGAGGCTGTCTCTGTTACCAAATCCTTCACCTCAAGCCACTGTATGAATGTTTGGGATGTCTTTGTGATTGCAGGGACCTCTTAGGCATGTCCATTGTTATCAGAGGACTGTTCCACACCTTATCCCACTGCCTAGGAACCTCCAGAGCTGTGGAAATGAAGGTTACCTTCATTTTTGTAAGAGTGTGTGCTTTCACTTACTAGCTGTGTGACCCTGGGCAAGTCACTTAACCCCATTGCCTAGACAAAAAAATAAAAATAAAAAGAGTGTGTGCTTTTTCAAAAAAAGGAAGGGAGGGAGGGAGGGAGGGAGGGAGAGAGGAAACAAGGAAGGAAGGAAGGAAGAAAAAAGAAAGGAAGGAAAGGAGAGAGGGAGGGAGGAAACAAGGAAGGAAGCAAGAGAGGGAAAGAAAGAAATGAAGGACTAAAAAAAGAAAGAAAAAAGGGATGAGGCATCTTCTAAAGGAAGCCCAGAAAGAAGCACAAACAAGACAGCTTTGAAAGCTGCAGGTTGAATTTATTACATATTTAAAAAGAAAAAAAAAGCAAGCTACACATAAGTAGATTAGATATATAGATAACGTATTAGATATATAGATAATGTACTTACTATATGCCAGGTACTGTGCTACATAATAGCTACTGCAGTTTCATGGACAATCCTTTTCTGTTCAAGTTTGTATATGGAAATGCCCATTTTATCTGGTGTTTGTTAAGTTCAGAATAAAAAAAATTCTTTTTTAAAAAAAATCAATGTGCTTTTATCAGCCTTCAAGAGAGCAATTCAGATTCACCCAGTTTCCCCAGTTCCCCTTCTGAGCAGAACCAGAGGCTTCTTCATTCCTTTGGAGATAGTTCAGGAGCTAAAGAAAATACTCACAGGTGCAATAACTGATAGTAACCAGTAGAACAAACCCAGTTGCCCTTTGTCAAAACTGCACAGAATGTGCCAAGGTTGACGCTCAAACTGAATGACAAGAGATTTCTCCATCCAAGGCCCTTTGTCACAGTGGAGTAGGTTAGAAACCTGCCATACTTTTAAATAGGAGTTGACATTAACTCTATAAACACAGACTAGCTGGTATGAAATCACAGACTAATTACTATAAAGGGAAGCCTGGGTTATTTCCAGATCAGCACCTTCAAGCTAGTCATAAAATCTAGTTCTTGGATTATCTTGCCTTTAAAAATATGGGCAAACCATGGTTACTAGATTATCAGAAAGAATACACTGGTCATGGCTGCATGTTTAGATGGTGGCTGTGGGCATCTTGACATAATGGATAAAGTGTTGGACTCAAAATCAGGGAGCCTTGGATTTTAATCTCACCTCTGGCATTTATTAGATATATGAACATGGGAAAATTCCCTAACTCCTGTAAGTCTCAGTTTCCTCTTTTATAAAATGTGGATAGTAATGCCTGTATTGTTGGGGAAGTACCTAGGATAGGGTGCTGAACCAGTTAGGAAGACCTGAGTTCAAATCCAGCCTCAGACATTTACCAGCTGTGTGACCCTGGGCAAGTCACTTAAGCCCTGTCTGCCTTAATTTCCTCATCTCTAAAATGGAGGTAATGATAACACTTAACTCTCTGTAAAGCACTTGGAAAACCTTAGCACTATACAAATGCTATTTATTATCATTATTACTATTACTCCATAAGATGGCTGTAAGACTTAAATAAGATGATGTATGTAAAACACTTTGAGAATTTTAATGTTATGAAATGTCAATTGTTATTGTTGTCATGTCTGCCTGTAAAATAAGTTTATATTTAATCATGATTGCTTAATGTGACTACTGTGAACTTCTCCTTCAGAAAGGGCTTGATACGATGCAATTTGAAAAATATTAACTAAGTGCCTACTATGTGAGAAGCACACTAGTAGAGAAGGTAATTTGATATTGTGGTGAAATTTCATCACTGTGGGCACTTTTTCATAAGCACAATTAGTAAGTCCTCAATGCTTTCTCATCCTGTGGACTTCTTTGTCCATTCTGTGGACAGGTTTATCTCCCAATGCTCCAATGTGGCAGAGGCCTTCCTCTGCTTGTTGAAAGCACCAGACGAGTCAATAAGAATTTATTAAACACCAACAATGTGTCAGAAACTGTGCTAAATGTTGATGATATAAATAAAGGCAAACACACACACACACACACACACACACACACACACACAAATGGTCCTGCCAAGAAACTTACAATCTAATGGGGAAGAGAATATGCAAACTACATATATACAAGATATAAACAGGATAAAATGGAGATTATTACAGAAGAAAGGCACTAGAATTAAGGGTGATTGGGAAAGACTTTATGTGGAAAGTGAGATTTTAGCTGGAACTAAAGAAAGCCAAGGAGGCCGGGAAATGGAGATGAGGAGAGAGAGCATTCCAGGTATGGGGGACAGCCGGTGAAAATGAACAATCGGGAGTTGGAATATCTTGGGCAGGGAACAACAAGGAGGCCAGTGTCACTGGCTCATAAAGTACACAGAGGTGAGTGAGGTATAAGAAAACAGGAAACATAGGAAGGGGACAGGTAACAAAAGGCTAGTATCCGACTAACCCACCAGCTTGTCTAGTCATGCGTATCCTTGACACCATCTTGTATGCCACTTCTCATGCACAAGTCATCATTACTTACATGCTGGAATCTATACCTTGCCCTTTCAGGAGTTTACCATTTTGATTCTTCTAAGATGATGGTATTTCTGTGATTTGCAATGAAATGGTATCACAAGAGGAATATCGGTGTGAAGGAGAGTACTTTCACAGTAGCAAGCAGTTTGGCATCATAGAAGGCATGATGTAATTTCCCAAAAATTCAGCCTACTGTCTTCCTTCTACTCATTTCTGGGCCCAACTCATTATTTATCTACAGCTCATATCCAAGATATGTATGTCAATTGGCTAACTGCCTGTCCACATAATCTGAGCAGTACGCATTCTGCATCCACTGTATTTTTTCATTGTGGTCTAATAGACTGTATTACTTGCATTCCTGTGGGTTTCACTGAAGGGATTCAGTGGCATTCTGTAGCTTGGTGCAATTCGAACAATATCATTCGTGAAGAGGTTGCTAATGGCAAACGACAACAACAACAACAGAAAAATGCTTTACATTTGTTATCTTATTTGAGATTTTTGGATTTGCAAACCATCATTAGTAAAGAATTCTTTTTTTTTTTAAATTCTGATCAGGATGTCTTCCAGGACACTGGAATTTCATGACCTTCGATCAGCAAATGTTTCCCTATTTTACAATTTACTTGATGTCAATACTCAGAATGCCCTGACAGAACTTATCTCTCATAGTCACATCTGGCACAGAGTGTACATTTGAACATAAGCATGGAACATATACCTTGTTTGAAAAGAACTTTCAAGGCTACGTTTTGTTCCACTAAGTCAGTTCTTTTTTGAAAAAGTCAATTAAAAAAATAGACACAGTTGAATTCTTCTTTCCCCAACATCTACCTCTCTGTCAATTGTGTGACTGTAAAGCTGTGGTCTGCTTTAAAAAGTGACCTTCAAAAGGCTGTTTATGTCATTCTTATTTTTAGAAAATGAAAGGCACTCTTGATGTGTGCATAGGCAGCTCATAAATAATAATAGCTGGTACAAACCTTACGGTTTACAAAGCACTTGACATACATTTGATCCTCACAACAACTCTGTGGGTAGATATTACAGGCATTATTGCCCCCCCCCTTTAAAGATGAGAAAGCTGAGGATTAGAGAAATTAAGTCTTAGAGGCAGGATTCAAACTCAAGTTTCTTCTGACTCACTCCACTTCTCTCTACCTTTTCCATTATGTGGTGATCTCTCAAAAACATGGCTTCTTAACTTTCTTTTTTTTTTTGCATCATGGGCCCCTTTGACAGTAAGTCTGGTGAAACCTATGGAGTTCTTCTCGAAGTAATATTTTTAGATCCATAGAATAAAATAAATAAGATTTCAAAGGAAATCAATTATATTGTAACACAGTTATCAAAATATTTTTAATATTTTATTTTTCCAATTATACATTAAAAACAATTTTAACATTAATTTTTAAAAATTTTGGTAAAGAACTGATAAATAGAAGTATGGATAGAATAATTTTACATACATATCTATTTGTATCTAATGTCAGCCATCTCTAGGGCAGGGGTTGGGGAAAGAAAAAAAGAAATTTACATAACAATTTTGTTGTATATTTAAAAGGAATAGCAAGTTGTGCATAGTAGATTTGCAGTTTCATATACAATAATCTTTTTTTATTGTATGTTTTGGAAATGCTTGTTTTATTCCATAAATTAAGAGGGAAAAAAAAGAAAAAGGACTACTGAACTGAAAAAAAAAACTGATTTCCAAATCTCTTTCTCCCTCTCTCCCCTCCCCTCTCATTGAGAAGGCAAGCAATTTGATATAAGTTATGTGCAGTCATGCAAATCATATTTTTCTATTAGTCATGTTGTGAAAGAAAACATAGACCAAAAAAAAAGGCAAGAAAAATAAAGTTTAAAAAAGTATACTTTGATCTAACAAAATATTAAAAAAAAACCCAACAAATTTATGGATCCCAGGTTAAGAAACAAAACAAAATTTTAATAGGGATGAGAAAGCAGACATATTAGAGAACAATTACTTCTCAATTAACTTTATAAATAAACAAATAAATAAAAGCAACATCTGTGATTCCCTTCCCCCCATCCTCATTCTTATGGATTCTTCTCTTTGAGAGATCTTGGAAAGCTACCCCTGATTTCCATTAAGACTGTGGCATCTCCTGCACAGCTCTTATCTGTATATATTTTTCAGTTCCACTTACTTTTCTTTATTTAATTTTCTTAAGTGTCATTACCCCTACTTTAATTAGCACCTTGGGTCCAAATATTGAAATTTAACTGACACTGATGAAAATACATAAAAATAAGGAAGGTCTATGCCATTTTTCATGTGCTATTTTTATTTGAGTTTCATCCACAATGGTTTTGAGGATAATCCAGATTAGCTAAATCTCATGCTTTTGTTTTCTACATGCTTATTTTTTCTTCCATAGGTTTTCCATGTTTTCTTTTCTTTTTTAAAAATTAAATTAAATTAATTTTGTTATATTTTAAGTTCCAAACTGTCTCCCTCTGCACCGTGCACTAGAGAAAAGGCCACCATTTGAGAGAGAAAGGGAAAAAGAGAAAGAGAGAGAGAGAAAGTAGATAGGGTCCTCTTATAGGTCCTTTGTAGTTGATTTAAGTATTTATAATACTCAAAATAACTTAGTCGTTCACAATTATTCTTCGAACAATATTGCTGTTACTATATACAGCATTCTCTTGGTTCTGCTCATTTCACTCTTTATTATTTCATGCAAAATTTTCATGTTTTTCTAAACTGCTCATAATTTCTTACAGTGCAGTAGTTTCCCATCACAATCCTATGCTACTACTTGTTCAGACATCAAATTAAATTAAATTAAATTAATTTTTTGTTACATTTTAAGATCCAAGCTGTTTCCCTTCTTCCTTCCCAATCCCACACTAGAGAAGGCAAACATTTGACACAGAAATATATATGAACCCATACAATACGTATTTCCATACGTTCTTTGTTTGGAGGTAGATAGCATCTTCCTTTCTAGATACTTTGTAGCTAATTTGAATATACATATAATTCAGAATAGGTTAGTCATTCACATTTTCTCTTTGAACAATATTGCTGTTAAGGTATACAATGTTCTTTTCTTTCTGTTCATTTCATTCTTCATTATTTCATGCATTTCATTTCTTAAAATCAACCAGCTTATCATTTCTTACAGCACAGTAGTATTCCATCATAATCACCCACCACAATTTCTTTAGCCATTCCTCAACTGATGGGCATCCCCTCAATTTTCAGTTCCTTGTCACCACAAAGAGCTGCCATAAATATGTTAGAACATACAGGTTCCTTTCCTTTTTTCCTGGATCACCTAGGGAAACAGACCTAATATTGGTATTGCCGGGTCAAAGGGTATATACAGTTTTATAACTCTTTGGGCATAATTCCAGACTGTTCTTTAAAATGGTTAGATCAGTTCACAGTTCCATCAACAGTATATTAATGTTCCAGTTTTTCTACATCCCCCATAACATTTGTTATTTTTCCCTTCTATCATTTTAGCCAATCTGATAAATGTGAGATGGCATTTCAAAGTTGTTTTAATTTTTATTTCTCTAATTAATGATTTAGAACATTTTTTCATGTGATTATATGTAGCTTTGATTTCTTCCTCCAAAAGCTGCCTGTTCATATCCTTTGACCATTTATCAATTGGAGAATGACTCATATTCTTGTAAATTTGATGAAGTTCTTTATATATTTGAGATATGAGACCTTTATCTGAGAAATTACCTACAAAATTTCCCCTCAATTTTCTGCTTTCCTTCTAATCTTGACTACATTGGTTTTATCCGTACAAAAACTTTAAAATTTAATATAATCAAAACTATCCATTTTATATCTCACAATACTCTCTGTCTCTTGTTTATTCATCAAATGTTCTGTTATCCATAAATCTGACAGGTAGTATGTTCCATGTGTCCCGCGACTAGCTCAGCTCACCACAAGAGCAAGGATCCTATACTAACTCTGAAGGAATAAGGCCAGCTTAACCTTCTATCTTGAATGCGCATTGATGAGGTGGGAGACAAGATGGAAGCAACTCCGTTTAATTTTTGAAAAGCATTCACTTAAGTAGTAAAGTAATAGGAACTTCTTATCAAGTTACAATGACATAGAGCTCATGCTGTGCTAAGGACAGTGCATGCACGTCTTGTGCACTTATCTGACTCCAATCTCAGAGAAACTGCTAATGACCATACAATAACTAGGGAAGTTAAAGATTGTTAAAGATCCATAGAATGGAGCACCGAACCAGGCGACCTTTGCTCATAGATCAGTCACCCGAGAGGGGCCTCCACCCATCAGTGAGACCTCATGAAGAGCCTGTAGCCCTCTACATCCTTACAGATCCCCATCAACTCCCCCTTTTTGTTTTTGTTGGAGACAGAGCATATGAAGCTCAGTCCCAAAGTCCTTTATCTGATTAGCTATGCACCTGAGCAAACACAGTCCAAAACACAGCATGGCCAGCAATAGCAAACATAATGGCAACAAAGAAGACAATAGAGACATAAGCCAATATCCAAGGTTATCAAAAGGGTTACAGAGTTTATCTAGCCAATCAAGTATATGTTGGGCAGTTTTATCTGGCATCAAATCCTTATCAGCTGCCCTTGCAATATCTTTAACAATTTCGTATAAGTCATCAATATCCACTGCAATAGTAGAATTCCCAAACAGCCCATTTAGATGTCTATGTATTCTTTGCCAATCCCATTGGGATTTATTGTATTTAACATTGGTAAGGCAAATGAATTCATACCTATAATCACATTTCAAATGTGTTCTATATTCTAAAATATCCAATTCATCACCTATTCCGATAATGGTTTCCTTCATTCCCTCAAGTATATGGTAAAATTCATCATCTGTCTTCTTTTATGTTTGAAAACCCTTTGATACATTGCAAGCTAATTGATTCATAAAATCAGC
The DNA here is from genome assembly GCF_003287225.1 of Phascolarctos cinereus. Classification (NCBI taxonomy): domain Eukaryota; kingdom Metazoa; phylum Chordata; class Mammalia; order Diprotodontia; family Phascolarctidae; genus Phascolarctos; species Phascolarctos cinereus. Next base: position 62,881,366 of record NW_027556180.1, read on the forward strand.
TTGAACCATTTCATTTCTTGAGATAGATATAGATTGAGAGAAAGATACAGAAGCGGTTACAATAGCTATAAGTGAAACAATTCCTAATGCTACACATGAAATACATCTCTTTTTCCTAGCAACTACTAATTGATTACTTTGGTCTATTATTCCAAAAATATGATCAGAACGTGAGTCATACTAATCTTTGCTTTTCACAGGCACCAAGGCAAACTTTTGTTGTGTAATAACAAAAATAATTTGGTCTCCAATCTTGGTTCCTATACATTCAGACATCCTGCAATTAATACGAGTGGCATTATATTCCCCTGAATCCACAGCTGTTACATTAACATTCTGTGCTCTTCCCAACATAAGTGAATGATTACCGTTCAAACAAGCTCGCATTATCATATTATCATGGATGGTCCCTTGCAAATTCGTGATGTTTATGGGACCTAAGGCTGCCCATGCCTTCCACAACTGATTTTCAACCCCTCTGTCATGAAGGGAAACCCACTGAGGAAATGGTTGCCATAAGGTGTTAGGTGTAAATCCCTTGGGGTTATGGACATCAGCATGGAAAGCAGGTTGAAAAGGCACACAATTAGCACAGTGCTTAACAATTTCATGTGCTTGTGATTTTGTTATGCCATATAAAGTTCTTAAAGACCTAGCAGATAAATGTAATTTATTATGACTATTCCTTGCTATTTCCACATTCATTGTGAAAGACCTATCAACAATATCATTACCTTCAAAAATTGGTCCTGGGGCAAGAGTGTGGGAATGAACACGCAAAACATAAAATTTTTCTGTCCTATTCTGTATCGTAAGTTGTATATCATTAAGTAGCTGACATATATTGTTACCAGTATTTTTTATTACAGCAGTCTCTAGATGTTTTAGAATTCCTTCAACATATTTACTATCTGTGATAATATTCACTGGCTCCTCATACTTTTGAAATGCACAATAGACAGCATATAATTCATTCTGTTGTGTGGATAAAAAGGGTGTTTCAATCACATGTAACTCCTTTCTTTTAGGGCACCAGATAGAGGCCTTATTCATCTTTGTGGCATTAGTAAAGACATTAATCCCATGTACAGATTCACCTGCTGTAAGTGTGGGTTGTATCCAAGGCCAATTCTCAAGGATTGCATGATATTTAAAGGGTTTTCCATACACAAGTTTCAAATTGATATTCACTTGCCAGTTAGGCATTGTTTGTATTGCTGTTTCAATCATTTGTTGAGAAAATGGAAGGTGTATGACTTCCAGATGTGTGCCACATAATGTTAAACACCTGTTGTCAATTTTATGTATTAAGTCCCCTATCAAGGCCATATAATTATTTAAAGTATTTTTGGCTGAGATGGTAAATATGCTCATTCTAAAAAGCCTTTGTTTCTGATGTATCACTGCCGTTGGAGAATTTGGAGTGTTAAATATAGAAGCCTCCACACTTTCATGCCTATCAATCCTGTTTGTGTGTGCTCCAACTACTTGTTCCTGAATATACAACAATGTGTGTTTCGCATCAGGGGTCAGTATTCGGGGTGAATCTAATTGAGGATCACCTCTAAGGCAATAATATAAAGGTATCAATTCATAATTTGGAATGCCTATCTGCGACCAAAGCCACTGTATATCTCCTATAAGTTTCTGAAAATCATTAAGTGTTTTCAACTTTTGTAGGTCTATTTTTGAGGATGTAGACTATTTTTTCTTGAAGTATCTGGTGACCTAAATATTGATATGGGGTGTTGAATTTTTTCTGGGGCTATTTGAAGCCCATGACTTTGCAACAAATTTTGTATTTTTAACAAGATTTCTTTCAACACTTCAGGATTGGGATGAGCACATAAAATGTCATCCATGTAATGCATCATTTTTAGCTTTTTGTAATGGAATAATAAAAAAGCAATCTTTTAAATCAATAACTGTCAACGGCTAGGAAGTCATAAAGCATCGTTAATTTTCCTGACTTCTTTGCAATAAAAACAGGTGAATTTTAAGGAACCCAAACAAGTTCATTAGATTTCATTTTGTATTTTGTCAGTTTTATGGATAGAAAAAGCACAAACAGTGGGCAGGAGAAAATAACAGCTCTCAGTAAATGTAAAATATCACGCCCACAAATTAAGGGGAAATGAATTGAGTTTTAGCTATCTGTTATCCTAGTAGTTTAACTTCATCTTAAAATAATTGATTAGTGGTGATTTATTAGGCAAGCTAAAAGTAATTAATATATGTAAAAATTATTAAAAATTATCAAGGAATCTTGATTAATTTGTACCATTTTGGTGGTATACCTGCAGATTGCAGAACAATACACCCAAAGTAAGCAAAGGGTGACACCTCTGTACCTTTCAGGGGTAATTATAAATCTATGAGACTGAAAGGCTTGTTGACTAAAAGCTTGTTAAAACTTGGGCATTAATAAGAAAAGTTTGGTAGTAGTAGGACAACTGCAAAGTTTATCATCCATACAATAAATTATTTTTGTCTGGGAATATTTCTGACTAACAAGTTTAATAGTGTGATGAACAAAATTTCAGCACATGGTAAGAAACATTCCTCCTTAAAGGATCATAATAGGGAAAATGGGAAATACTGATTTAATGAGACAACCATACCCAAATTCAAGCTCAAAACAAAGTTAATTATAGTTCTAAGAGTCTTTTACCTCAAGCAGTAAGTTTCACTGATTATGGCTTAAAGCCAGATACAGTTAATTATTTTCATAGAAGTTCAATAATCAACAAAGATTTACTAGGACTCACATATATAAGAAATTTTACTTAACATCCTTTCTTTCCCACATTTAAACTTGTCTTGGTGAAAAAGCCAATTATTAGAAATATTTATATAAAGTTGCAATTTCTCAGTAAGCTAAATGAATTGTTTAGGAACTCAATAACATAAACAAATTCTTCTCTCAGAGCAGACGACCTTGACACATAGCTGGTAGGAGCTTTTGGCAAGCTTACAAAGTTAAGGGAATTGCCTTGTGCCCCTCCTTTTCACTCAGAAGTAATTAAGAATTCTAGGTCTTAGCTTTAAAACAGTGACTTCAAATAACTTAGTTAACAATTTTGGTAATTTTCATGAGTGATAGTTAAATTTTTAGCTCTAAGCTGTTCTTTAATCATAGGTAAAGATAGAAATACCTGATTTTCTAAATGACAGTTATAAAACATCATAGAACAAGATTAACCGGACTTGGTAAAATAATTAGGTGGATTTACACAGTTATCTCACTACCTTTCAGTTTCTTTTAGTTCACGTTTTAATAACATCAATTATTAAAAATTGCTTGATATACACATAAAAGTGTACCAATTTGTAATGAGACTAGATTTTTAAAACTTGAAACATGCATATTGCTAATGTGAATGAACTAAATTATCTTTAGATTGTGTTCCAAATTTAAAAACTTTTCTTTTTGATTGAAGAGGAAAACTCCTCCTTATCTCTCCTTCTTTCTCCCCCACCCCAACCTGGCCAGGGTTGTAATTCGAGAGAAAGGAACAGAATATTTTTCAACATAATCTTTCAATCTTACACCCAAAGCTTTGGCCAGAGCTTTAGAATGCAAAAAAGAAAGAGAATTTTTTTCTCCAAAAGTTTCCAAATCTTTTACTCTCAAATTATCTATTTCTGCTATTCATGCAAACAGATTATACTATTCTTTCCACCCATACTTTTCTTATTCCTGTATGTTTAAACTTTCTTGCCTTTTATCAAATTATATAACCTAAATAATGAAGTACTTTTTCTCCCATTCTCTCCCCCATCTACCCGCTCCCGGGGAAATGCAGCTGGTATTAGGGAGGGGGAAGGGGAGAAAGTCACTAACAGCATTTCAAAATCCAGTTGCAGCCCTTGGCTGCCTGGCAGTAAAAGATTAAACAGATCACACAGACATTAATCACATACCATCATTCACACAGACACAGACAAACATAGAACAAAATGACAGGGAGAATCCAAAAGCGAGAAACTTGTCAGAAATTCCCTACACAAATGAAATAATACTATTTTTATTTTATTTTATCTTTTCTTTTCATGGTATTCTAAAACCAGGCAAAATCTTTCTTAAGGTTTTGGTTTTTATAAAAGGAAATCTTTTCACTTTGTAATACTCCACAATGTCTACAATATGGTGCTGTGACTACACGTTTCTTTTCTACTTCCCCTTGGGGATTTTTGAAATTCCTCGAGGTGGGATTTATGAAATTCCTCATGGCACATGGCAGGAGCTTCTTTTGTTCTCACAGCTCCTAAAACTTCCTCATTCTTTGTGCAGCTAATATCCTCCCATGGGGGAGGGGGTTCTGACCATTCCTCTATCTGCTCTGTTCTTAATTCAGCTAAAGCAGGATATAACCTATAAATCTTGGATATGTTCTCTCTCTCTCTCAGGAGATCCAGCTCTACTATTATTAGGCAAGCACAACAAGGAAGTTGTTTGAGTACAGGCAGGGAACTTTCTTTTCTCACCCTGTATTTCAGCTTGCAAGCCCATTTTTATAAGATTACAGATAGTAAAAGTACCCAGAGGGACTGATTTTGGGCCTTTGGTGTTATAAAATTCTGTCAATTGTTCTCCCACTATTTTCCATTGTTCTAAATTTAAATTCGCTTCTCTGGGGTACCATGGAGATTTTATATCAATAATATCTAGAAACTCTTATTTTCTTAGGAGTGACCGAGCACCCCTGTTCCTCAATCATTTTATATATTACTCTAACATTCTGTTCCTTATCTGAGAATTTACCTAGATTTTGCCTCATGATAAGGCTTTTGTCTTACGTCTCTGTAGTCTTCTGCCACGGGATACGATTCGGAGACCTCTCACAAGGCTGCCTGGCTCCAACACACCTCGGTGTCTTGATGTGGGTGTCGCGTCTTCTGGGTCCAGACGTTTCCCGACTGTTTCATGCAGCTGTCTTACTCTCCGTATGTTCTTCACGGCAGCAGTGCAGCCCCACCGTTGGGCGCCAGTTGTCGCGCAACTAGCTCAGCGCACCACAAGAGCAAGGATCCTATGCTAACTCTGAAGGGATGAGGCCAGCTTAACTTTCTATCTCGAATGCGCATTGATGAGGTGGGAGACAAGATGGAAGCAACTCCGTTTAATTTTCGCAAAGCATTCACTTAAGTAGTAAAGTAACAGGAACTTCTTATCAAGTTACAATGACATAGAGCTCATGCTGTGCTAAGGACAGTGCATGCACGTCTTGTGCACTTATCTGACTCCAATCTCAGAGAAACTGCTAATGACCATACAATAACTAGGGGAGTTAAAGATTGTTAAAGATCCATAGAATGGAGCACCGAACCAGGCGACCTTTGCTCATAGATCAGTCACCTGAGAAGGGCCTCCGCCCATCAGTGAGACCTCATGAAGAGCCTGTAGCCCTCTACATCCTTACAGATTCCCAACATCCATGCTCTTCTCATTTACTCATCATATCTTATTTTATGTCTAGATCATGTACCATTTTGACTTTATCTTGGTAAATGGTATAATATATTGGTCTATAACTAATTTCTGCCAGGTTGCTTTCCAGTTTTCCCAACAATTTTTATCAAACAGTGCATTCTTTTCCTGAAAGCTTAAATCTTTACATTTATCAAACACGAAGTTACTATTATCATTTACTACTATGTATTATATGTCTATTCTGTTCCACTGATCCACATTTTTATTTCTTAGCCAGTACCAGATAGTCTTGATAATTACTGCCAAGTAATTACCAAAAAGGCCAAGGTCCCCTACTATTTATTGAGCCATCTCCATTCTGATTGATATCTGCCTATGGGACAGAGATGGCTCCTGAGGAGAAAATGAGCTCCCTCACATCAATCCAATTCATTTGCCTATAATAGCATCATCTCCCTGATGTCATAGTCCTCTTCAAGAATGAAGGACAAGCAACAACAACATATTTTAAGATCTGGTATTGCTAAACCTCCTTTCTTTACATTTTTTCCATTAATTCCTTGATATTCTTTTATTCTTCCAAATGAATTTTGTTATTATTTTTTCTATCTCAATAAAATAAGTTTTTTGGGGGTAAGTTTCCATGTTTTCAAAATAGTAACTAGTATCTCAATATTTAGAAATGGGAAAGATCTTGGAGATCTTCTAATCCAACCTACTATTTTGAAGATGGGAAACTGAGGCCCAGAGGGGTTAAGTCATTTACCCAAGGTCACACAGGTAATAAATAACAAAGCTGCAATTCAGGCCCAGGTCCTATGACTTTAAATCTAGTGTTTGTTCTACTACCCCAGACTGCTACTCTTCCTACATGTCTTCTCTAGCATCACTTTTGCATTCCCTGTCTACACATGGCTGCCTCCAAAGCCTGCTTCTTAGATTCAGAAGTTGAAAGTTCAGATTCTGATCAAAACAACTGCCAAACCTCACCTCTACTTTATTTATTTTGCAAATGAGTGTTTACTCTAAATTGATGCTGCTATTGGCAGCCACATCTCTCTTTTTAGAAAGAAGATTAAATGTTTGCTGACTGAAATTTTTTGGCTATCTCATTATGGCAACTATTTCCCATGGTTTAAACTTCTCTAAGCAATAATTGAAGCAGATACTTACTATTAATGCTTTCCTTTTGCTAGGATCTGGAGACCCTCACCAGGAGAAGATGGTACATTTCCCACCTCTCTCCTTCTAGAAGTTGTTGTTCAGTCCTTTCAGTCATGTCCAACTTTTTGTGACCTGATTTGGGGGTTTCTTGGCAAAGATACTGGAGTGGTTTGCCATTGAGGCAAATAGGGTTAAGTGACTTGCCCAGGGTCACACAGCTGTAAACGTCTGAGACCAGATTTGAACTCATGAAGATTAGTCTTCCTGACTCTAGGCCAGCACTGTATCTACTGAACCATCTAGCTGCCTCCTGGGCAATTTGAGGAATCCATCTCCTCTGGGGAGAGATGGAGGATAGAATAATAATGGGGAGAGAGTAAAAGGCAATCATTCAAATTCTAAGACTCAGTCAGTGGTGGAGTGCAGATTAGAGTCAATAGGTCTATGGTGTAAGATTTAGGGATGTATAGTTCATATATAAAAAATGGCTTAAGAATAGTGGTGTTGCAGGGGCAGGCTTGTAGCTAAAAAGAACACCATCAGAAGCTTGTCAAAAACCACTATTAGAGGCTTGTCTAATATGGTCTAGTTAAAAAGTTGGCCTCCTGGGAGAACACATGAACATCATTTTAACATCAGGAGAAGCCCTGAAACCAAAGGCAGCAATGACGAACAGCTTAAGGGGGCTGGGTGATGATCAGCACCCTGGAGAAGAGTTGAACTGTGGAGGTCAGTAAAGCAAAATAAGAAGTGAGCTGTAGGCATGAAGCTGTGTGCCCTGAGGGGAACATAACATTCTGTGAACAGAAGAAAGGTGCCGTTGCTTGGCAGACAGGGAGAAAAATAGCAGCATTGATCTGGAGCAATAACCAATGACTTGCAGAAGGCAAACAACATGGTGTAGAGAGCAGAGCTATGGGGAGTGACATTGATTCAGGAGAACAAATCCACGCTACCCCTAGTGAGAGCACTCCTCAGATGAGTACTGTCAGTTATTTAAATGTTCAGGTGAAAGTAAGAGGGGCTCACCTTCCATGGGTTCAGATGGGAGCCCTATCTGTTTCCATTAATTTATAAATAAAACCTTGCGAGTTCATGTGCTTTTAAGTGGCGCTGGTAACTACTCTTGGGAATTCCAGATACTCAGTTTCCCAGATCATCTTTCCTCTTTAGCTTCTGTCTCTTTCAACAAGTATCCTTCTTGCTGCTCATTCCACTCGGCACTTTTGGTTTAAATCTCAAAACTTTCCTTCTGTTTTAAAATTTATTTTATTTTTTTCTTCAATTTACAAAAATCTATTTTCCTTCCCATCTCTCCTGCCTTAGAGGGGAAAAAAAGAAAATCATTGTAATAAATATGCATAGTCAAGCAAAACAAACTCCCTCAACGACCATGTTCAAAAAGTGTCTCATTCTATATCCTGAGTCCATCACTCGCCATGAAATGGGTAACATGTTTTATCATAGGTTTTCTGGAATAGTGAGCTGTCACAGAGTTTATCAAAGTTCATGTTTTTCAAAACTTACTTTACAATGTTTTTGTTATTATATAAATTGTTCTCCTGGTTCTTCTCACTTAACTCTAATTACTTCATACCATAGTCTTCCCAGGTTGCTTTGAAACCATCCCTTGCATAATTTCTTAAAGCACAATTGTATTTGGTTCCATTCAAATACCATAACTTGCTCAGCCATTTCACATTTGATGGGTAACCTCCTTAATTTCCAGTTTTTTGCAACTCTAAAAAGAACTGATACATATATTAGTAGATAGATATGTATATAGATATATCTCTGCCTTTTTAAAAAAGGAATATAAATGGGCAGTTTTCATAGAAATACTTGCTACATGAAAAAAATGCTCCAAATAATTTTTCTATGTTTTTATGAATTTCTCTATGCCTTTATCCTCTGCAATGGAAGTTGGTACATGAGTAGTGGTTGACTTCCAGGTGATCTGTTTGCTTACACTCATCATGAGCACTTTAAGATAATAGGACCAAAGTTTTTCAAGAAATTTTTTTCCTTCTGGATTTTGGCTGCATGATAAAACTGCCTATCTATTTGGAATATAGGCCTAGTAGTGGTATCTCTGGGTCTAGGTGTATAATTCCAATTTTGTCATAGTTCCAAATGGCTTCCCAAAATGACTAGACTAATTCACAGCTCCCCTGGCAGTACATTAATGTCTGTTTTCCAGTAGCTCTTCCAATATTTGCTCTTTTCCTTTTTTGGGGGAGGGGGATCAACTTTCTCAATCTGAGGGGTATAAAGTAGAACCTCAGTTTCCTTAATTTGCATTTCTATCATTATTAGTGATTTGGATCATTTTTTATGTGGCTTATATTTCTTCCTTTGAAGACTGTCCATTTATATCCCTAAACCTATTTTTTAAATCAGATTTACATTCACTGCCCTCAGGTCCTCACCTCTTCTCTTAGAGCCCATTTCCATCTGGCCAAAGTCTGCTCTTCACTGTCCTGTCTCTGTCAGTCAGCCATAATATTAATGGCTATCAGGACACACAAAATAACTGTTTTTACAGTGTTAGAATGAGAAACAACTCTAGTCATCCCCCAATTTATGAACAAATTGTGTTCTGAAAATTCTTTCTTAAGTCAGTTGCTTGGAACTAGCTGCATTTTCCCATACAAATCAGGTTATAAATAGTAGTTAGGTTCCCAGGACGGCTCACAAGAAGCTCGGTTAGCCCATAACATCACTGATGTTATTCTGATACCTATTTGGAGGGCAGAAGTGACCCTAGGTCTTGGAATGCTATGCTATCAGAGGACAAATTAAGATAAGTCTAGCCAAGCTGGAAAGACTTTGAATAGTGGCCCATCAGTGGACTTTAGGTAGGTTGTTCAAGCAAGCTAGAGTTGGAAAGATGCCTAGCCAGAGGGCTAGCCACCACCATAAATGTCATGCCGATGCCAGTTTACGAAATCACCAACTAAGGCTTAGGAGAGGTCAAGATCTACATTGACTGCCTCACAAAAAAAAAAAAAAAGAAAAGAAAAAAGAAAGATCTACATCAACAGAGAGAGTATCCACAGTGACAAAATCACAGATCCCTGAAATAAGGAAATGTAGACAAATTATGGAATTTATAGTTGTAACTCATAATTACAGAGAACTTCATGATTCACAAATGCTTTCCCACTTAGAACCTGCAAGATAGATAGAATAAATATTCTTATTATTCCCATTTTATACAGACAGTAAATGAAAGATCTGGGAATCACACCCTACCCAAAGCCCAAGTCTTCTGACTATGCTCTTCCCATTACGTCATTTTGGAGAAGGAGCATGAAGGGATCAGAGAGATTAAATGATTTTTCCATAGTCACATGTAATATTATAGGAACCAAGATTGGACTGCATGTCTTCTCATTCCAAGTCTGATGATCTTTTTTTAATTTTATTGATTTATTTTGATTTATCAACAATCACTTCCATATGCTTTTGAGTTGAAAAATTTTCTCCCCCTTCCTCTCCCCAACCCTCCCCAAGACTGCGCACAATCTGATATAGGCTTTACATTTACATACCCATTAAGCATATTTTCACATTAGTGAAGTTGTAAGTAAAAACTAAAACCAATAGGAGAAACCATCTGGTGATCTTTCCATAACACCATGATACTTCTGTATATAATAAAGCATAATACACAGAGCTCTGAAGTGGTAATAGACAGTTTTAAAAAATATTTTATTGATATCTATTTACTTGCATTGCTTAAATGTCCCTCTATATCCCTCCATCTACCTTCCCAGAGAGGTAGCTGATGAAATAAAGATTTTTTTAATAAAAAAGAAAAAGAGAAAAAGACTAATACTAAAACTAACCAATACATTGTGGGGAAAATCTGACAATATATTCAATGTTATACACTTAAAGACCTCTTACTTCTGCAAAGGAGAGAGAAAGGGTCTTCTCATCTGTCTTCTTTGGGTTCATGCTTGTTTTTTGTAATTTCAATTGTTTTGTTGTTGATCTTTGCATTTACATTGTTGTTCTAACTTTGTATATTGCTTTCTTGGTTCTTCTTACTTCCTCTTCATTAATTCATGTCTTTCCATGCTTGTATGTATTCAATAATAGCCTCTTAATTATATTTATGACATTGTCTATATAACAAAATGTAGTCCAAGTTAAAGCTCAGGACCCTAGAAGCACACTTCCCCTCAAAGGCAGCTCTAGCAGTATGTTTAGGGAATTCCCCTTCTAGCCTCACTGCCAGCGGCTCAGCAGCAAGAATGAAGATTCCTATTACCAAGGAACAGTAGGATTATATCTTTCTTGTGGAATGCACTTCTGAGATTCCAGGCAATAGCTGAACATAGCTACTTTATATAAAAATAGAAGCTTTTTATTAACTTGCTAGAAAGCTGCTTACATAAGAGTGAGGAAAATGTTCATTTTCAAGCCTAGAAAGAAATAGAATCTCTTACACATATACACTCATATGCTACTTTTTAATGACTAATCTTTGACACAGTTCTGTTCGATCATTTAATGATAGTAATAATAGCTAATATTTACATAGTGTTTTAAACTTTAGCAAAATGCTTCATAAATTTTTACCTCCTTTGTTCATCACAACAACTCCGGGAGGTAGGTGATACTATTATTCCCCTTTCACCGACAAGAAAACTGAGGGAAAAGCAAGTGACTTAGCCAGGGTCACAGAGCTAGTAAGTATTTGAGATAGAACTCAAACTCAGGTCTTCTTTACTTCAAGTCCCACGTTCAATCCACTATGCCACCCAAAGAAATAAGTGTGATCAAACAATGGTATGTAATCCTTATTTTTTAAAAAAGAAATTAGACCTTTCAATTAAATCAGTTGCATTTAAGCTTCATTTTCTTGAGGATGCCAAGTATCCAGAATACCTATAATTCTCAGTTTCCTATTCATCCTAACATAACAACTCTCATTTATGTGGCACACTGCAAATCACTTACCTCACAGCAACTCTATTTAGTACAAATATGTAGTATCCAAGTAGTACAAATATTATTATCTCTACTAGGTAGAAAAAATTGATAGAATAGATAAATAGGATAGATAGAATAAATTGATAAATAGAATAGAATAGATTAGATAGATAGATAGATAATGGATAGAGATTGACAGACAAATAGATAGATAGATAGATAGATAGATAGATAGATAGATAGATAGATAGATAGATAGATAGATAGACAAAGAAACTAAAGTACAGTGGCTTGTTAACAGTCACACAGTTAGTGTCTAAAGCAGAATTTGTATCTATGTCTACTGACTTGGTTGAAGGAACTGGGGATATATATAGCCAAGAGAAGAGAAGATTTGAGGGGGATATGATTCAACTATTTGAAAAGTTATCTCTATAAAAGTGGCAGTAGAGAGAGCTGTGGCTATAGAGTCAGAGGATCTGAGTTAAAGTAACATTTCTGTTACTTTACTATTATGTAACTGGGGAAGTCCCTTAAGCTCCACCTGAGCCTCTGTTTCCTTGTTTGTAAAATGAAGGGCTCTCACTAGATGTCCTCTAAGGTCCCTTCCAGCTCTCACTCTGGGACTCAGTGACCTGTGTCTGGTCCCAGGGGGGCATAACTTGCCTTATGAGTGGAAATTGCAAGGATGACAACTTAGGTTTGACACTAAGAAAAGCATCCTAACAATTGTGGCTGTCCAAAAGTGAGGAGGACTGCCCTAAGAGGGAATGGATTCTCTTGGTCTTCTTTAAACAAACTTTAGACGTTGTCTTGTCAAGTGTGATGTAGAAATGACTTTTCAGGCATGGTCTAGACAGAGCAAAGGCCCTTCTCCTGGGCTCTATGACCTTGTTTTGAAAATTCCAATATGATTGGTTTCCTTTGTCAACCTATGTCCTTTTATTTTATGCATTTAAAAACGTCATTCTGAGAAGAGGTCCTCATGCTTACCCAGACTACTAGAGGGATTTATGACATAGTTGAATCACTTGTATTTAATAGGAATACTTAAAATATTCTTCAATGAAAAAAAAAACTGGTTAAGAATCCCTTGATTAGATGGCCACTGAGACCCTATTCAACTCCGATTTTGTGTTTCTATGATTCCAAATTCAACCTTTTTTTTATGACATCATAAGCCTCTCAACTCAAAGCAAACACCAGGAGCCTCATTAACCCCAAGGGCCTCTACCACAACCAGGCAATGCCTGTGAATGCCATGTGTCTAAGTGGGGGAGGAGAAGGAGGTAAATCAAAAAGAGGAAGATGAAGTAATGGAATAGATAAAGAAAAGAAAGAAAATTCATTTATTTCAGAGAACAGGAACTTTCAAGAGGTGATCTGGTCCACCTTTCTCACTTTACAGATTGGGAAATTGACACTTGCTCATGACTTTACCATGAGTAAGCACAGATCTGGAATCAGAGCGCAGATCATCTGGTTCCAAGTCCTGTACTCTTTCCAGTAAGAGGAAAAGGAAGAAGCACATTAGTCAACAATTGTCAAGGCAGATTGTCTATCTGTCTTTTATTATAATTTCTCATTCCTTTTGATAAGCAAGGGCTGGCTCAGCTTCCCCAAATGAAGATGGATCATGCTGTTGATGCCTGTGGGTAGGCTGCACACCAAAATATTGGTTTTGGAGAGTCTGTCTTAGCCTTTGATGTCAATAACAAGACTGTAGGTTAAATGCTGAAGGACACGTGGTACGTAGCAGAGCTGGGTCTCAATTCATCCAGCGCACTGGACAGCATTATTGCCTTACATACTTGAATGTAGTGGGAAGCTTTCCCCTTCCTAATGCCTCTCTTGTTTGCCTGCTATTCTGATAAAAGACCTACTAGAAATCAGTCACAAAAATGCCTCATGACAACATGAGTCAGTCACTAAAATAGATTTGAATCACTCAGGAATCAGGGTGCTCAGAATGAAGGTTTCCATGTCTTCCTTCTGCCCTTTGGGGTGGGAAATAATCTAGAATTCTGGAGTCCAGCAATGGCACAGATATTCTTCTATTTCCCTATTGTCTCCCTTTCTCTTCTTCCCACTAGTTTCTTTCAGCTGCCTCTCTATCTCTTAACATCCCTGAGTCCAGAGGTATTCTGGTAAATGTTTAACTGATTTGCTGGGGGAAAATACTCCCAGTACACATCTAAAGTTTAATACGCATTAGGAACATTTACTCCTCTACTTTCTTAATTCTAGATAATCAACAAAACAGTTAATTGAGTCCTGATTATAGTGTTTGCTGATTTCTGAAGTATAAACACTTACATTGAAATTTTAACAATTAGCTTTCAAAAGCTGGTTTGAGGGGTAGCTAGGTGGCTCAGTGGATAGAGTACTGGACTTGGAGTCAGGAAGATGCAAACTCCCTGAGTTTGAATCTGGCCTCAGACAATTATGAGCTATGTGACCTTGGGCAAGTCACTTAACCCTGTTTGCCTCAATTTCTCAGCTGTAAAGTGAACTGGAGAAGGAAATGGCAAACCACTCCAGTATCTTTGCCAAGAAAACCCCAAATGAGATCACAAAGAGTCGGATATGACTGAAGAATGATTGCAACAACAACAGAACAAGTTTCATTGGCTCCAGAACATCCTAGCCTGAGTCTATGTCTGTAAAATGGAAATGAAAGCTGTTGTTATCTACCTACTACAGAGGTTATCCAAACTAAAGGTAGAATCAGAGATCTTTGGAAGAAAGATATTAGGACTTACGCCTTGAAGGTTCTTTATTGTTGTCATTGTTCAGTCTATTTTCAGTTATGTTCAATCTTTCATGATCCCATTTAGAGTTTTCTTAGCAAAGATACTGGGTGGTTTGCCATTTCTCCCTCTAGCTGATTTTACAGATGAGGAATGGAAATAAACAGGGTTAAATGATTTGCCCAAGGTCACACAGCTAGTGAGTCCATATTTGAACTCATGAAGATGAGTCTTCTTGACTGGAGGCCTAGCACTCTATCTGCTGTGCCACCTAACTGCCCCAAATGTTCTTTGGAGATCATCTAATTCAATCCCTCATTTAAGAAATGAAGATAATGAGCTAAAGTATTAATATTATTATTTGAAAGAAAAAGCACTGAACAAATCACATGAACTTGGGATTCTTACAATGGAATCTAGATTAATGGACTCTCAGAGCTGAAAATGATGACAGAGACCAAGCAGTACACTTTACAGAGAAAGAAAATTGAAACTTTTGAGGAAGAGTGACTTGCCCAAGGGTTCACAGCTAGAAAAGAGCACACAAGGGGCAGTGTCAGGGTATAAGAAGAGGTGTGTTGCATCTAGACTCAAAAGACATAGGCTCACTTGTTATTTTACTATTCCTTTGTTGCATAAGTGAGAAAACTGAGGTCTGGAGAGATTAAGAGACTTATACAAAGTCACACAAGAAACAGGACTTGGAATCAGACTTCCTCGACTCGAAATTCAGCAGTTCTTTACTATATCACATGAACATTTTGTTTTAGAGCCACTATAAAAGAAACAGTCAGATTGCTCATCTAGGGAAGGGAGAATGGTGGGTTTCACAATTTAAAATTTTGTTGATTTGGGCAATAAGAAGAAATGTGGCAACTGCAGAAAATGTCAGAAATGAGAGAAATGTGATACCACCTAGCAGAGATACGATCTAAGATGCCCTTTTTTTTTAATGTATGTGACACAGAAAGAAAACATTGCTTACATTATTTAATTGTGTCATTTAAAAAAAAGATTCATCAGATCCTACTAACTACCTACTACTACATAATTTAATTCTTTACTCTTTTAGTCAATTAGCAAGTTTTCTTGGATCAAAGAAACTGACTCTGCACGCCTCTGCATTCCTCCATACCTGTCCTTTACCATATTAACTGCCTTCCTAAGGTTGCAAGTCAGGAATTTATCTGAGCTAAGTCAGGGCCAGATGCAGGCAAAATTGTGAAATAGACTGTTGTGTTCCGTGACCTACATGTGCTCCATTTCCATGCTGTATTTTATGCCTCTTAAATGCCCGAAGGGCAGCTAAGTGATGCCGGGGATAGAGCACGTGGCCTAGAGTCAGGAGGACCTGAGCTCAAATACAGTTAAAGATGTTTGCTGGCTATGTGACCCTAGCCAAGTCTCTTAATCCTGTTTGCCTCAGTTTCCTCATTTATAAAATGAACAGGAGAAGGAAGCGGGAAACTGCTGCAGCATCTTTGCCAAGAAAACTCCAAATGGGGTCAAGAAGAGTAAGACATGACTGAAATAACTGTACGACATAAACAAAAAAAACTGTACAACAAAGTGCCCAAATCCCTTCCAGCTACTCCATTGACCTGAGTCAATTTGGAGTCAGAAGACCTTTGGCAAGCCACTGATCCTTTTTGGCCTCAGTTTCCTCTTTTGCAAAATAAGAGGGCTCAACTGAATGAGTTCCTCCCAGCTTTAAAAGTCCTATAGATATCAGGATCCTACCATTTCACCATCCCCATCTACTCCTGCAGTAGGACAAATCTAAGCCCACATTCTATCTTCTCTCAACCCTGGACCCATATCTCATCCACTCATTGAAAAATGATTGTTCTTCAGTTTCTGATGAACAAATCCATGATGATATATTGCAAGTTGGCTGGGAGTCGATTTAGGTGAAGGCCTGATTTGTTGTTGTTCAGTAATTTCCAACTCTTCATGACTCCATTTGAGGTTTTCTTGGCAGAGATACTGGAATAGTTTGCCATTTCCTTCTTCACCTCATTTTACAGATAATGAAACTGAGGTAAATGAGGTTAAGTGCCTTGCCCATGGTCATATAGCTAGAAAGTATCAGAGGCCAGATTTGAAGATATCATGAAGATAAGTCTTACTGAGCCTGGAGCTCCATCCACTGAGCCACCTGGCTGCCCCCTGGGCTGATTAGAACATCAATTTGGCCTAACTAGCATAAGTTAATAAGGAACTTCCTAAGAGAGATGACCTAAGGATAGGCTTTGTCTCCGAGGAAGTAAATCACCTGATAGGGAAGGACGATATAAAAGCCACTCTACTATCTAGTCAACTTTCCACCTCTTCCTAGGTGACCCAATCAACGGGTGTTCTTAGGGGAACAAGAAGACTATGGGTAGCTGACATACTAGAAGTTCATTGCACTACATCTGAGCCTTTTCTAAAACACAAGTTAATAGCCAGCAATAGATTAATGAGTTATTAAACCCAGGATAATCTGCCATTTAAACAGGAATTCTTAGAGGCACAAGTCCCTAATCTAAAGGAATGAATGTCTAATAATAGACTTTCAAGCACAATGGGAAGGCAGTGAGGTAAATAAATTTGAACCAAAGGGCTTTTTGTTACTCCACCTCCTTTACAACAGAGATGTTACCACCTACTTTACTTATGCGTTAGGCTTCCATTGACTAAGGAGATGCCCTGCAGGGATCATTTATTGCTATTTATCATGTTGCAATGCCCTGAATTGTCCTCAAGAGATGAAAAACGGAGATTCCAGCAAAGAATATATAATTCCTCATGGGATGGAAGTACCTTTACTCCATTAATAAAAGCACAGTTTTGCCAAGCAAACTAATAGTGGAGAGATAAAAGACCACTTTGGAGAACAAACCATTTCCTAGATCCCTCAATCAATTAATCAACAAATATTTACCAGGTCTTAACTATATATGACACTGTTAAGGCTGTAGGGGATACAATATTTCACGTGTAGTCATGTACAAATAATCGATAAGTTAATTACATATAATTCTCATGTATTCATCAAAGCAAGCATCCTAAAGCTCACTACTCACCAACACTTTCTTTTATAAGCTCTGAAAAGTAATGATTACATTTCGTTCATTAAACATTGATTGAGGGCTGCTATGAAAAGAGCTGACATTTACATCTCTGCTTTAATATTTGCAAAGCACTTTATTTATGTACACTATTTCACTTGATTCTCCTAACAGCCCTGTGAGGTTACAGTATTCAGAAGATCACAGAATCATAGAGCTAGAGCCAGCACAAACTCCTCATTTTATAGAAAATTAATCACAGATGAATGACTTGCCCAGGGTCATACAGCTGTATTTTGATCCAGGTGTGACTCCAAGTTTAGCATTGTTTCAAAGGCACCATTCTGTCTCTTCTCATTTTACAGGTGAAAGAAAATGAGGATCAGAAAAATTAAATGACTTGGCAATAGTCACAGACACATAGATTTATCATGTCAGAGGCAGGACAAAAATCCAGGTCTATCCTGATCCCAAGTGTAGCACTCTTTTCATTATACCATGCTGCCCATGATCTATTTTTATGTTGAAGGCATTCATTCAAAATTTATTCAGCATCTGCTATGTGCAAGGTACCACAACAGGTGGTGTGGGAGATACGAAGATGACTAAGTCCTACAAGAGTTTAAAGTCTAGCATGAGCAAGATTGGCAAGCTAGAGCTACTGGGCCTGGAATCAGAAAGATCTGTCTTCAAGTTCAGCCCTCAGATACTTACTAGCTTTGTGACCCTGGGCAAGTCACTTACCCCCTATTTGCCTCAGTTCTTCATCTGTAAAATAGGAACACACTGGAGAAGGAAATAGCAAACCACTCTAGTATCTTTGCCAAGAACATGACTAAACCACAACATAAGCAAGATTGATTACTTGATTGGTAAATAGTAAGAAAGGTAAGAATTGTACATACACACTTTTTTTTTTTGGCTAGGCAATGGGATTAAGTGACTTGCCCAGGGTCACATAGCTAGTATACTTCTAATATATTGTAGAGTTTGTCAAGCATCATGGGAAATGTACAGATGTACAAAGTGTTCCAAGGGTTCATTGAAGAGAGTGATCACATTCAGTTAGGAGGGAAAAAATGTCCATAATTCAGACTTGTCAAAGTAGTTCATAGAAACTTCTACTAAGGCTAATGGGTAATTGCTTATGTCTTTGGACTGTAATACATATACATGCCTATGTATATTTGTATGTATACACATATGTGCATACACATAATATATAATATATACATTATATATGTGTTTATATATTTATATATATGTTGTTGTTGAGTCATTTTACTCATGTCCAACTCTTTGTGACCCCATTTGGGGTTTTCTTTGCAAAGATCCTAGAGTGTTTGACATTTCCTTTTCCAGCTCATTTTACAGATGAGGAAACCAAGGCAAAAAGGGTTAAGTGACTTGTCTAGGGTCACACAGCTAGTAAGTGTCTGAATCCAGATTTGAACTCAGGAAGATGAGTCTTCCTGACTCCAGACCCAGCACTCTATCAACTGCACTGCATAAATGTACATATGCATGTATATTTGTATGTATATATGTATATATGTGTGTGTGTATATGGATATGTATATTTATGGATATATATATATATCATATACACACACATATAGTTTGTCCTTACTTTGGAAGAGGACCAATGATATCACAGGGTGATGTCTTGATTTGCAAGTAAATTGGGTTTAAGTGAGGCAGAGTTGTACAAAGTTATCAGCATCACTGTCTCTTAGAGAGTCATAGATCCAGGGGCAAGATGAAAGTCAAAACAACTGATGATGGCCCAGGATGCAGTGGATGACCTTGGCATCTTCAACGTCTGACCAAGCTCTAGGTGTTCCACAGTGCCTGCTTCAACTACCTTCACGGCCATTAGAACAATTTGTTCTCATCTGCCCATTCTGCCAGGGGAAGTCTTCATGTGCTTGAGATAGACTTCCCCTTAACTTGCTAACAGGTTTGAGGCCTTTTATTTATATGTGTGTATGTGTGTATGTATATGTGTGTGTGTATGTATATAATATATATGATATGTGTGTCTATAAATGTGTATGTGTTTTTATACATGTATATATATATGCATATATAATATATAATATATGTGTATTTGTTTTATATATATATGTATATATGTGTGTGTATATTTGATCTTTGGTCTCTATACTGTGTATGTATGTGTATACACACAAATATATATGCATATATACATATATTATATATAATATAATGTACGTAACATACATATATATAATATACATATATACTATAATATACATATATTCACTAAAATTAAGATTCCACTACTTACCCTAGCAATTTCTAGTCACAACAAGGTTAAAGCACTTTAGAAGATCTAGTACTTGATATAATAATTGGACAGCTCCAAGTGGCTACTTTCAGTGGATCACAGATATTTATATTCAACATTGTTATAGTCATTTTACTTTTCTAGACTTTACTTATTTTGTCAGTAAGGGGGGTTGATAATAATTGTAGCCCCTGAAGGGATTGCTGTAAGAACTGAATGAGCTAATGTGAGAACAAGCATTTTGTCAGATGCAGAAAAGCAGCCCATGCAAAGCGTTTGACTATCTCTAACATGAAGGCATGGGACTGAGTGAGCCCTGGGGTCTCTTCCAGTTCTAGGAGGCTTGAAATTCTATACCAGGTGGTTAGGAGGTTCTGGATCAATGGCTGGCGTCCCAGTGGCCTCCAGCACTGAAAGCTTATGAAAACAGTCCTGAAGTTAAGGAAACAAGGGGTAGTGCCATATAAACCTGGCTGTGGTCCAGCCCTCCCTTCTTCCTCTTTCCCACGATGTGCAGCTGGCAACAGAGGACGTGAACAATGCCATCTAGCGGGACTAAAGGGCCAACAAGAAAGAAACTGAGAAGGCCGACTGAGCTGCAGTCAAGTCTGGGGAAGAATGCAGCCACTGTGTTCTATGGTGAAATCTGTGTGTCTGGACAACTCTTCAGAGCCTACAAACAGGGGCTAACTGCACGGCCCTCATTCTATGAGGCATTCAGTTCTTCTGAGCACTAAGCCACACTTTCATCCAGTCCTTGCCAGTTGTCTCCTCCTCCCCCTCTCTGCTTGACAGAAGAGCAGTGTTGTTGGGCAGGCTCCTGGTGAAATGCAAAAGAGAGTAATGCAAAGCTAAATATAACCCGTGCTATAGTGTGTCACTGAGCGGCTTCCTCACTGGTTACACGAACCAGAGCTTTGTAACTAGCTGCCTTGCTGACTGTAAGCACAAGAAGACGATTCTACCTTTAAACTACGCCGATATTCTTGGATGAAAAGCAGCATAGAAAATGTCATTTCTTGTAACCAGTGCTTCTCACTTGTTTTTGGGAAATCGTGCAGTGCCTCCAATAACCCCAACGTTCTCTGTCAAGCAAAAGCCGGTAAATTTTATATCAATAGTCTTTCAATGATGCTGTATGACTGAGTCTTGGAATACCACCATTCCTAAAGAATTAAAGTTACAGGTCACCCAAAGGAGAGGTGCATGGTAAGCTGCAGCAAATTATTAATGTATCATGCAGAGAAAACCATTGCAAAGGATGTCAGTGAAAAGATGTCTGCCTAGAAAAGGAGGTAGTCCTGTTAGATATTAAGATCCAGGGATAACCCTTATAGCCCGCAATAGATAGCCCATTTAAAAATATTGATAGCTATACAACTTTGACATCTGTAAGAAGGTCCTTTCTCTCTTTCTGTCTGTCTCTATCTCTCTGTCTCTCTCTAACTCCCTCTGTCTCCCTGTCTGTCTCTCTGTTTCTCTCTCTGTCTCTCTTTCTGTTTTTCTGTCTCTCTGTCTCTCTGTCTCTGTGTGTGTGTGTGTGTGCATATATATATGTATATGTATATATATGTATATGCATATGTATATATATATACATATATATACATATACACACACATACGCACACACACACATATATGTATAGTATACTAGATGGACCCACTGTGTAAAATTTCTAGAAGGAAGTGGATAAGAGTTGCAGAGGAAGAGAAAGCATGGATAGGTTGCTATCTGCACTACTTGAGAGATTACCCACATGGGTGAGACCAGAGAGCCATCAAAATATTGAAGTGAATCTCTTCTAAACTAAGGGAAAGATCATTGTTATAACCAGCAAGGATCCAAACAAATTGACTTCCCTTTAGCAAAACAAAACAAAAAAAAATAGAAAGATAATTCACCTGTATATAGTTTATAAAACACTTGCTAATCCACTATTCAAATATTTGGGCAGCTTGACTTCTAGTGTATTCCTCATGCTTCCTAAAATTAGTTACACTCTTTGCCAAGCTCTGAGGTTCAAATGTTCTTTTAGGTTCACCAGACTGTAAGCTCCCTGAGATCAGGGACTCAGTGGCACTTATCTTGGCATCCTTCACTCATGCTACTTATTCATAATACATGCCTCCAAATACTTGTTGCAAAAATAATCCAATGAATTGATATCACAATGCCAGTCCATGCTTCCCTTCTAAGGCTGGATTTTGTTTTTATCTTTCAGATAAAAACAAACTTTGGGTTACTCCTTAAATCCCCCATTTTGCCCTGGAACATTATCTATTTTTGGTGCTACATCCAATTGTTCATTGAATTGCTAAGTGGTCCTTGGTGAATAAAATTTAGTCTTTATAAAACATATTATTTTTTAAGTTTATAAATGATTCAGGAAAATATGTACACGTATTTAAATTTCACCATGTGTTTATAAATTAGAACAAAAATCCCTATGAGAATAAGCTCTCTGAAGGCAGGGAATGTTTTTGCTTTCTCATTGTATCCCCATTGCATAGTACACAGTGAGTGCTTAGCAAATATTTGTTGATTAATTGAACGTAAAACATACTAAAGGAGATGATGAGGTTTTTTTCTTCAGGTCCTTTCTAAAATCACAGAAACTCGGTGTTGGAAGAGAGGCCACCTAACCTAACCTGGACCTGAACAGGCATTCCCTCTTTGACTATTTCTGACAACTGGTCATCCTGGCTCTACTTTAGAAATTCTTGAGGTGGTATCTGCAGATCTCCCATGTATAAATATTAGAATTACATCTTTATTTCAGTGTAATTGGTTTCATTTGTAATCCTGTATATGTTATATACTTAACAATATTTTCTGAGAAGGGGTTTGTAGACTTCACTAGACTGCCAAAAGGAGTTTTTGTTTTTGTTGTTCAGTCGTTTTGGTCCTGTCTGACTCTTCGTGATCCCATTCAATGTTTTCTTGGCACAGATAATGGAATGGTTTGCCATTTCCTTCTTTAGCCCATTTTACAGATGAGGAAACTGAGGCAAAGAGGGTTAAGTGACTTGCCAGGGTTAAGAACCCCTGCTCTTCTTGAAGCGTTCTGGTGATGAGTCTACTTCCCATTCCACTTCTGTATAGCTACAATTGTTGGATTGTTCTGTAACTTCTATCTCCTGCTCTTTGTTTTGTCTTCTAGGGCTATGCTGAGGAAGTCTAACCTCTACTCCGTAAAGCACTCATTCAGATACTTGATAACCTCTACCACTGTGGAACAACAGATAGTGTTGAACTTAACAGTCAGGAAGTCCTGAGTTTTAATCCTGTGTTAAATATTCACTAGCTCTGTGAAGCTGGTCAGGGCATTTAATCTCTCTCTGTCTTTGTTTCCCATCTGTAAAGTGGGAATAATAGTAGCACCCACCTCCCATTGTGAGAATTAAGTGAGGTGATTTATGTAAACTGCTTTGTAAATCTTAAAACACTATAAATGTTAGCTATCACCATCTTCATTAGCCTTTGTGTACACCCCATCCCCATCCCCCCAAATCTTCTCTTATTATAAGCATCAGCATTTTCTTTAACTGGTCCTCGAAGGGCACAGCCTCCAGATTCTCCCCCATCCCAATCACTGTCATCTAAAGCCACTCCAGTTTGTCAATGTTCTTCCTAAAATGCGATGCCCAGAAATGAATTCTGTGTTTCCAGATGCAGCTTGATCAGGTAACTGAGGGCTTTCTCAGACATTTTTCATCACCACCATAATAGTCTCTCTTTTATATTTGTTATTTAAGCTTCTCAGATTCATTCATATATTCATGCTAAGAGTAAAATTTAAATTCTATTAGGATGAAGCTGAATGAAATTAGTCAGGGCAGTTCAGAATTTCATTGCTTTTGGCCTCAGGCCATTTCCAGATTTCCAGAGCAAAGAGTAGAATTATGGATCTAAAATAAATTATACAAATCAAAAAAGAATGAAGTTAGAATGAGCTTCTGGGTGTAAGAAGGAGCAATGTTTTTAGTTATTTTTGTGGAAGGAATACCTGTGGGAACTTGGGCAAGTTACTTAACTTCTTTGCGCCCCAGTGTCTTTAACCATAAAATGAGGCCGACTAAGTGGCCTTTGAGGCCCATAAACTCTAATCTATGAACTTAGGAACATCAGAGTGATACATTATGATTCTTTTTTAACTGCAGTGACTAAAGCGGCTTCAAACTCTGACTATTTGAAGTGGTCAGAACAAACTAAGAGATTAGTGTTAATAGGCATCTGGGTCATCGTCTCCTCCTTCCTACACATCTCCATCTCAAAGGAAGAGGTATCCCTCCTTCCTTCCAAGTCTGACTCTTCTACCCAAATCCTTGATCCTATCACTTCAGACCTTTTTCTATGACCTCTCCATCAAACATTCCCTCTTTCTTCCACGTTTGATTTCTCTTCTTCCACTGGCTTCTTTCCTTCAACCCATTCCCCTACACTTAAAGAAAAAGAAAGAAAAATCTATGCTGCATTGATCTTGTTCCTGCCCTCTTTTTCTTGTCACAAAATTCCTCGAAATTGTAGTTTATGTACACTGCATCTTCTTACTCATATCCCATTTGGTGTTGTTCATCCTTCATTCTTGAAGAGGACCAATCTATTTACTCATCAAATGATCATAAATGATCATCAGACCCTACCAATCATTCTTCTGATACTTTTCTCAAAGGTCAGTGTTGACATCCTGATCACCAAAGCCTTTTTTCAGTCTTCACTCTCCATAACTTTTTTATAGCATATGACACTGTTCCTGTCATCTTCCTGAACTTCTCTCTTTCCTATACTATTTCACTCTCTTGGCTTTTTTCCAATCTCTTTGATAGACCTTCCTCCCATTCTGATTGATATTACATCTTCTTTTTCTCCCTTCCTTAATGGTTTCTTCTACTTCTTGGTTTCAACAATCTTACTTTTTAAGGATACTGCTGAATCTAAACCTCTAGACTCAACATCTCTTCCAGATTTGAGACCAGAATTTCCCACATTCTGTTGATTGTTTCCTCCTGGATATCCAGAGAAATAAATCCAAAACCAGACTAACCATCCTCCTTTGTAATATATTCCTCCTTATTTCTTTATTTTTCTTAAAGGCAATGCATCACACATAGTAGCCTTATAAATTTTTGTTAAAATTCAGATAAGCAACCTAAGTCATCCTTGACTTCACCATCTTGCTTGTTACTCCACTACTGCTTATCCAACCATTTGGGAAGTCTTTTCCATTCTATAGCTTTTGAATCCATTCCCTTATTTCCATTCTCACTGAAACTTTCTTGGTTTGGACCTTGTCCTCTGAACTCTTCCAATAGCTATCTATTTTTGGTTCCTCTGCCTGTGATCTTTCTCTACTCCAAAACATCTCCTACTCTTCTCCCAGTTCAATCTTCAAAAAAGCAGAGGTCTAATCATGTCATTCCTCTGCTCAAAAGCTATTGCTGACCTACTATAGGATTATAGATTTCAAGTTGGAAGGGACTTCAGAGGTCATCCAGTCCAAGTTTTTCATTTTAAGGATGAGAAAACATGTTCATTAGAGTTAAGTGAATTACTAAGGGTCATACAGCTATTAAATGTCAGAGGCAGGATTTGGACCCAGGTCTCCCTTACTCCAAATCCAGCACACTACATGCCATGCTGCCCTTCTTAGGATAGAGTAAAGTTCAAGCTCCGTTCCTGGTTCTTCATGTTCCTGCCTGATCTTCCACTTCTTTCCATCAAATCCCCAATTCTGTGACCAAGTTCCATTATTCCCCATTCTTCTAACACACTATATACCTGCACAGTCCTATGGCTTTGCTTATGCTGGTTCCCTCTGTCTCTGGTGCCCTTCCCTTTCTTCATCTTTACCTAGTGAAATCCTATTATTTAAGTCCCAGTTCAAAAGCTATCTCTTCAGGAAAATCTTCCATCATTCCCCAAGTCAGAAGATATCTGCTCTGCCTCTATGTTCCTAGCTCAAAGTCTCCCTCTTCAGCCCAACTCCTACCCTCCTACTGGGAGGCTTTGACAAATATATTAATGTTTCCTCCAATATCCCAGCTTCCCTCATCTACTCTGTTCCCATGACCTACTTATCCACTCCTCCTCAGCTACACACAAGGATGTTCATACCTTGATCTTGCCACCTCCAACAAATGTTTCATTTCAATTTTCATGAACTCAAAAAATCCTTTATCTAGTCACAATATTCTATCTTTTCATGTGATCCATAATCTTGTTCTTCTTTCTCATCATGATCTCTAATCTCATCCCCCCTCAGTACTTTACCAGGTACCTTGCCTCGGCATTTTCTATGCTCTCCTCCTTTCTCAATCTCAAGCCCCTGGCACACCAGTTCAACTCTGTACTATCCTCTGTTCTCAATCGCTTTTCATACCTTGCCAACCTCCAAAGTTCTTAGCGTACTTTTAAACTGCAGAAGCAAAAATGCTACAAATTTACCAGAAAAATTTGTAGGTGTAATTATTTACTTTTCTTTTGCACTTTGTTTTTTTTAAATTTCAAATAGTAAATTTAAAATTTTAATTTTAACCAGACAGGGTACTGTCATTATGTATAGTGTGGGACAGTTTCTGGATAACACTTCCTTAGACTGGTGGACTGGTGGAGGAGGTCCTTTCTCTTGGCCATTCAGTAAGCTCATCTATCTCCATTAGACTTTTTCTGGTGGGATCATGTCAGAATTATTGAGTATGCATCAAAACCACATTCTTTGGATGGTCTTAAGGCTAGGATTACAAATGCAATAAGTTAGTTACTGAGGTCAGCTGATGACAGTTTTTACAAAGTTTGAAAAATGGCTAGAGCAATGTGTATAGCACAATGATGGTTATACTAAATTTTAAAAAGAAACAAATCAATATTTTAAAATTTTGAATAATTAACATTTTACATATTTTGGAAAGGCTTTTAGGACATCCTGTATATCTAGCCCTAGTTTCTTTCCTGAGCTCCAGTCCTACCCCTGTTGGACATTTAGAAATGGATGTCTCATAGGCATCTCAGACTCAACATACTCCCTCCAAAATTCATCCCCCCCCCAAACCACTTTTTTCTAAGCTTCACTATTAATACCAATGGCATCACCATCATCCCATTCACCCAAATTCCCAACTTTGGTGTCATCCTCACTTCCTCACTCTCAGTCACCCAATGCATCTAATCAGTTGACTAATCTTGTCTTTTCTACTTTCACATCTCATATAATTCTCCCCTCCAGTCACACAGCTATCATCTCATCACTTCTTACCTGGCCTACACAATAATCTACTGATTAGATTCTTTCCCTCAAGTCTTTTTCTACTCCAATCCACTCCCCATTCACCTGTCAAAATAAAATTTTAAAAGCATATATCTGACTGTATCATCCCTTCCCACTCAGTATAGTCCAGTTGTTCTTTATTAACTCTAGAATCAAATATAGACTCTTTATTTTGACATTTAAACTTCTTTATGACCTGGTCCTTTCCTACCTTTCTGGTTTTCTTGTGCTTTATTTCCCTCAATATACCTTATGCTATAGCCTAATGAGCCTAGTTGAAGTTCTCCCAACAGCACATGCCATCTCCCATCTCCCATTCATTTATACGTGTCTGGAATGCTCTCTCTCATCAGCTTCCCTTCTTAGAATCCCTGGCTCCCTTCAAAGCTCACATCAAGTACCACTTTCTGTAGGAGGCCCTTCCTAGTTCTCCCCCCTCTCCCCACCCCTAACTTGCTAATGCAACCCTCTAAGGTTATTTTCCATCTATTTGGCATGTACCATATATGTACACATTTATATTGTCTCTCCCATTAGAATATAAGCTCCTGGAAGGCAGGAATTTTTTTTCCTTTTCCTTGTATCCCTAGTACTTAGCAGGGTGCCTACAACATAAGGAGTGTTTAATAAATGTGTATTGGTAGATTATTCAATCTTCTCAATCAATAGATATTTCATAGTAATGATGGTAATGATAGCTGAAATTTATGTAGTGCTTTAAAGTTGGCCAAAAACTTTACATATATTATCTTATTTGCACAATCACTTTTAGGAAGGGGTCCAAGAAGTCCTTAAACCAGAAAAGATCTAGGACTACTGATACAGAATGCTGAATGTCTCAGAAGAATAGTTTCATATCAGTCAGATTTTTAAAAGAGAGAATAAATAAAAAGATTATCATGTAAAATATTACTTCCTTTCTAATAGTCAGTTCCTTAAATATTTGTACATTGTATTTATTAATTTCATAAAATCATAAATTTGGAGCTAAAGTGGATTTTAGAGTCCATCTAGTCTAAGCCCTTCATTTTGCAGATGAGTAAACTGAGACCCAGAAAAGTTAAGTGATTTGGTCACACAGATGCAGGTAGTGACAGAGACAAGATATTAACCTAGTTCTATGGCTCAAATTTGAGCACCCTCTCCACTCAATCATGTTTCCTCTTCACCCCTGCATTACAAACAATTTTATGGGTAGTTTGTGCTAATTTCAGTTTATTGATGGGAAGTCCTAGTTATTCACACTCTCATCTGGGATCAGGGATGTAATGTGCTACTGTAGGGAAAGCTCCTGGCTCTGGAATCAGAGGATCTTTCTTTAACACCTATCTCTGAACCTTAATATCAGTGGAACCTTTTGCAAGTCACTTAATCTCCATGGGCCTCAATTTACTCATTTGTAAAATGAAGAATTTGAAATAGAGTACAGGTATCAAACACACTGGCATCATTGCCCCTATAATGCCCTGGAGTACAGCCAAACAAGATTAAAATGTAATTAGGACATATTTAACAAAATAAATACAAAATGCAATAGAACATAGATAATGTTAATATGTGGTTTTCTAAATCAATATATGGCCTGCAGGGATCCTTAGGTACAGCTTAGTAACCCTCATTTACATTTGAGTTTGATACCACGGGACGAGAGAACCTTGGAGGTCATCATTCTATATCAATGATTTTATGATCATACATCTTTTCTTAATGCTACCATTCCAGTAAAGGTCCTCATTAACATCCACAAGGACTTTTGCAAGATCTTCCCGATAACCAACTTCAGTCTCTTCTCCAATCCATCTTTCACCAGGATTATCAGAGATTGCATTCTCAAATCCACTGAGAGTGATTCCTCATTTTTTATCACATTTATTTCATTTGTAGGTCCTGTTTTTCTGTACTCTAAATCCTTTTTATAGACTTCTTGACAGCATCTTGGATGCTGTTGAGGCTACTGACTCCCGTGTCTGAATTTCTGAATCATACTTTCTATCTCTCTGTTATTGGTCTATGACAACTCCTGATCCCTATTCCCCCATCAGAATATAATTCCTGGTATGGTCCCTTAAATGACACTCCATCCTCTTCTAAGTGGTGCAGTTGAGGAGGGAGAGAGTTCTAGGGATGGCAGATAGAAAGTGTAAGTGAGTGGAGGAGGAAGGTGAAGGTACGGTTCCTGTGCGGGGAGCTGCATTTTCTCCAGCAGCCTCCTATGTCTACAATGCTTTCTCTCCTTACTTCTGCTTCCTGGCTTCCCTGGATTCCTCAATGTCTTACTTTCTGCAAGAACCCTTTCCTGATGTCCTTCAATGCTAGTGCCTTCCTTCTGAGACTACCCTCAATTTATCTGGCACATATCTTGTTCATGTATTGTGGTTTACATGTCATTGCCCCCATAAGATTATAAGCTCCTTGGGGGCAGGGACTGCTTCTGCCTTTCTTTGTATCCTCAGAACTTAGCACAGAGCCTGGCACATAATAGGTACTTAAGTGTTTGTTGAGTTGATTTATTAAATGCACAGCTGCCAGATTAATTTTTCTTTGCAGCAATCTGATCAAAGTCTTACAGGATTTAAAGTTGGAAAGGGTATCAAAAGTCATATAAGTTCAATAGCCTCATTTTACAGACAAGAAGCCATGGTACAAATAACCTGAGTGACAAGCCCAAGATCATACAGGTAGTAAACAGCAGAGACAGGATTTCAAACCAGGTCTTCTGACTTTAAATCCAGTGATCTTTCTATGACAGAGCAAGCTTATATCTCCCTAAGAGCCTAGCACAGTGTCCTCTACATAAAGGCATTTAATAAGACTTTGTTCAAATGAATTGATACTGAAACCCAGAAAAGATGTCTCAAGTAACATGGTGAATTATTAATAGGACCTTGAACTCAAGGCAAAATTTTATATTCTAGAATAGACAACACAGTCCCTCAAATGAAACAATACATTGACATTTACAGGAATATTTCACAGCCCTTTAGGAACTAAGATTTAAATTTATTTTGAGCACTTAATTCAATTCACATTTGCCAATAGTGGATTGGAAATTTCAGGATTTTATACATGTTTGCATAACCAGTTTGGTATCCCTGATTATTAAATTTCAGGAAAATAATTAAAAAAAAACCATTTCCCAGAAAGACAAGAGAGGCTTTTGAAAAGTGCTAATACATCTCTCAACAAAGAAAGGACACAATTGCTGTTGAGTCACCACTAGAAAAACTGGAACCAGAAAAAAGCTCAGGGAAATTAGGTCAAGAGATTCTCCTTTTCCAATTCCTTCCTTGTATCTATCAGCAGAAATACATAATGCACAGCTGGCCTCGGCCCCTCCCTAAAACCACTGTGGCTCTTAGGTTGACTTTCATTCTTCGTATTTTTACCAGGGATATGCAGGAAATTCCAATTGAATCAAGTAACCACAAAGAAAGCTGAAAGTAATTCTCTGATGAGGCCTTGCCAGGGAATTCTGGCAGTCAAATACTCCTGATGGAACTTGGTGAATTAGCAGAAAACTTATTACATACCCCAGATAGGGAGATCAGACTCAAGCTACTTTATTCCCTATGGTTTACAAAAGCTAGAGCCCAAAGCAAAGAGAAAATTACAGGCAGCATGGAAGAGAAAGTTCTCCTTTGAAATCATAGCCCCAGGATAGCATCTAAGTTTATCAAGATGTGGAAAGTAAAATGTGTGAGCAATGAAGAATAGTCATAGGATGTGGTAAGGAAGTACCTTCAGAGCAATTTCAAAGCCAAATACCATAACAGTTCTCTTTGCAAACCCTTTCTCCAGGCAAAAGGAATGAGGGGGCATCAGTAAACAATATGAAACCTTTGGCAGAAAGAGGACAGGGTGATCTTAGAAGCACACAGGAGCACATCAATGGCTTAGGGCCGGGGAAAGGTTTTTTCTCGTATCCTGTTCCCTATCTAACATCAACAACCCTTTAATAAATGGTGCAAAGGTTTATTTTCTCTATGTAGCTGTGTACAAATGCTATTTAACGTTGCCTTATTCTCTTGATTACTTTGTGTCTGAACAAAATATAGCAGTATAATTTGTCAGTGCAGGGATCAGGGATAAGGAAAGGAACATTACACACTTGGACAAATCACCTAACCTCTCAGAGTATCAATTTTCTCATCTATAAGATGGAAGTTACAATTCTTGCACTACTTACTTCAAAGGTTTGTTAGGAGAGAAGTCCTTTGCAAACCTTAAAGCTTCACATAAATGTAGATGATGATTATTGTAACCTCCCTATTGATACCCCTAAAGAGCTGATGTAAATTTCACTTATGTGGTTTATATTTAGAGGTGGGCAGTGAATGGAGGAAGGGGAAATGGCATATTAGAACACTTTTGAAGGTGAGGAGAAAGAAGCATAGATGGTGAGACAGAACTAACCTGCCTTGTCCCTCCAGCCCTTTACCTAAGCTAATATTTTAATAGATAAGCAAGTGCCCTTTTAGGGTGGAAGCAAAAACCAGTTGTGAATTGTGAATGCAGCAAGGAGAAACCAGCTCAGAAGTCACAAGAGTGTAGCAATTGAGGCCCATGACAGCATTGGAGCTATAGAGCTTCTGTGACAATCCAAATTAACTCCTAGATCAAGCAAATGACAATGTTTCTTTCAGTGACAGAGCAATCGTTCAGTTGTTTTTTTCAGTCGTGTCCAACTTTTCTTGACCCCATCTGGGGTTTTCTTGGGAAAGATACTGGAGTGCTTTGCAATTTCCTTCTGTAGTTCATTTTACAGATGAGGAAACTGAGGCAAACAGGGTTAAGTGACTTGCCCAAAGTCACACAACTAGCAAGTGTCTGAGGCTGATTTGAACTCAGGAAGATGAATCTTCCTCACTTCAGGCCTGGAACTCTATCCACTGTGCCATCTAGCTGCCCAATAGGACAATTAGAGCTCCCAAAGTCCTGGCAATACTCAGTTCTTCTTGATCCTACTGAATGAGGATGCTACTTTAGAAGATTAAAGTTTCTGGTTATGTAAAAAGGTTAAGAATTAATTCTAACCCACTAATAATTTTGTTCTATTATTTATTTTTATTATTACATCATATACAATGATATCATTATTTATTTTTGCCTTATTAATCTTATTAAATGTTTATTCTAACCATACGTATGAGGGTTGAGTAATTGGAAACAACAAACTATTCAAAGGGAAGGAAGGGGTGGCCAGATAGGGAGATAGAAGTGATGGATTGATGAACATAAATAAACTGAGATGATGTAAATTGTTTGGAGACACAATGCAAAGGTTGCAGCCAGTGAGTGGATGATAGCCTACACATATCTGATGGCTTTAGAGGACCAGGCAGTTGGTTGTACACACCCAAAGTATCTCTGCGGAGGTGTAAAAATGTAATCTAGCAGTTGTTATTGTTGTTAACTTCATTAACAAGGATTATTTTTTAACTTTATTAACAATGGTTATTGTTAACCTTATCAAGAGTTTTTACCTAAACTTGGTCAGGTAAGATGTAGAAACTGACAATTGATAAAACATGGTGTCCTATTGGATAGAGAGCTGGTCTCAAAGTCAAGAAGACCTCAATTCAAATCCCAACTGACACATACTGACCGTGTTACTCTGAGCAAGTCACTAAACCTCTCAGCTCTAGGCAACTCTTTAAGACCATAAGTTGTACATAAGGTGCCAACCTGCATCCATAGATGGAGCTTCATTGTCCAGGAATTCCTTAAACTAATAAAATCATAGAATAGGTCCAATATCTATTCTTATCACACAATGAATTTTTTTGACATAATGTTTAAGGGAATTGATA
This sequence comes from Phascolarctos cinereus, assembly GCF_003287225.1. Taxonomy (NCBI): domain Eukaryota; kingdom Metazoa; phylum Chordata; class Mammalia; order Diprotodontia; family Phascolarctidae; genus Phascolarctos; species Phascolarctos cinereus. The sequence goes on from NW_027556180.1 coordinate 62,914,099, forward strand.
TTCAAGAGCCTAAAAAAGGATACCAAACGAAACAAAAAAAAATTGGGGGAAAATATTAGACCTTATAGTAGTTGTTAATATTTTCCTTTTCATCTTTTTTGTACTTACTCACCATCTCTAAAAATTTTTCATGAGAATAATCTCTACGTGCATTGAGGGAATCCTTGCTGAAATTAAGAGAAGGGAGCTGGCAATCTTTCACAAATGAGACTCTATAGCAAACATCTTCACTGGCACACAATTGACTGACAGGGATGTCTGATAAGAGATCCCATTGCGCATATTATTTTTTTATTTTTAAAAAAGCATTTGACTTAGAAGAGCCAAGAACTGCCATCAAGTTTTCTTCAACAAGGTTATCTCCCACACATATGTCAAAATCATATGAGATTGCTTGAAAGATATAACAACAAAGATGACTTTATTCAATAAGCATCTAACTATATATCAAGTGAAGCATAAAACAGGGAGGCATGCTCTCCCCAGATGTTCTTTTTTCTGCCACTGAAGATGTCTAGAACAAAGCTCAGATGAAATTGGGATTCCTTATAGATGGTAAGGTCCTCCAGCTGACCCTGTTTGTTAATGGCACCATACCCACTGAAGCTTTTAGAACAGAGGAGTGATCTGTGTTTTAATTATTAGTTAAGAAGCTATGTGAATGATGGAGTGGAGATAGGAGAGAAAAGAAGCAGAAAGATCAATGAGGAGTCAAAACAATTCAAGTATCTGTTTCTCAGTGTAGATCGTTCATCCATTCACACAGATGACAGCCCCTATACTGTCTTTGTGAGTTGCTGTGTTTAAAAAAAGTGCACAGCTTAGTAACAAATCTTTTGGTTATGAGTACCCACAGAAATGGTTTGGGGGCCAGAAAAGTTCATCACTTGGCTCTTACTCAAAGCCTTCCCAAATTATTAGGACCCACCAAAGCCTGGCTTTAGCAGAATATACTTTGAGAATCCAGGCTTATCGCTATTCCCCAAAGAGGCATCTAAGAAAGACTTGCTTGGAAACCATGCATTCAAACTGTCTTCTGTTATTTATATTTAATCTCTTTATATTTTTAAAAATAATTTTTACCTTGGTGAAGGCTATTATAATAATTGTATTCAATATGTTAGCCCTCATGTTGTTCAAAGTACACATCAAATTACATCTCAGGGAATTCTAGTTCAAGTCCACATGAATGAAGTATATCTCCTTTTATTCCAACTGAATTAAAATTTCCTCTCCACAGGCGATGAGATCAGCTGAGGTCATATTTGGCCTCTCCATGGAATACAGGCTCAGTTCTTTCCATTTAATTTCGACAAATCATGGTGCAACCCTGTGCTGTGAGGACAAATCTTTCCTCTGAAGTTTCTGATTTCCCCTTGCAGTTTGAGAAGCTGCAGCAGAGGGCCATGAGGGTCACAGGATCATAGATTTAGTGCCGGAAGCAGAGGCTGCTGGTAAATGTTTCATACTGACTCTGAAAAGTCATGACGCGATTTTAAATTGTTATCTGCATGAATAACATTTTCTCCATCACGTTTTAAAGTCTAGAAAATCAGCAAAAGAATAAATCAAGCTTGAATTTGTAGCATTTACCAATTTCCATGATGTAAATGCTCACACTGAAAATTTAACAATCTGTTTTCTGGAGCAGAGTTCAAGCTGTCTGCAGCACTCTGTTGGCTGCAAGGGACCTTAGAAATCTAATCTAAAGCCCTCATTTTACAGAGAAAGTAAGGAGAGCCAAGGAGATTAAGAGACTTGGCCAAGGTCATGGAAGTGATTTGAACCCAGGTGCTCTGAATCCAAACCCAGGGTGCTTTCCATTGAACCATGGAATCGAAAGGGATAAAAATTGTGACCAAGAATCTTTAAAAAGACAGAATGTGAAACCCAGCAGGGTTTTGTGTCTGAGTAGCCAGACTTGGAATCAGAAGGACTTGGGTTGGAATAATACCTTTGACAAATACTGTTAAGCATCCATGGGCAAGTCATTTAAAATCTCATTAAGATCTTAGTTTTAAACTTAAAGTCATTTTTTAAAGTATAATGAGGAAATTCCAAGACTACAATTGCAGAATGAATCAACACCCTACACCTTCGGTGCATAGAGGAAATCACAGGTAGAAACTAAACCACTTGTTGTGATGAAATATTTAGGAAACAACACAAGAACCAAGGGATCAACTTTGTTATTCGGGATCCTATGTTCTGGTATTGTATATTCTGAAATAATTCACATTTCTATAACATTTTAAGCTTTATAAACCACTTAGCCCAGAACCACCACGTGAAGTAGGTAGGGAACATATCTTATAAGAAAGGAAAGTGATGCCCAAGAAAGACTAAGCAACTTACCAATAGATAAGACGAAGTTTTGATCCCACTTCTGCTTGCCATCAGTCTCTGCTGCATAATCATAGTGTTTGGAAACCTGTTCTTTATTTGCCTATTTCATATTTATACTCCTGCCTTCTTGGGCAAATTACTTAACCTCCATGCTCCTCAGTTTTTTCAACTGTAAATTAAGAAGGTAGGACTACGTGTGCTCTGAGGTCCCGTGTTCTAGATTTATGATCCTATTAACTTTTCCAAAAAGGTCTGAGGCAGCTTTTAAGTCAAATATAGTATAAACAGATGCTATCCTTTTTTAATTTTAAATTTTTTTATTTTTAACATATGTTTTTAAAACTTTAGGTTACAGATTTTCTCCCTTCCTCCCTCCCCACCCACCCTCATTGAAAAGGCAAGCATCTTGATATAGGTTATAGATGTATAGTCATGCAAAACACTTCCATAGTAGTCCTGTTGTGAAAAACTAAGCATATTTCCCTTCATCCTATCCTATTCCCCATTTATTCTATTCTCTCTTTTGACCCTGTCCTTCTTCGGAAGTTTTTATTTTTGATTATCCCCTCCCCCAATCTGCCCTCCCCTCTATCAACCCCCTGCTCTCTTGTCACCTTCTCCCCTTATTTTCCTGTAGGGTAAGATAGATTTCCATACCCCATTGTGTATGTTATTCCCTCCTTAGGCCAAATCCTGTGAGAATAAGATTCACTCATTCCCTCTCACCTTCCCCCATTTCCTCTCCACTGCAAAAGCCTTTTCTTGTCTGTTTCATGTGAGATAATTTACCCCATTCTACTTCTCCCTTTCTCCTTCTCCCGGGTATAATCCTCTCTCACCCCTTAATTTTATTTTCCAGATATCACCCCTTCATCTTCAACTCACCCTGTGCCCTCTATCTATGTATACATACATGTAACTTTTTTCCCTCCCACTACCCTAATACTGACAAAGGACTCATGAGTTACAGATATCATCTTTCCATGCAGGAATGTAAAGAGTTCAATCTTGATAAGTCTCTTATGATTTCTCTTTCCTGTTTACCTCTTCCATGTTTCACTTGAGTCCTGTATTTGAAAATCAGATTTTCTATTCAGCTCTGGTCTTTTCCTCAGGAATGCTTGAAAGTCCCCAATTTCATTGAATGACCATTTTTTCCCCTGAAGGATTATACTCAGTTTTGCTGGGTAGGTGATTCTTGGTTGTAATCCTATCTCCTTTGCCCTCCAGAATATTATATTCCATGCCCTGCAGTCCCTTAAAGTAGAAGTTGCTAAATCTTGTGTTATCCTGATTGTGCTTCCACAATACTTGAATTGTTTCTTTCTGGCTGCTTGTAATATTTTCTCCTTGACCTGGGAACTCTGGAATTTGGCTACAATATTCCTAGGAGTTTTCCTCTGGGGATCTAAACGGAGGCTATCTAATGGAAACAGTGAGTGAATTTGTACCAGACATCTGCGATAAGCTGATGATTACAATTGGGTGCTTAAATTGGAGCTGTTTCCTTGTAGTTGGGCACTATGTGACATAGTGCTCAGAGCGCAGGGCCTGGAGTCAGGAAGACTCATCTTCCTGAGTTCAAATCTGGCCTTGCCTCAGTTTCCTCATCTGTAAAATGAGCTGGAGAAGGAAATGACAAACTGCTCCAGTATCTCTGCCAAGAAAACCCCAAATGGGGTCACAAAGAGTTGGACATGACTGAACAACAACAACAACGACAATTTCTTGTAGTTAAGGAGAAAAGAAAACCTGTTGTGTTCTAAAGTTTTCTTTTTCTAACAAAAGAAGAGCATACCTTTGTCTGGAGAAACAAACATTTTTCTTGGAACTAAAGTTAACCATGTGGATTTGTCAATAAGGGACAGTGAGTAACAGTGGATAATATTTTCAATCAGAGTTTTAGGAAGTATACAGATATACAGTGAAAAAAACCTCCTTTACTGAACCTTTAGCAAACCAGAGGGGCTATTTTGGTAGGGGGCTGAAAAAGTAAGGTGCAACTACTCATGGTTTTCCGTGCTAAAAGTAGCACTTGAGAGCAAATCCTCTGACCATGCAACTCACCCCTTGGGGGAAGGATCCCAGCTACTGCCTCTGACCTTGGCTAGACTCTTACTTTGTTCTTGTCCATAATTGACTGGTCCAAACCAAGCTTGTCAACAAGACACTTGTCTTTTTCACCATTCCTCTGGCGTCAGTTCCTACATACAAACTCCTCCCACTTAGCCCAGTTTGCCTTCTCTAGTAATGACTTCTTGCCTCTATTCCCACTTATATCCTGCTCTGACCAAGTGATGTGACCCTAGAGGTAGCTAAGTGGTACAGTGGCTAGAATGCTGAGTGTGGAGTGAGGAAAACCTAAGTTCAAATCCTGCTTAAGATGCTTACTAGCTGTATAACCCTGAGCATCTCTTTGCCTCAGTTTCCCTACCTGTAATATAGCACCTCTTTCCCAGGGGAGTTTTGAGGCTCAAGTAAAATAACATGTGCAAAACATTTTTTAAACCTTAAGATGCTATCCATATCAATGCTACTAGCTATTGTTAGTATTTCTCCACTTGAGATTCAGATTTATTAGAATTAACCATTTCAGCTTGCCTAACCAAGAACTTGTCCAGCTCCCATTTGAAGTTACTAAGGGTGGTTAGGTAAGGTAGTTCAATGGCTAGGGTGGTAAGCTTGAAATCAGGAAGGAACTGAGGAATTCAAATCTTGCCTGAGACACTTACTGGCTGTGTGATCCTGAGCCAGTCATTTAGCCTCTCAGCCTCAGTTTCCCCATCTGTAAAATAACTGAGTTAGACTCAATGGTTTCTAATGTGCCTTCTAACTCTGAATCTATGATACATGGAATACTCTCGCTCATCATCTCTGACTCCTGGTTTCGTTTAAGTCCTGGTAAAATCCCACCTTCTACAAAAAGCCTTACCTGTTAATACTAGTACCTTCCCTCTATTGATTATCACCAATTTACCCTGTACATATTGTCTCCTCCATTAAATTGTGAGCACCTTGAGGCCAGGGATACCTTTGTATTCCCAATGCATAGCACAGAGCCTGGCAATAGTAGGTACTTGGTATATGTTTATGGACTAACTGATAAGCCTTTGGTCAGGCTTTACTCACCAGTTTTATTTGACGGCATCTATTCACAGTAACTACTAGTTTCGCCTTATAAATGTTTCCTGAATACCAAGGTGGTAATAAACCAAAGGAGTACCAATAAAACAACAAAAAGAAATAAAGGGAAAAAAAGGAATCTAGTCAGAAATCATAAGACCCTGTTATCTGGATGGGGCAGAATGGCTTGTCTTTCTATTTGTTTCAGCAGGAGGACATGTTTACAATAGCTACACATGGTTTAGATAAAAATTAAAAAGAAAAGATATGAGGACACCATCCCATTTAGCCCCATTTAAGATTAGGATTGCATCTCTCTTGAGAAGATTCTTACTTGCTCTGATTTTCAGGAGTACTTCAATATAGGGTCCAAAGACGCCTAGGATATGTATATGGAGGTTGTAGAATTTGGCCCATCAGCAATTTCTGTCCATTGAATTGACAAGCTGATGTACTAGGCTGATTGATGAAAGCTGCAAATGTCTTTAAGCTGCTCTTCCTGTTTTCTCAAAGAAGTAAATTGGGAATCAGAGAGAAATCATTGTGCCTCTGTTCTTCATATTTCCATCTTTTGGTAAAACCATAATGCCAACTTTTGCTCATCCCCTTGTAATTCTTGTCCATTGAGGATCTATCCAAGGTCCCCAAGCCCTTTGTCTCATTCTTTTAACATTTCTTCATTGCCAGGATAGCAGTTAAGCTGTCTAGTTGTTTTCTCATCTTGTCAAATCACCAGACTACTTCCTTTTTCAAATCTATAATGAGCCTTGATTTCCTCATCTGAATCATGAAGATGATTTCTATTTTAGTTACCAGCATCCCATCTACTCTGAGAAGCAGATGTATATATCCCTTCTTCGGTACTTCTCCTCTGATATAGCTTTTTTTAAAAAACAAAGCCTGTTTGTTATCTTTAGCATTCCTCATTAGCCTCAGCTCATCTGAATTTTAAGTATTCCTGATACTCTCTCACAGAACCATGTCATAGTTTTATATTTCACCGAAGAAATTAAGTTCCCTGAGACCAGGGACTATTTAATTTTTGTCTTTATACTCCCAATATCTAACACAGTTTTCAGCATAGAGTAGGTATTTAATAAATGTTTCTAGATCATATATTTTTTGAAGTTGATACAAATTTAAATTTTTTATTTGAAAATTAAATATTTTAAAAAATAATTTCTTATAATTGGGAACAGATCGTCGGCTCATTTTGTCATTATAGACTGTTATTATAGCTCCTGTTCAGCTTGTCCATTTTTGTTAAAAGTATGTCTATTCTCTGTCTCTCAAGCATGTCATTTTAGAGTTGCTTTTGTTGCCAAATGATATCCCTGAAAAATTTCCCTTTCATATATGTGTGCATGTGTATATATGTGGAAGGTAGTGGTGGTAGTGGTAGTGGTAAAACAGTGATTTTTAAAATTGACATCTTCTGTTTCTGTTTCGTTTTGCATCACAGTCAGTTCCTGACATACTACCCACCACCTGAATCCTCCCTTGTAACAGAGATAAAATGGTCAGAAAAAAACAAAACAATGAAAAAAAAAGCAACAAAGTTAATAGTGTCTGCAATATTCCGTTCCCTTACTACACTACCCTTCTCTAATGAGGGAAGAGATTGTGTTTCATTCTCTGTTCTTTGGAACCAAGATTGTTCATTGTAATTAGTCTGCTGTAAATTACTGGCCTAAACCTAATGCCTGCAAAACTGCTTTTGTGCCAGCTTCTGACATAAGTTACAACAATATTTTGCTAGACAGGAAATGATTGGAGAGCTTTTCCCAGATCCTCCATTTAAGGAGGGCACCCAGTGCCACCATCTTGTCACTTCCCACAGGCCAAAATCCTAGATTTCTTCATGGTCTATGGAATCTCATCATCCTTTAAGATCACATCAACCTTGAAATTCACAACCTTTGCCCCTGGGACCCCTCCCTTCCTCTAAATGTAGAGGGTAGACAGTGGAGAGCTCCTTCCAAATTCTCCATTTAAGAAGGGAAACCAGCCCCTCACTCCCCTACACCTCCCCTTCTTTCCAGCTTCTATTTTCTGTGTTCTCTTCCTCCATTAGATTGCGAGCTCCATAAGGGCAAGGGCTGCTTGGTGCCTTTCTTTGTATCCCCAGCACTTAGTACAGTGTCTGGCCCATAGTAAGTGCTTAATAAATACTGACAAACTGACTGACTGGTCATGGACAGGACAATTATTTCAGAACGAGGTGTCCATATGTAGTCAGATGATCAATGGTTAATGCAAAGGTCAAAATTAATGGTAAATTAGAAGAAAGGATGAAGATGAGAAAACACTGGGGGATTACCGCAGCTCCAAACAAACCTGTTCAAAAAGCAGCTGGTGAGAGCAGATGACAGTGAGTACATAAAGCTGCTCTACCCTTATTTACTCTTATTTGATTGTTTTCTCAGTAAAGCAAAGTGATCTTTGGACTGGAAAGGGTAGAAGGAAAAATGACTAATAGGATGTTAATGCCCAACACAAATAGGGAGATGGTAAGAGAACACCTAGCTACCCTTGAAGAGTCATATCAACAGGCTCAAGTGACCTAATAAATGCTTATTGAATTGAATTGAATGGCTCTTTCCTGGAGTACTTGAACTAACAGAAGTGAATCCTGACCCTATGTCAGAGCTCTCAGAATGATCATAGAGGATGGACAAAGGACTATAAGACTGTGAAAAAGGAAATACCCCAATTTTCAAAATGCCCAAAAAAGAGATCTTGATTTCAATTCTTGCCAAAATTCTAAATCATTGCCATGGCGAAGAGGTAGGGTATGGATGACAACTTAGCAACGAAGACAGAAAAAAAGTGTTCAATCATTTAATAGGAGAGCCAGGAGAGAACAGGGTCATGAAACCCAATGAGGCAAGAATATCCAGGAGCCAGAGATAGTCAACAGGACCAAATGCTGCATGGCCTAGTAAGGACCCACACACTCTTCTCTGTCATTTTTACCTACTCATTTGTCAGCTTTCTCCAATGTCTAAACAAGCGAAGGTGACAACAGATATGTAGTCAGGAGCTAGCTCATGAAGTACCCCATATAGTGATCAACTTTAGGAATGGATTTCCAGAAACCTATGGTATTTAAAAGTAGGGATAGTCAACATAAAAGGGCAGCTAGGTAGTTCAGTGGATAGCTCAGTGGCTCTAGAATCAGGAGGCCCTGAGTTCAGATCTGGTCTCAGACACTTAGTAGCTGTGTGACTCTGGGCAAGTCATATAACCCTGTTTGCCTCAGTTTCCTCATCTGTAAAATGAGCTGGAGAAGGAAATGGCAAACTACTCCAGTATCTTTGCTAAGAAAACCCCAAATGGGGTACCAAGAGTTGGACAGAACTGAAAATGACTCAACAACAACAGAAGTTTACGTAATCTATTTCTCTATATAATATCCAATACGACTATTATCTTGGAAAACGCTGACTGCTTTCATTATATATGCTCCCATCACCAGAGCTGTAAACAGCCTGGGACAAACAGGGCTTTGATAAAGTAGAGGCTCCACTTAGATGCCCCAGGAGTTGGAGAAGACCTCTAGGATTCTGCAAAGAAGGGTGACATGGAAGATATAGGGCTAGCAAATGAAACCAAGTATTTATTAAGTATATTAAGTTGTAATAATAACACATATGCAGTGCTTAATAGTTACAATTTCTTTTGTGGTTATATTATCAATGGTGGTGGTGGTGGTGGTACAGTACCATGTTGAGCTGGTGAGCAAGGTCACTAGGGAGTTATCAGTCCTTCTCACTTGCCCCCAAGCCTTGTGTCCTTTGAGTTACTCTTTCCCAGCCATTCCCTTGGCTTCACCTTTCAAGCATGACTTTCTCTACAATCATTTCCCCAACTACTTCCACTGAAAGGAATGATTATTTAAATATTTATTTATTTATTGTTAATTTTTTAAAACATTCATTTCCATAAAATTTTGAGCTCCAAATTTTCTCCTCATATCTCCCCTCCCCCCGACCCCAAGACAGAAAGGAATGATTTTCCTTTTAAAATGTCCACTGAAAAACAATGGGAAGAGGAAGTAGTCAAGACTCCACCTCCCATCCCAAGCCTATCTCATCACAGCCTCCCCCAGCCAAGGATGTTGACTTGTTTGACCAGAAAGATCTGAATCTAAATTTCTATTTTTCTTCTGGGAAGTTATAGAAAAACCTACCAATCAATAATTCTCTTTTGATAGCTCTAGCCCTGAGGCAAGAATTTATCTGACAAAGCATGTACCCTAGTTGGAAAACCTCTCTCTCCCCCAATTCCTAGCATTCTCCTCTATTGTTTCTTTCTGCTGCATTTACACAATGACACATGTAGACTTACATGTAGGCTTATATTGTAGTGGTTAACTACATCTATCATTTTTAAAGACAAAACAAACAGGGAAACTAACTCAAGAAATGGAGATTCAGGGAACAGTCATACCTCTCCTGGGAAGGGAGAGGGAGGGGGAAAGGGAGGAGGCTAATGAGGCTTCACCAACTCTGCACTCAACAGTTGAAACAGTTCCAGTACCCGGTAGCAAATTGGTAGTGTAGTGGATAGTTAGAGCACTGAGCCTGGAGTCAGGAAGATTTGAGTTCAAATATGGCCTCAGAAACTAGCTGTGTGACTCAGGGACACTCCCCTAACCTCTGATTGCCTCAGTCTTCAACTGTAAAATAGAGATAATAATAGCACCTACTTCACAGGGTTTTTGTGAGGATCAAATGAGATAATATTTGTAAAAAGCATTTAACAAGGGCTAGTCACATAGTAGGTGTTATATAAATGTTTATTCCCCTCCCCCTCTCCTCCCTCTCTTGGCTGGTACTCTCTCTCAAGAGTTCTCCAAAATGCCACTCTTGGTTTCCTGGTGAAGTTGCTGGCTGCCCAGGTATCTGCATGTCCACCCCCCAGTACTAGGGATGGGAAAGTTAACTTGTCAATCAAATTACAGTCACATCAATCCAGGGTCATGGCAAACTATTCGGCAGTTGAAGAGGGTAACACTAGACTATTTTCATTCTGAGCAGAAGACATCAAACTCTAGCATCCATCATTGTGGGTTGGAATAGTCAGAGGAGGGAAATGGGTAATTTTGAAAGTGCTGCTCTGGCCAAGTCAGATGGAGGTTTTGACTTGGTGTTTAACCATCCTGAGAGTGTAATAGGGGACACCAGTTAGATACCAAGACAAACAGTGCACAGCATATTTTGGCTCCTTTAGTGGCAATATATAGCCTGGCCACACTATTTCCCCTACCCCACGGGAAAGAGAGGATAAGTAGATAAAAACAGCTAAAGAGATTTCTAGATCCATGAGTGCATCCCCTTCTTGACACCAAGAGAACTCTAGCCAACCCTTTTGTGCATTTTTATCTAGCTTAGTGAATGGTGCACTGTACCATCTTGATTTTTATCTTGCCACCAGATTTCAATGACTCTGGAGCAGAGAGTGAGGCTGATGACTTTGTGCAGCTCTGCCTCAGTTATATCCAATTCACAGGCAAGTCAGGACTACCCTTGTGATGTCATTGTCTTTGAGAACAAAGGACAGACCCAACAACAGTGAGTAGTGCATTCTAAAGATATTTGGAGTCCATTGGTACATTTGAAAAAAGTTCCCAGCTCTAACATATAAAACAGGGCTTGGTTTTTCCTTAACCTATCTGATGGGCTCTGCTTTGTTTTTCAGAGGCCAGAATAAAATATGAAAAACTAAGCGGTCTGAGAAATTAGGTGTAGCTGATTGACATATATTTCTTTTGCGAGCTACCACCAATGTTTGCATATAGTCAACAAATGTTACAGAGCCAGATTATTTAAATCATATGTGACTGCACTTCTAATCTTTGATAACTAGAACTTCATTAATTTATCTTGTCAATAGATTGCTCTGATATCAAGAAGATTATGGTTCAAGGTCCATGTCATAAACTCGCTAGCTGTGTGATGCTAGGCAAAGGCCTTCTCCAGCCTCAATTTGTCCTACATCTTGTTGACCGGCCTCTCCTTAATGATACTCTCTTCTTGTTTGCTTCCCTGCATTTTTCTGGTTCTCCTTAAAATCCCTAATTAATCTTTTTTTAAACAGAGTTCATTATTGTAGTTATTCATTAGTCCCACATTTGCTTTACACATTATATTACATTCCCTAAATAGAACTGGAAATACTCAATATTTCTAACCTTTGGCATGAGAAAGTCCAGGCCCATAATTTAATTAATGGAGGAAATCCTTTGTGAGGACAATTTTTTCATTAATAATACAGTGCCTGGCACATAGTAAGCATAATATAAATGCTTCCTTTCTCCTTCCCAATGCATATCATCAACTTGCCTGTACCTTCCAGTCTTAGACAACTGTTTGGGGCACTAAGAAGGTCATGGCCACACAGTTAATATTTGTCAAAAGCAGGACATGAACCAAGATCTTCCTAACTCCAAGGCTGGCCAGCCATCATGTTGTCTTATTGGGTAAGCTACTCATCATGGCACTTAGGAACCATTTCACTGATTGTAATTAAACCCACAAAGTATGTCAATGAATTTAGCCTTTCTTTTCAATTTAATCAAGATAAAAATGACACATGTTTATAATTTAGGCATAAAAACATGTTTACTATTCAAAGCTTTCCAATCTGGGCCACAGAACTAGAAAATAGAACAAAAACATCACATATGATCATATAACACAAAAATTTGCTATTTCCCATCCCCAAATTATTTTTAACAAAGACAAATAAGTACACCATTCCACAATTTAAAGAAAAAGGAAATTGGATCATGACTCTGAAAGGAATCTTAGTTCAATTCCTTATTTTAGAAATGAGGCCCAGAGAGGGGAAATGACTTTCCCATGGTAATAAATAGCAGTGGTAGGATTTGAACCCAGCTCCTCCAATTCCAAATCCAGTGCTCTTCAAAACAAGATGAAACCTCTCAGGTGTGTTTCTCTTTCTTTTACTTAAGGAAGAAGACTATTTCTTCTATGATTTCCTTAGAACCAATTAGCACACTGCCCTAGGCCACAGTAAGCCTGGAAAAAAAGTTCGTAGTAAGTCTTCTTTCATGCAGAGTTGGCAAGACAATGATCCCTTTAGATTTTGGTTACTGGAGAAATTGGGCAGCTGGGTGGCACAGTGAATAGAGCACGGCCTGGAGTCAGTAACACCTGAGTTCAAATATGGGCAGCCTCAGATACTTACTAGCTGTGTAACCCTGTACAAGACACTTATCCCTGTTTGCCTCAGTTTCCTCATCTGTAAAATGATCTGGAGAAGGAAATGGCAAACCACTCCAGTATCTTTGCCAAGAAAACCCCAAATGGAGTCACAAAGAGTCAGACATGACTGAAATGACTGAACAACAACAACATATACTGGAGAAAGAAAATAAGCAAGGATGGGATAGGGAAAAGACATTATCAAATAAATATGGCTTCTTTACTCTGGTTATGTGACCATTATGGATAAAGGGGAAAGGCCTATTCAAAAACAGAAACCTAAAAAACAAAGGCATGAGCAAGGCAAAGAGGCTCCTGTATCTTCTCTGCTCTGGTTACAGTCCAAACAACATGCCATGAACATAGAAACAGACTATTGAGAAGCTAGGAGCTTTGTACTAGAATGCAACAGGAGTAGGTAAGTTTTTACATTGGCCCCAGGGAGCACAAGCAACTTCTAAATCCATTCAGTGGTACATGATGAGACAGCTAGGTGACACAGTAGAGTGCTAGCCTGGAGTCAGAAAGATCTGAGTTCAAATCTAGCCTCAGACGCTTACTAGCTGTGTGACTCTGGGGCAAGCCACTTACCCCCTATTTCCCTCAGTGTCTCATCTGTAAAATGGGGACATCTTGCAGAATGGCAAACCACGCCAGTGTCTTTGCCAAGAAAGCCCCATGGACAAGTCCATGAGGCTATGAAAAGTTGGACACAACTGAACAATAACAAAACAGTACTTGGACTTGTGCCCAGGAACACAAACAATGCTTCCAGAGTTTTCTGGAATGAATCAGATCCCAAGTCATGCCCTAGAACAGAGACAGTTCTGTGTTAAGTTGGGTCCATGCTGAACACAAGGGTTAATGGGACATTCGGCAAGGCCAATAGAATTAACCTTGTTTTTTCCTTCTGCTTCTCATTCCGTATCTCAAATTAAAGGATCAATTAGGGAGTGGAAGAAGGAAACACAATCAACAATCAACCAAAGGCTTGTTCATGCTTCATTCCCTGGATATTATCTGCATATCGTCCTTCCTTTTATCTCAATGGAGTGATTAAAAGAGATATGTAGAATGAACCTAGGTGCTGGATTCAGGAACTTTACCATGACCTAGGAAAAGAGAGGGGAAAAAACCCAACATTTCTCAAAATGGTACAAGACTCCAAAAAGTAAATGTACTCGACAGGAAATATAAAGAAGAAATTTATTCTAGTGTCATTTATTGATATGTATTTCTATTATATGACCTTCAGATCCTCTCCTGGCCCTGTGGATTATGACAGAAAATGAAAAGTTTATAAAGGGAAAAATGAGAACAAGAAGGATCCTAAAAAGAAGGCTGGATTCAGAAGATTTATTAGATATATAACTTTAGCCAAGTCATTTGATCTTTCCCATGCCTCCATTTCTTCATCTATAAAATGAGTTTATGATCATCTATCCTGTCTATCCTCATAAGCTTGTTATGAGGATCATATAAAATATTGTACGTGAAAGTACTTTGAAAACTCTTCAGCATTATAAGGTATTTATGGATATGTATCTCCAACCTAGGGAAAAATAGTGATTTTGTATAATTTAAATAAAAGCATGTAACATAGCCTATTATCCCCTAATCCCAGAAGAGGCTATGTCAATTGAAGTTATGTATTATGGCAAACACTGAGATATAAAAATAAGTTTTAAAATCACACGACACAAGCCAACATAAGAATAAAATTCATGCAAACTTCTTGGGACTATTTCCCTACAAATAAGGTTGATTCCAATTATTAGTCACATTAAATTTTCAATAAACATTGGATTATTGAGATTCTAGAAAATCTAAGCAGCAAAATATTGATAGCTTGGTTATCTACTTACCATACTTATAAAAGTGTCCCAGGGGAACAAGTGGAGGAAATAGGATAAGATTTTTTAAAAAAAATCTAATTGTTTCCAAATCATTTAGAAGTGGATCTTTAAAAATACAGATTTTTTTTTTGGCAGAATGAAACACATTTTTTTGGAAGGAATTTGATTTGCTTGAGTATACATATTTATTACAAAGGTTACCCCTCCCATGGTGGTGGGCTTGGGGGTTTTAAGGGAGAGAAAATCAATTTGTTCATTCAAAAAACCTAAATTTTAATTTAAATAAAACACAGATTTTTTTTTAAGGAAATCTAGAAAGTAAAGTCAAATCCAGTGGAAAGGGAGCAATTTTAAGCGGAGCTTTGGCATGGAAAGGAATGAGGAAACAGGAAATGTACTTTGGGAAATATAGAGAGGACTTCCTCAAGCTCCTTGAGGATGGGGGTGAATTGTAGATAATTAAAGCATTAGGCTAAAATCTGAATTCAAACTAAACTGAGTCACAAAGGGGAATTATATATGGATATTGCCAAAAAGGATGAAGGTTTGATCCATTATTTTTTTGCTGTGATTGCTAGGAGATACAACCCAATAGGGTAAAAGTACAGTAGCACTTCATTTGTTTGATATTATCAAATGCTGATATCTACATAAATGACTTTTCTAAAGCCTGTCCCTTTAAGCATCTAAATTTTTTTATGGTATTTTCCAAAAATGCATTATAAACTTCCATGCTTTCTTAAACAGAGTACAGATCATTATTTAACCTTTTCTTGATGACTATGAACATTGAAGTGATGCCTAGAGGGAAGGGTTTAGATAAATTAGATAAAATAGGTTAGAAAAATGGATCAGTGAACAGATATGGCATTTATTAAGTGCTTACTATGTGCCAGCACCAAGCTAAGGGTCAGGTATACAAATACAAACAGAGCAGTCCCTGCCCTCAAGAGTTTACATTCTAATAATGAGATGACAGCACATAAAAGGAAGCTTGGAAAAGGTTAGCATGGTTTGGAAATGGTGGCCTAAATTCCAGGCAAAGAATAAGGCAAAGGCTCTCCTATCAGAGCCTAGGGTGGTTCTAGAGGCCAAAATTCTAGAGGAATGAGGGGAAGGGAAAATGAAGATAAAGGCTGGGGTACAGGTGGCATGGCATGGGAAAATGGTGCAAGAGTAAACTTTCTCCATGACAGATAGCCAACTCAATCCCAAGGTCCAACAAACTTTTTAGCTTCTGTAATTTTAATATATCCCTTTTTTGAAAAGAAAATCTGGCATTACCACAGCTGCTGGCATTTGACTTGCCTACCAATGGATTTAAAGTGTACTCATTCTGATTACAGAGCCTTGAAAGAGTCCCATATTGTTATGGTGCAGTGGATAGACAGCCAGCCTTGGAATCAGAAAGACCTGAGTTCAGAAACTACCTCTGACACATACCAAGACATAACACTTACTTCTCAGCCCAAACTCCATGCCCTACTCTCCCATTCCTTTCTCACCATCACCACCCAGTGCAAACTATGCAGTTGTAGACAAGCTGTTGATCTGCAACAGAAGAGAAAGATTCCAATTTGGGCCCTTCCTGCTCAGTGAAATCATAGGTACAGACCCCCCCAAAATTAAGTTATAACCTTGCAAGTCATCATAAATATCAAATACGCTACTTTGTTGCAACTGAGTGATGCTCTGAGGATCTAATGAAGTGGGTAAGGATGTGTGATCTTAAACTTTGATATAGTTCGGGCCCTCATCTCTCCTCTGGTCAATGGCTTCCTAATTATTCTTCCAGCATCCAGTCTTTTCTCTCTCTAGTCCATCCTCCACACATGGCCAAAATGATAGTCTTTAAGCACAGGTCTCTCTGTAATTGCCCTGTTTAAGAAACTTCACTAGCTTCCTAATACTTTCAGGTGGGAAAGATACAAACTCCTACCTGACACCAAATGTCCATTAAAAGCTAGGTCTAGTCTACCTTCCCAGGATAGTTACATATTACTATTCCTCTTCATCCACTTCATACTCCAGCCAAACTGACTTAGTTGCCATCCTCCACCCAAGACAGTCCACTTCCTACGGTTGAGCCTTTGTACAGGTGTCCTGTATACCTGGAATGCTCTCCCTCCTCACCTCTGCCTCTTGGAATTGCTAGCTCACTTCAAGGATCAAGTGGGGCCTCTTCTTTCAAGAAACTTCTGTAGATTCCCCCAGTTATTTGTCCCTCCACCCCATGCCATCCCATGGTTTATATTTTGTATATATCTGTGACTGTTGTATTCCATATTGCCCCAAGTAGACTAAAATATCCTTGAGTATAGAATTAGCTGACTTGTATTTATCCTCAGCACCTAGGATAGTGCCAGGCACTCAGAAAAGTGCTGTGCTGAGAAATAAGAGAATAGATTGCTTTATTTCTTTGGTCAATTCCCTTTCTTTGTTCTTTCTTTGTCATGATTGTCCCATTGCAAAAGTGTACCACCTTACCCTATACATGTAAGCTCTCAAAGAAGGGCTGGATGATCACTTGTTAGCTAACTTAGAGTGGAGATTCCTTTTGTATTTGGGTTGGACTAAATGGCTGCTGAAGGCCCTTCCAAACCTCAGATTCTGAATCTAGATCTTGGGGTAGCTTATTCCTGTGTCCATCGTGAAAAATGTGCTGCCATCCTCTGGAAATTGAAAAGGAAATGGTAAGCTACTTCAGTATCTTTGCCAAGAAACCCCCAAATGGGGTCACGAAGAGTTAGATATGACTGAAATGACTGAACAAATCCTTTAGAACAGGGTCACCTACGTGTAGGAGTTCTTTTTGTGGGGGGAAGAGGAGGTAATTAAGGTTAAGTGACTTGCCTAGGGTCACACAGCTAGTAAGGGTTGGGGTCTTATTTGAACCACCTAGCTGCCCCAAGCAGGGGTTCTTTTGCAAGGCAAGAATCACTTGGATCACTCTCAATACGTATTAACCTCACATGAAAACCTCTCAGAACTTTGATCCATCCAAAATGTGTGAGCCTTCTCTAGCCAGACTCAATGACAGATGAGTGTATTTCTCTATGCCCAAACATGAATTCAAATAAGGAGGAGTGGGGAGGTTGAGGATTGCTATTGTCAGCTTTGGCCTTCGTATGACAGATTCAGCAACTGCACAAAAATGCTAGAGTCCACAAATAAGTCGGATACTATGCCCTAGAGAATCAGAATATCTACATATTAAGTAACAGCATCAGCTAATGGCCCATTTGTTCAGGAGTATCACCGTACCTCGGATTCCTTTTGGCAAGTGATGCTATACATTAACAACTTCACAGTCTATCTGTGCAGGACCACAGCTGTACTACTTAACAATGGCAGCGCCTTACAGTAAAGACATTCTCAAGCTTTTTGGAAATGAAGGACCACAGGAACATAGATTTGGAGTGGGAAGCAACTTCAAAAGGACATCTTACCTAATGCTTTCATTTTATAGATGGGGAAACTGAGGCTCAGTGAGCATAAGGAACTTGCCTAAGGTGAATGGCCTATGTTTTCCCTAAAGGTCTAAAATTTATTTCAATTTTAATATTTGGGGGATTATGGAAGCATGGAATGCTCTCCCTCATCATCTCTGCCTCCTGGCTGCTTTCCAGTACCCCTTCTACAGGAAGCTTTTCCTGATTCCTCTTAATTCTAGCACCTTCCCCTTGTTGATTATTTCCAATTTATCCTGTATACACACATGTATACATGTAATATATACATATAGCATGTTACATATGTGTATATGTATACATATGTCTCTATAGTTTGTACATAATTGTTTACATGTTGTCTCCTCCATTAGATTGTAAGCTCCTTGAGGGCAGGGATTATCTGCCTTTTACCTTACTTTATATCCCCAAAGCTTAGCACAGAGCCTGGCATATAGTGAAGGGCAGGGATTGTCTACGTTTTACCTTTCTTTGTTTCCTCAGAGCTTGGCACAGAGCCCGTTACTTAATAAATATTGATTGACAAAAATAAACCTAACCTCTTCCCATCACCCTTATAACTCGCAGCCTTCAAAAAATGGAGTTTGGAAATTATCTTTGGATAATTTGTAACTTTTTTGCATAGACCATCTTTTCCTTGGTGCTTCCAATAACTCTCTACTCTATCTGGATTATTGTGTATTAATATTACTATGGCTGAAGGCAATGTGTGATAATTTGACACAGTATTCGAAAGAAAAAAATTCAGGCCCTCTTCTAACTCTTAAACATTCATTAAATGCACAACACGGTCTTCAACAGATACTAGTTGTTATGGATTCAGAGATGGTTCTTTCAACGCCAGAAAGTTCTTGTGGCATCCTTGATACATTATACAGTCATGTTTATTTAAAAATGAGAGTTTCCTGTTCTGAGATCCCATACTTTCTTTTGTGCTTCTCAAATAATTTTCTTAGTTCCTCCAGGTAGGTCTGATGCAATTCATCAATCTGTTCTGATGTCGGGTGCGGATTCTGTCGGACAGGGATAGGGTGGCCCACTGCAAGAATATAGAATGCAAGAATGCCATAGGTTACATATCCATATCTCTATATACATTTTATCATCCATAAAAGGAGACCTGAATACAGACAGCCAATTTCTCTGCCTGCAGTCTGTTAGCTCCAAGTTCAGTTTTTCTCTCGTCTTGCCTGAATGCGTACTGTCCCGTTAGATATGAAACAGAAACACTTGCCTCCTTGGCCAACATTGTACTATCAGTATCCTGGTGGTTTTGACTCTTTGTCAAATGAGCTACTGTCTGAAATGCAGCTGTGGGTTTATGTGAACACTGTCTTCCCCCAAGGTCACCAACATTCTCTGTCTGGCACAGCTGGCAGCCAGACCACAGGGCCTTACTATTGATTAATGAGCATGAGCTCACTGAAGACTATGGGGTACCCACTCCCTCATTCCCCTCACTCCTTATTGTCCCCCTAGACTGATTCTCAGTGGTTTTATATTTTGAAATATAGTTCAGTTCCAACTAAGAGCTGCACAGAGCCAGGCCCACTGAGGACTTAAAAGGGACTTTGCTGGGAAATGAAGAAGTATTTTCTAACGGCAGAATTATAGACACTAAGGCAGGACCAAAGATCACAAGCAGCATATTACAATGAAGGATATACATCATTTTTTAGCATCTGTTAGAAATCAACACAACTTCTAGAAGTGTTTAAAATATCATAGTTTTTCCACTTGCCTCAAGGACCTAGCAAATTACTTGGATTTTACCTACTTTGGAGAAACCAGAGACGTTTTGTTTATTTGTTTGTTTTTCCCCTCTTAAGAAGAAATAGACCATTTCAAAATCCTGCTTATGGTGAGGCTACTCCACTACTCATGATGCCCCCTGCTGGCTTGATTCAACCCTGTTTCTCAGCTCCACAGAATAAAAATCACAACTCTAAGCGGCCTGGACATAAAATCAAGTTAGGTCTCAAGCAAGGGCTTTTAACCTGGGTTCTGTGATCTTAAAGTATTTTTATAATTTTATTTCAGTAAAATTGGTTTCCTATGTAATCCTACATACTTTATTTCAGGTATTTTAAAACAATCTGAAAAGGGGTCCATAGATTGCACTTGATAGCCTAGGGGGTCTACAACACGAGAAAAAACTAAGCTGGCCTACAGATAATGGAGTAGGATTCTGTGTCTAAGAAGTGGTCTCCTCCTCCAGGTCTCTGAGTATTCCTAATGCTATATATAGCCTAGATCAATCAATCAGTAAACATTTATTAAGTACTTATTATGTGCCAAGCACTGTGTTAAGCATTGGGAATGTAAAAAGAGGCAAAAGATAATCCCTACCCTCAAGGAGCTTGCAATCCATAGGAAAACCCAACAGAAATGAACTGAGGGGGGATGAGGATAATAATGATTATTATTAAGTATAATTATCAGTAAAGCATAATTGTTATTACAGCATAATCTGAGCTAGGGAGATAGGACAAGAAGTTAAAAATGACATCAATTTAGGGGATGTGACAGAGATTACATGCTCTAATTGCACAATTGATTCTTCTCAATTTATTTTGCATTTTGAACAGATAGAACTTCAGCTGCTTAAATTCCATTTTCTTTGATAGCTCAGAGGCAAAAATAACGCTCAACCATGCTAACTACACACAAGCAGCAAGGGGGCAAAAGAGATCCCATTAAAAACCAATCATAGCTAAGGTTTTCATTCTCTATTACTGATGAGAATCAAATATAGCGAAAGAAAGATAGTGTGGGATAGCAGAGAGGAGGCTGGCCTGGGCATCAGAATACTTGCATTCTAGTCGAAACTCTTCCATTAACTGGTGAGACAAATCATCACCTCCTTGGGCCTCAGCTTCTCCATCTGTAGAGCAGTAATGCAAGGTGGCTTTCTTCTCTAATTCTTTGAATTTCACTGCATTTTTTTTTCTTAGTGAGTAAGGAGAAATCTCTGGGATGATGGACCAGCTTCAACTATTGGAATCTTTATGGAAATGACCATCCCACTCCCTGCCTTTTTAAGCGCCAGATCTGTGATTTCACTGGTATAAGGAATTCCTAGTGAGGAAAATCCTACCACCAAGGCAGATAACTGCAACTATTCCATAACTTAAAATCACAGAAAGCTGCCTAGAGCACTTAGAGATTAAGTGACTTGTCTAAGGTCAATAACTCAGTACTAGGTACCAGAAGTAGGACTTCCTGATTCTAAGACCAGCTCTCTCCTACCCACCATATAATGCTGCCTCTTCCTTTATTGCACAATTTAACATCCTTGCAAAAGAGTCAGTGAGTTAGCATTATTTTTGTCTTTTTATGTTACAACATATTTGTTGAACACAGTTATCCAAGAAATGTATGATCAGTAAAGATGGCAAGTCAATCATGTAGTAAGAACAAATAAACAACTTATGTGCTTCATTGGTACCAAGAAACATTTTTTTTTAAAATCTTAAGATGCCTAGAACATTAGAGGATTTATGGAAGGACAACAATGCTAGTCAGAAGATGAAAGACATGGAGGAGATCTACACCTTTAGAGGGGATGACCTCATCAACAAGATCACAAATTCATTAAGGCAAATGCTTTGGCCCAAACCAATTAAAATTGGACTTTAAGAATTCAGTTCTGGATTGCTAATCTAATGTGTTTTTTTCATTAGACATTTCAGTTAATTTTTCCCTATGATTCTTTTTTTATCCTTGTATTTTCTTTTGCTGATTTTATTAATGATAATTTATGTAGACTGTTTTTTCACAAGAGCTTAAGCTGCTCCTACCTATACACTAATTTTATCTTCATACGGTTTTCTTTGCTTCTCTTTCCATTAATAGCTGACATTTTTTGTGATTCACAGAACTCTTTAGTCTATACAGAACTGAAATGGAAAACGACATGGATGCTAATGGAGAGGCCCATTATGGGAACATGCGGGAAGGTTGCTACGAATACAAAGAAGGAAGTGGGCAGAAAGGATCCAAAGGATGCTATCAAAAGAATGTATGACTGGGGGAAAAAATGGGCTAACCAATGGGCAGGTCTCATGCTCTATATGTATCCATAAGATGTCAAAAGAAAGCAAGGAAGGCTCCCATCCACAGAGATTCCCAAAGTGGGTGATACCACCCCCTGGGGGTGCTGGAGCAATTCAGGGGGGCAGTAGGAGCCTCAGGTGCAAATGAGGGGGGTGAATAAAAATAAGGGGGTGGTGGAAACATAAGGAAAGAAGAGAAGATAAGAAAAATTTGAAAAACCTTTTGTACATGTTTCATCTGTTGTGTAACAGACTTAAAGTCACAGTGATTACATTATTTTCCAAATAAGCACACAAAATGCAAGTCATAATTGATCAGTGGTCAAGTCCGCTGAGAGGTGCTAACAAGCAAGTGTTGGTAGGCGAGTGTATCACACATTGTCAGGAAGTCTAGCATGCATCAGGAGGAATATGTGTGTGTAATGACTTGTTTTCAATATGATATTATATGGTTATATGATGCAATATTGCATCATCAAAATTTTGATGCAGGAAAAAACCACACATTTACAATAAATTATTAAATTTAAGATGCCTCACTTTTGAAAAAAATATATTTCTTTTTTTTTTTTGAAATGATGCAAATTGTTGTATAAGTTAAAGGGTTGAAGAAAGTAGATTTCTAGGGGTACACTGGGTAATCTTTTTTTGAAAAGGGGGTGGTAGGTCAAAAAAGTTTGGGAACCTCTGACTTAGATGATGGATCCCCTATGTTGAATTTATGGGAGTCATGCAAAATGGACAGGTACGGATGCTGTCTTCTTCCCTATTCAGGGAATTCCCACATTGATCTATTGGTATATTTTGAGAATTTGAGTTATGTGCCATTTTTAAGTATGTAATGTGCTTGACATACATTTTCAGGCTATCCAACTGACTCTAACCTACCTTTCCATCCTTATTTGATGTTATTCTCTTTCATGTTCTCCACCTTCTAGCCAAACTGGTCTATTATTAACTGCCCTTCCTTTTTTAATTTCCTTTTCCCATATCTATTTTTGCTCACACTATTTCCCAGTGCCTGCACTCAATTTTTCTTGACCTGTCCTCCCAATTTCTGCCTTTAAGTAGATAAATGGGCTGTACAAGTTATTATTAGTGAAGCCGGTACAATGAATAAGAGAAAAAGAGAAGCATAGGACCAAAATCAAATATGGTACTTCTGAGAAAGAAAGAATACTGGATTAGTAATCCAGAACTACACTCTGAAAGACTGATTTCATTTCATTCTCACAACACCCCTGTGGAGGTAGGCACTGCCTCCATTTTATAGAGAGGGAAACAGACTTAGAGGGGTCACATGACTTGTCCACAGTCTCACGGAATGAGCTCCAAGGATAGAATCTGAATCCACATCTCTCTAATTAGTCCAATGCACTTTTGACAACATGTAACCTATCCCATTTTACACATGGAGAAGTAAAGATAAGGGTCCAATATCATATAGTCAGCATAGGAACTGGGATTTGAACCCAAGTCTCCTGATTCCACTGTATTTTTGAAACTGAGATGTTCATTGAATATCCCAGAAATCCTGGTATGATGTTGAGGGGCAAACTGGAAATTCAAGGTAAAAATCTGACAAGATCATACTTTTAGATGCTGAGAAATAACTCGTGGAACTCAACTTAACATGACATTATGGGTTTTAAGCTCATCATCATTTTCCCAAATGGGTTCTTACTTTTAGGCTACCATCTCTAGTCCTCGGTTTAGACCCAGAAGAGACACATCTACTATAAAGGTCATCATTACTGCAAAGGCTGATGAAAAACCCAAATTGCATTTTCAAAAATGCAATGCTATATTTGGAAGCAATAGTCACAGGCCAAACAGGAAGGTCAGATACATTTGGATTGGTCTCTGTGCCCAAAAAATATCAAGATGAGGCAGCCAGTGTAACTGTTCCACACAAAATAGAAGATTATTTTTAAATTTAAAAAAATACAGTGAGTTAGATAGAGAACAAGAGTGATTAGTGGGATAGACTTGAGGAAGGTCAATTAGGAAGATATTACAATATAGTTGTATGATACACGTGTATATATTGTATATATAGATGAGTAGTGATAAGACCTAAATGAAGATTCATTAACATTTAACATGTACAAGGAATTGTGGCCAAGTGCTGGGTGTACATAGATAGATATAACAGATCTGGCTGCTTTCAAACAGTTTATAATCGAGAAAGGGTGCAATGAAAAGAAACAGAAACACTAATAACTATGAGACAAGGGAGAAGTGTTAAACACAGGGAAGAAGTCCAAGCAAAATGCTATTAAGAACTTGAGGGAGACATCCTTTTTTAGCCAGAAGATGGGAAGGAAAGCCCTCATGGAGAATGGGGCACCTGAGATGGGCTATGAAAGGAGGGGCTCCTAAAGAAAACCCTTGGGCCCATGGGGTAAATTCATTTCTATACATGGAAATAATGGGACAGAAAAAAGTAGATATGAGAGTGAGAAATAAGAGAATCAAGACAAATGATAATAATTTCTAGTTTGGCTGGAAATCAGAGTATATGAAAGGGAGTAACAAGAAATAAGAGTGAGAAGGTAGATTAGGGTCAGATCGAAGAGTTCCTTGAATGCTGGGATCATGAGATTATATTCTCACTTAGCAAAAAAAAAAAAACCAAACCATAAGGTTTGAAGAAATAAGAGTAATGTATTAAGAAAATTATTCAAGCAGTGGTGTGGTTAAGGATTGAGAAAGAGATAAGCAATTTCTCAGTTATTCTTGAGTTTGCTACAGTTGTAAAATTTTTTTAAATTAAAAAAAATGCTACCCTGTTTCAACCAAGAAATACACAAGTAAGGTGCTACGAAGTGGGAAAATCTGCCAAAGTTGTATCTTGTTGAAAGACCTTAGTCTGTTTATCTTATGAAGGCAATGAAACAGCTATCTGGCATTCTCTACTACTTTTCTCCTTGAGTTCTTTCCAATTTTTTATGTAAGTATAACCCTATTCAGAAGCCTTTAAAAATGCTGGGAGTTGTAAGGGTGTGCTTCAGTTCCTTCTTTAAAAAAAAAAATTGGAAGGTGAATAATAAATGCTTTCTTGACTTCACAGTGAATATGTGTATATTACCTGTGGATGACCTGGACTATTGTCAAGTCATAAATTGATGGTCCTGAGCACCTATAACTCATTATTTTGTTTAAACCTAATATTAACACATTTTAAAATTTACTTTTAAAGTTTGAAAATTATATTTACTCCACGAGCCAACTGAATTATCCCCTTATTGCCTCTCTGAAATTTACTCAGTATTTATTTAAAAGTAAAACCCCGTGTTTTGTAGCAATAAAGATTCCCCTATCAAGGGGGAATGGCAAAAAAAAATTGTGGTAACATTAATATAAGGCAATATTCCTACAGAATAAAAAGATGAATACATGGAATACTGAGAAGCATGGGAAGACATCTATGAATTGATACAAAGTATACAAAACTTGAAAAACAATAAACACAATGAAAATGGTACAAATAGAAAGAAACTCCACAACCCAAACTCAAAAGCAAATGCTCTGTTATTATGTGATCAAGGGTGACCTGGACAAACTTTTTTCGCTTCTTCCTTCTTTGAAAAGAGTGGACGGATTGAAGGAAGGGAAAACCATGTATTGAACATTGTATATGATTCCAGACTCAACATGTTGGTTTTGCTGAATTGCTTTCTTCTCTCCCCACCCCACCCCCATTATCATTCTTTCTTTTGTGTTCTTTGCTAGGTAGGAGAGGGGGTAGGAAGGTTGCATTGGTAAATGGAGATAATGGAAAACAAAAGATATTAAAAATGTGAAATATTGCATATCATGGCCTGGCATTTTCTGAGGAGATAAACAGAGGCAGCAGAAAGGTTGGTTTGGCTCTTTTTAAAAGCTATGGGGACAGTAAAAGTTATTTCATTGGCTAGAAAGGATTCCAATGGAGTCCAGAACAAATAGGTCTTGCTTGGTAATAAGGCACTTTGTACCTGAGTTTATTAGTTTTACCAGGTTAGATTCCAAACTCCTTTAATACGTTGGGACAAAAAAAAATTGACTTCATGGTAGCTTAAAGCCTAAAATAATGACATAGTAAGTAAATACTCTTAAATTTTATTTTAGGAGAAGAATAGGCTGCTCCAAGTACCTGGCCCAACGAAGAGCTGAACGTTACCGGGTCTGGGGTTGAGAAGAACAAAATTCAAATTTGTTTTCATATACTCACTGGTTGTAACTGTTGACCCTTGACAAGTCACTTAACCTCTGCTTTCCTCAATTTCCTTGATGGTAAAATGGATATCATAATAGCACCAGGGTTGTTGTGAGGACGAAATGAGATAATAATTGTAAAGCATTTAGTCCAGTGCTTAGAATGTACAAGGTGCTTAATAAATGCTTGTTCCCTTCCCTTTGTTCATTTTGGAAAAGAACCAATGATATTAAAGGGTGATGTCTTGCCTTGCTCATGAATTGGTTTTAAGGAGGCAAAGTTGCACAAAGTTGTCAGCCTCATTTTCTCTTCCAAATTTATCAAAATCCCAGGGCAAGACAAAAGTCAAAACATCCTGGGCAATGGCCCAGGATGCAGAGCTAGGAAGCTTATAGGACCAGAATGTTGTCTGCATTGTCAGATAAATCACTGCATGGGTTATTTTAGCTCAGAAATTTTTTGTTGCATGTGAGAGCTCAAATCCAAGAGGCAGCAGAAATAACCAGAAATAGCCGGGATATAAAAATGAAGGATACAAAGTTCTTTTAAAATAAATAAAAATAATAAAAATTAAAACCACTGCATTCCAAGTGATTTCTTCCTGTACTTCAAAGATAAATAAAAAGTTTCTTTTCTCTTCTTTCAAAACATGACATTGCTCTCCCACAAACATCAGACTTCCTGCTTATGCCAAACATTAATCCATTTCTAAGGTTTAAAAGGTTGAGATATGTATGTTTATGTCCTTGAGACTTGCTGGCAAATGAGACAGTAGATAACAAATGGGGCATGAAAAAACCACATGAAAAAACAGAACAGCACCCCTCCAATATGTGCTATAACAGGAAGGCACGCTGCCTCCTGGAAGTGAAAGGAGTGAAATTCTGGCTCTATGGAACCTCGAATGAGTCACTTTCCTTCTCTACAACTCAGTTTCCTGATCTGTACCAATGTAATAATAATGCTTGGGTGGTGGTTGTGAAAAAACACTTTGTAAACCTTAAAGTACCATGCAGCTGTGAATTATTAATTCCAATTCTTCTCTTTGCTTCTTACTGTAATGAGAGCTTTGTGACATTTTAGGAAGAGTTAGGTTTTGTGTGTTTGTTTTTTTAAACTGGGTGCAGTTAGGAGAT
This sequence comes from Phascolarctos cinereus, assembly GCF_003287225.1. NCBI lineage: Eukaryota > Metazoa > Chordata > Mammalia > Diprotodontia > Phascolarctidae > Phascolarctos > Phascolarctos cinereus. The sequence continues at coordinate 62,941,518 of NW_027556180.1, forward strand.
AGAGCACCAGCACTGGAGTTAGGAGAACCTGAGTTCCGATTCAGCTCAGATACTAGCTGTGTGACCCTGGGCATTTAACTCCAATTACCTCCAAAAGATAAAAATAATAACAATAAAAAGAAACTTACAAAATCCCCAATTTTTGAATATTTGGCTAAAGTGATATGTGGCAGTAACATATTATTTAGTGCTATGAAACACGCAAGAAAAAATGCAGAAGACCCTTCAGGGACGTGTCAGCTAAAAGCACAACTCCCAGCCCAGAGCAGTAGAAACGGTGTTGGATTTGGAGTGAAAGGGCCTGGGTTCAGTCCCTTGCTCGGCTCCTTCCTGCGTGACCTTGGGCCGGACACTTCACAATTTTCACAGATGCAAATTTAGGGGGTTAAACAAGGTGGCCTCCGCGATTGCTTCCAACTTGAATTGATGACCTGTCTTATTGGGGATCAAGTAAAATGGAGAATATAATATAAAAGGGAGATTCTAATCAAGATGCCAGAGAGGAAATGACTGGACTTACGTGAGAGAGGTCAGTAAAGCAAGAAAAAGGGAAGAGATACTGACCTGAATGCACCTCTTTTAAATTTAATAGGATTAAAGAAATTCTATTAATGGGATTTGAAACAAAGAGGCCTTTTTACTTTCATTTATTCATTTATTTATTTATTCATTCATTCATTCATTCATTCATTTATCTATCTATCTATTTATTTATTTGCTTGTTTATTTATTTTTTGGCTAGGCAAAGGGGTTAAGTGACTTGCTCAGGGTCACACAGCTAGTAAGTGTTACTTGTCTGCCACCTAGCTGCCCCTGAAGAGGCCTTTTTAGCATTAGTAAATGTATCTCCCGTCAAAGGAGCCATCCTGAGTTTGCATTCAGAAGGAGGTTTATGAGGGAAAGTGAGTCAATATTTAATAGTGTGGAAAACCTCTGGGCTACAGACTGATAGCCACTTAAAAGAATATTCACTAAATATTTGGGCGCCTGTTTATGTAAAAGGCCCCCAGTACCTTTGTCATGGTTTTTGTCAGATATCTATACGTGACTCAGGAGAAAGCAAGTCAGTCACAGTGAACCAACACACCAGTCCAGAAACAATCAGAAATATGACAAAAAGCTTTCTTGATAAGGATTCCGGGATAGAATGGCACAGACTGACAGGACTCGCATTGTGAAAGAAACACATCCTTAAGCCATGGACAAAGAAAGGAATCTAATTTCTCTCTCTCTCTCTTTTTTTTTTAGGCAATTGGGGTTAAGTGACTTGCCCAGGGTCACACAGCTACTAATTTCTCAATAATGGTTTCAATATTATTTTGTGATTTGTTTTTCTTGGTATATCACCTGCATGGTGTTGGTTCATACTGCTAGGGATTCATCCTTTAACTGTTGTTTCTCCCTTCCCCTTCTCCTCCAAAATTTCTTCCCCCTCCATTTGTCAACTGTGTTTTACATGTTGCCTTTCCCCATTAGAATGCAACCTCATTGAGGGCAGGCACTTTCCTTTTGTTTGTAGCACAATCCCTGGCACATTTTTTGTTGTTAAGTCATCTTTCAGCCACATCCAGCTCTTCCTTGACCCCATTTGGGGGTTTCTTGGAAAAGTACTAGAGTGGTTTGCCATTTCCTTCTCCAGCTCATTTTACATTTCACGTGGTTAAGTGACTTGCTAAGTCACATGGGTAAGCATTTGAGCCTGGATTTGAACTCATAAAATTGTCTCCAAGACCAGTGCTCCAGCCACTCTGCCACCTAGCTGCTCCACCTGGCCTGTCATAAACACCTAATAAATGTTTGTTGGCTGACTGACATACCAAGCCAACATCTACCCTTCTGCAGTTTCCATCCTTGCTCCTAGGTTTCTCTTCTGGGGCTGACAACAAATTTTGTTCTTTCTTCCAGATAACAGTCCTTCTGAGTGGCTATCAATTTCCCCTCAACCCTCAATACTCTGAATTCCAAGACTTTTCTTCTCCAGGCTAAACATCCCCAGTTCCTTTGATCTTTATATGTCACAGTCTCCAATCACGTCAACATCCTGTTCTCCTTCCTCTTGATATGATTCAAGCGATCAATGTCCTGCCTAAAAAGTACTTCCCAGGTCTGACCAGGGCAAACTGCAGAAGCATGATCAATGCCCTCATTGGGAATACTATGCCTCTCTCAGTGAAGCCTGAACTCAAATTTACTTGTTTCTTTCTTGTTTTTTTTTAGCTGTTGCATCATGCTGCTGATGCATAGTGACTTGCATTTCATTAAACCTCAGATCTTTTACTATCTAGCCATACTTCCTCAGCTTTTGAACATTACAAAGAACTGATACCCAGATGCAATCTTTACTGTACATGACAAATGCCTACATGAGCATATGCTGATGTAGGCATTTGTCACATCAAACTTTTCATTTAATATATTTTACTATGACTAGATTAGCAAGAACCTAGGAATCCACAAGAACATGGAAAAAGCCTCCTTGTACAGGAAGAGATATAAGTTAAAGACAACATGGTGCAAAGGATAAAATGCTGGGCTTGGAGTCCAGAATACCTAGGTTTAAATTCTGCTTCTAACACTAGCTGCATGACCCTGGGCAAGTCACTTAACATCTGAAACTTATCTATTAAGTCACAGTAAAGTAGTCTGCTACATGGAAGAAGTTTATGCCTTATGCATAAACAAGCACCTTATATTAGTGAAATATCATATCTTTTTCACATTAGGACCAGAACTTATGGGTATTCATTAAATAATTCCTAATTGAGAACACTAGAATTTAATTCAATGAACATCTACTAAGTGCTTTCCGTGTGCTAGGCATCATGCTAGATGTCAGAGATTCAAAGACAAAAATGAAACCATCTCTACCCTCAAGAAGCTAGTATTTCATTGGGAGTGGGGAGGATGACAACAAGTATTAGATAAATAAATACAAAGTAATGTTTTGGGGGAGTAGAAGGGAGCTAGCACCTGAGAAGCACTATACCTTATAGCTAACATTTACATAGTATTTACTATATGCCAGGCACTGTGCTAAGTGCTTTACAATTATTATCTCATTTGACCCTCACAACCACCTTGGGAGTTGAATGCTATTATTATCACCATTTTGCAGTTGATGAAACTGAGGCAGATAGCAGTTAAGTGACTTACTCAGAGTCACACAGCTAGTAAATATCTGAGGCTGGATTTGAACTCAGGTGTTCCTGACTCCAGGCTCAGGGCTCTATCCACTGGATCACCTTGTTTTGCATAGAAGATAGCACTTGAACTAATCTTGGGAAGGAGCTAAGAATTCCACAAGGTGAAAGTGAGGAGGGGAAGCATTTCAGGCAAAAGGCAGAGATGAAAGATGGAATGTTTACCTATCAGATCTATGGAGAACAGAAGAATTCATGAAGAGCAGTAATATGAAATCAGCTGAGAAAGATAGATTAGAGCCCAACTGGGAAGAACTCTAGCTGTCAAGCCCAAAGTATCTATTTTCTCCCAAAGGTAATAGGGAATCACTGATGATTTTAGAGTAGGACATTGACAATCACAGGTCAGACTTGTCTTTTAGGAATATCAGTTTGGTGGCTCTATGAAAGATGCATTGGAGGAGAGAAAATCAAAGCAGAGAGACAGATTAGGATGCTAATTCAGTAGTTTAGACCAGAGAGGATAAGGGCTTGAACTAGTTGGTGGTTATAGGAGTGGAAACAGGAATGCAGGGGATTTTGTGGAGGTAGACTTAATAAGACTTAGCAACTGATCAGATCACCTCACAGTGATAAGGAGGAAGGTGATGCTCTCAAAAGACATAGTGAATTCAAGCCGAATAATAGACAGACTTCAGAAGAGGGGGGGGAAGGGTGTACTCCAATTTGGACATATTGTATTTGACATGCCTATTGGATGTCAAGGTGAAGATTTCCACCAGGCAGCTGGTAATGCAGGATTGGAAAGAGATGGGGGCCATACACATAAAGGTAACTGAATATACTGGGGCTGTAGCTAGGTGGCGCTGCAGTAGATAAAGTGTGGGCCTGAAGTTAAGAAGACTCATCTTCCTAAGTTCAAATCTCGCCTGAGACATCTACTAACTGTGTGATCCTGGGTAAGTCACTTAATCCTGTTTGCCTCACCGAGCTAATATAATAAAAATGACAATCCTACCTAAGCTAATTTACTTATTCAGTTCCATACCAATCAAACTACCAAAAAATTATTTTATAGAGTTAGAAAAAATAATAACAAGATTCATTTGGAAAAACAAAAGGTCCAGAATATCAAAGGAACTAATGAAAAGAAATGCAGGGGAAGGTGGCCTAGCAATTCCAGATCTTAAATTGTATTATAAAGCAGCAATCATCAAAACTGCTTGGTACTGGCTAAGAAATAGGGAGGTAGATCAGTGGAATAGGTTAAATATGCAAGACACAGTAGTCAATGACTATAGTAATCTATTATTTGATAAACCCAAAGACCCCAGCTTCTGGGATAAGAACCCACTCTTTGAAAAAAACTGCTGGGAAAACTGGAAAAGAGTATGGCAGAAACTAGGCATAGACCCAAATCTCACACCATATACCAAAATAAAGTCAAAATGGGTTCAGGACTTAGATATAAAGGCTGATACCATAAGTAAACTGGGAGAACAAGGAATAGTTTACCTATCAGATCTATGGAGAACAGAAGAATTCATGACCAAACAGGAGATAGAGAACATTATGAAAAGCAAAATGGATAATTTTGATTACATTAAATTGAAAAGTTTTTGCACAAACAAAGCCAATGCAACTAAGATTAGAAGGAAGGTAGAAAATTGGGAAAGAATTTTTACAACCAGTCTTTCTGATAAAGGCCTCATTTCTAAAATATATAGAGAATTAAGACAAATTTATAAGAACACAAGCCATTCCCAATTGATAAATGGTCAAAGGATATGAACAGACAGTTCTCAGATGAAGAAATTAAAGCCATCTATAGTCATATGAAAAAATGCTCTAAATCATTATTGATTAGAGAAATGCAAATCAAAACAACTCTGAGGTACCACATCACACCTATCAGATTGGCCAACATGACAAAACAGGAAAATGATAAATGTTGGAGAAGATGTTGGAAAATTGGAACACTAATACATTGTTGGTGGAGTTGTGAAATGATCCAACCATTTTGGAGAACAATTTGGAACTATGCCCAAAGGGATACAAAAATGTGCATACCCTTTGATCCAGCAATAGCACTTCTAGGGCTATATCCCAAAGAGATCAAACAAATGGGAAAAGGACCCACATGTACAAAAATATTCATAGCAGCTCTTTTTGTGGTGGCAAAGAATTGGAAATTGAGAGGATGCCCATCAATTGGGGAATGGCTGAGCAAGTTGTGGTATATGAATGTAATGGAATACTATTGTGCTGTAAGAAATGATGAACAGGCTGACTTCAGAAAAACCTGGAAAGACTTATATAGTCTGATGCTGAGTGAAGTGAGCAGAACCAAGAGGACTTTGTACACAATAACAGTCACACTATGCAATGACTAAGATTGTTAAACTGAACATTTCTCAGCATTGTGAGGATCTAAGATATTTCCAGAGGCCTCGGGATGGATAATGCTGTCCACATCCAAAGAAAGAACTATGGAAGTCGAATCGCTCTCACTTATTTTACCTTCTGTTGAGTTTTGTTTCATCTTTCTGATGGTTCCTCGTATTGGTTTTAATTTTTACTTACAACTTCACTAATGTGAAAATATGTTTAATGGGTACGTAAATGTAAAGCCTATGTCAGATTGTGTGCTGTCTTGGGGAGGGTGGGGGGGAGGAAAAGGGAGAAAAATTTTCAGCTCAAAAGCATATGGAAAAAATAAAAAAAGTAAATAAAAAACCCTGTTTGCCTCAGTTTCCTCATCTGTAAAATGAGCTAGAGAAGGAAATGGCAAAACTACTCCAGGATCTTTGCCAAGAAAACCCCAAATCCGGTCATGAAGAGTCAAGCATGACTGAAACAACTCAACAACAACAACAACAAATGAGAATATCCAAAATGTCAATAGCAAAGAGGACAGGTCCCAGGGAGAGTCCTGGCATATACCCACTCCTGGAAGAACAAAATGGATGATGATCCAGCAAAAGAGAATGAGAAGGAATAGTCAAGACAGGAAGGAAGAAAACCAAGAGAGAATAATGTCACAAAAGCCCAGACAAGAGAAAGCATCCAGAAAGAGGTGATGGTCAATGATGTCCAACACTGTAAAGATTCAAGAGTAATGAGGGCTGATGAATAGTGATTGATTTAGCAATTAAGATATCCTTGCTAACCTTGGGGAAAGCAATTACAGTTGAATGGTGGGCTCACAAATCAAAATGTACGGGTCTGAGAAAAGGACTAGAGGTGAGGACATGGAAGCAACAAGCGTAACTGTGCAGCTGTCTTCTTCTAGGATCACAAAGACACATAGAAATTAATTGACTTGTTGAAGGTCACACAGCTAGTAAGTGTCTAGGGAAGGATTCAAACCTAGATCTTCCCGACTCCAAGGCCAGTATCTACTCACTATAACATGGAGCTGCTCTAAGGAGTCTGATGGTGAAATGGAAAACAGACATTAGACAGAAGCTTAAGAGAAAAGAAGAGTTAAATTATTATTATTTTTTAATAAATGGGAGAGATCTTGTTATGTCTATAGGCATTAGGGAAGGAGTCCATAAATACAGAAGAGGCTGAAAGCTCTCAGATTCAAAAAGTCATTAAATACTACTGAGATGGAAAGTAGGGTCACTTCTGAAATATAATGCATATCACAAATTGAAACTGTTTAAAATTCCTGCTCCAATTCTGTTACCAATATCCCTTATTTGCCCTATTATCTTAAAATGACTTCTCTTATATTTGTATCTTTTTATCAAAAATGATCAACACTATTAACCATGCAATGCTTTTATTGATTTTTAACACCCCCATAATCATCTTCAAGATACCTACCAACAGTGAAAATAGGTTTTCTGTAGGGCATCAGGCCAAAACTGTACTGAAAAACTCCTCTGGCATGAAATAATGGCAAAGTAAAGCCCACTTTCTGATACAGTTTCTCCTGGACAGTTCTGAGCCATGACCCTTCAGGATTGTTGACTTGTTTAAACAATTCATTCTCACCAAAAGAAAACACAGGAACCAAATAAGCCCTGTAAAACAAGCACAAGAATTCAGAGGAGAGGTGAAATAAAATTAAAAAACAACTTTTTAAAAAGGAAAGGAATATAAAAATGTTAACCCGTCCAGTTACCTTGAAATAAAAATCAATATACCTAAATCTCATGATAATGATGTCTTTTTGGTCCTTAGCATGGTATTATCTTATAGGTAAAATTTCCCAAAGTTCTTTTGGGATTTTGTTCACTAGATTACCTTGAAATCAGGCCAGCTTTATATTTAAATGCCACTCTAGGGGGAGCTAGATGATATTAAAGTTCTAATGTATTTTTCATGGAAGAATGAGGATAGCTAACATTTGTAGAGCCCTTCACTGATATTATCCAATCTGATTCTAAAAACAAAACAAAACAAAACAAATCCTGTGAAATAGGTTCTAGAAGTATCACTATCTTCATTGTATAGCTAGGGAAACTGAGCCTCAGAAAAGTGAAATCCTATGTCTATGATCACGTAGCTATTTTGTTGTTTGTCCTTTGTTCTCTAAGAGGACCAATGACATCAGGAGGGTGATGTCTTGACTTGCAAATGAATTTGATTTATGTGAGGCAGGGCTGGGCGAAGTAATCAGCCTTGCTCTCTCCTCTAGAGTCATCAAAGTCCAGTGGCAAGACATAGGTCAAGATGACTGATGATGGCCCTGGATGCAGTGGGAAACCTTGATCTTTTAAAGCTGAGGTCTTTCCCAAGTCTTAGTTTATCTGAGCCCACAACCATTCAATGATTAAAGGCTAGGTAAGAACTGAGGCAAAAGGGGGCAGCTAGGTGGTACAGTGGATGGAGCACTGGCCCTGGAGTCAGGAGGACCTGAGTTCAAATCTGGCTTCAGACACATAACCCTTACTAGCTGTGTGACCCTGGGCAAGTCACTTCACCCCAATTGCCTTGCAAAAGAAAAAAAAAAGAACTGAAGCAAAAGATAGCCTAGTTTGCCTCCACAAAAGAATCAATCAGAGGAAAATCCTCAGAGACAGCTATTATGTAGCAGACATAAGATTCAGACCCAGGTCTTGCTGCCCAAAACTAGGGTTCTGTCCACTACACCAATATTGCCTCTGTTCTTAGAACTTTTATGATCATTAGTATACCTACCTATACAGACATCCTATACAAGTGTGATTTCAAATAACATAGTATATTTGGAAATGGTGTCCCAACAGAAAGGTGCAAAGCTCCCACTCACCAAACATGTACTTGTCCATTACAAACAGACTGGACTGGATCAGTGAGATTTAAGGACCCCCTCTCATAAAGACTTCTCTAGTCAGATTGACATGTGGCAGAACACTCCCATCAGAGGCAACAGAATGGACAAGCTACCTACCCATGTGTCAAAGCCATTTTAATAAACCCCTTTCTTTGGCTGATAAACAGAGTAAAACTTCCAGGATGTGCAACCAGTGACTCTTCTGCTCCCCCAAGCACAATGACTGAAATGTTTCCACCTTCCTCCTTGCTTAGCACATGAGATACACATTGTTTGGAAACCGAGACTGCTCCTTGGTAAATAAAATAAAATAAAATAATTTTACTTTAAGGTACTGTTGTGGTACTAGTATGCCTTAAACCCAATTTCCTCCATTGCCCCTTTTCAGGAATGCCTTATTTTGTTTTTTGTTTTTCATTTAAAATATTTGTAAAAAAATTTTTTTGATAGACTACAACTTGCTGTAACTAATTACATAAAAATATTAAAACAAATTTTGGAAGATTAGCTAAATCCTAAGGTCAGTAAATACCATTTTTAGGATATAAATGCAGGCATTTACAGAACTTTGATGGTTCCTCACTTAGATATATAAAGTATTGTCTCAAATAAAAATGGAGTAGTGAGTCCACTGGTGATGCACTGTAACAACACTGACCATACAACATACTGCTGTTACCACAAGAAACAGACTGTAACAGAAACATGGACAAAGGTATGAGGAATTCTCTGGTACATGGATTTCAGCAAATCAAGAAGTATAAAAAAGTGGGGACATTGCTACTGTTTACTCTTTATAACCTTTCCCATGATTCTGTGGCCAGTGCAAGGCAGAAGCTCTGACATGGGGGGAATACATGGTTACAGTGATCTAGGTCCACAAGTGGCTTCTCCATCATGTGGGTCTTGGTGCTAAGAGTCTCAAGGTCTTAGTCTGTAGGACATCAGTACTTCAGTGGCTGCTGGTGACCTAACTCTCAAGGCTCAACTTAGCTGTAGAGGACCGTAGACTTAGAATTGGAAGAGATCTTATAGGTCATATAGTCTGACCCCATCATTTAACAGATGAGAGAACTAAGGCGTACAGAACCTGACAAAGGATATGAACTCAAGCCTCAAACACCAAATGTAGCACAATATTCCCATTCCTCCAAGGCACGCCCAAGTCAGAAGCAGGGGTCTTGTCAACTATTTAATGTCATATAGACTTAATATCACTTAAGCAACTTAAGGTATCTTGTTTATCGTTTTCTAAACTTCTCCATAATCTAGCACTGCACTTTGTACACACAGTAAGTGCTAACCACAGGTTGAGCCACAGGGGTGGGGAACATGTGGTCTTGAGGCTACATGTGGCCCTCTAGGTCTTCAAGTGCAGCCTTTTCAATCCAAACTTGGAGTCCATCAAAGGGCCACCAGTTCCCCACCTTTGAAATGTGTCAAAAATCATTCAGGTAGATAGCAATGGACATAGATCCTTTGGGTAAGATGTTTCTGGTTGTCTGCATGACTGTTCCCTTACGTATTATTTCCCTGTGAAAAATTGTGTGCATTGGGCTGCACCACAAGCTGCTGAGGTCTAGTTATACTGCATGCCAAAGGACTGGGTTTAATGATTGAGTCACAATGTCAGTGACAGCTTGACCCCTGATACTACCTTCTGAGCCCTTATTTCTTCTCCTAGACATACCTAAGTTGGAATCCTGGCAAAGGTCATGGTACTCTTTCACATGTGCTTTTATATCTGCCCAATGGCTTGCATTTTTAAAGAAAAATTAATTCAATTTTACACAAGATTTAAGTAAACTAAAGCATATTTTAAATGGCACAAAAACATCTATTCTGAATTTAGTGTATAGGTTGATGGAAATTTAGGTTCTGTTATTAAGCAGGCCTCTTTTTTGGGGATTGCAAGATTTGTAGAATGTGTTACTATGAAGGAAATGACCTTCTTCTCTTGGTATAAATTAAATCTGTTGTGATTATTATATGTCGAAGGCATTTTAATATTGTTAAAGTATAAAGATAATATTCTGGTAGACTATTCCTGAGCTTATGCCTGTATGATTTCAGTGCAATGGATAACCTAAGCTGGGTAAGGTTTGATTACTCAGTTACCCATCAGTCATCTCTAATCTGCAAATAACTTAAAAATTGGTCTTCTGTTCAAGGGACTACTTGGGTAGCCCCAGAAAGTCTTTGAAATAAGAAGAAATAAGGAAGCTGTTTCTAGCTATCAGAGGAAACAGATATGATGCTGACAGGCTCTAGGGGAAGTCAGGATCCTCCACTAAGGAAACATAGCCTCTTATGAAGCATATGATGTTAAATTAGAATGATAGTTAAGACAATCAGGCTTCACTGAAGGATAGAATCAGCCTTAGCTATTACCCAGTGGAATGCTTCAGAACAAGGAGAAATGGTTCCTGGCTAGAGTAGGATCTGCAGTGATTCAGAGCTCTAGGTTCAAGCATCCCCATATGAGGGACATCATTAAAGACTTTATCAATCACTGAAGGAAGTTTTTGGAAGAGGTTGCCTCCCAAGAAAATATAAACTGGACAGACTGAAAAATGTACTTAATTATAGTTGTGGTTTCCCTGTATAGCACATAAGGTGTTTGAAGGCAGGGGCTGTTTCACTACTGTATGTGAACCCCCAGTGCTTAGCCCACAGTAGACACTTAATAAATGTTTGCTGATTGATGGACCTGTTGCCCGTCACCAATATAGGGAGAAGTGTTACAGCCTTCACTTACCACTGCTCATGAGGTACTCTCTGAAGAAAGGACATCGAAACCAATAGGGAAGGGTGTGAAGATATGCAGTAAAGCCTGGAAACAGTTCCTTGAAATTCGAATGGTTTGTACAAAAGTTTCCAAATGCCCCAGCAACAAGCACTCCATGGGGATGAAATCCAAATATATAGTTGTGACTTGGATCCAAATCCACTGTTTTGATGAGCTATAGAGCATTCAAATGGAAGCAAAGATACTGTAGCCCCCAGAGCCCCCACCACCTTATTAGTTGCCAGTCACAAATAGGAAGAAGTGTTTAATTCTTAAAGGAACGAAGGCTAACACGAGAAAAAGGAAAAGGGACTTGGGAATCAGAGGATCTGAGAATGAATCTTGGCTCTGCTATTCAACTGCCTGTATGAGCTTTGGCCAGTAATTTCCCTTTCTCTGGACCTTACTTTCTTCATCGGTAAAATGGAGGGATTGGATTAGATGATCTCTGATGTCCGTTTCAGCTCTAAATTGCTATGAAATAAAATTGACTTCAAAAGTAAAAAATTAGAGAGCTTTATATAAATATGTATTAGTTGAGTTGTTTTTACAATCCTGTCTAACTCTTCATGACCCCATTTGGGGTTTTCTTGGCAGAGATACTGGAGTGGTTTGCCATTTCCTTCTCCAGGTCATTTTACAGATGAGGAAACTGAGGCAAACAGGGTTAAATGACTTAGAGTCACACAGCTAATGAGTGTCTGAGGCTGGATTTGAACTCAGGAAGATGAGTCTTCTTGACTCCACTGCACCATCTAGCTGCCTTATAAATATGTATACATAATACATACTTATTCTGGAGGTAAGGGGAATCCTGCGATTTTTATCTGCTCAGGGACTCACAGGCATGGAAACTACTTTCTAAAAGATCTGTAGCTGATCTGGGGCACTGAGAATTAAGTATGTGTCAGAAGCTTGAACCCAAGGCTTGGGATCCCAGATTTGGAGCTATGAGGCAGGGACCTCAGAGGTGACCAAAACCAACCCTTAATTTTACAGATGAGGAAATTGAAATTTAGAGAGGGTAAGTGCCTTGTTCAAGGTCCCATGGGCAGTGAGGGAAGCAGGTCTTCCTGACTCCCAATCCAGTGGTTTTTTCACTGTAACATGCCCAGCCCTTTATCTTCTACAGCAGAAGTATCAACCACAATGCCCCTTGTTGTGCTCCACAACACCAATATTTAGCAAAATAAGGAAAAACACAATAAAACATAGGTAATATTGCATGTAAAATCTAAGCCAATATGAGGCCTTCGGGGATCCTTATGTACAGATTAGTGGTCTCTATCTCTATTTGAGTTTGACATGACTCCCTACTGACTACATTGCCTCTTCATTATTCATATTTGGCCTCTAAATTTTGGCAGCAGCAGATTCAATTTAGTAACAGGTTTGCCAAATTATGTGCTTCAGGAATGTAAGAATATAGGAACTTTTATCTGACAGGGACTTTAAAAGGTCAAATTCAACTTTCTTATTTTGTAGATAAGGAAATAAAGGCCCATAGAGATTAAGTGACTTGCCTGGGAATATTCAGGTGAAAAGATTAGAAACTGCCTTGTCTTAAAATGGAAAAGTTCTAAAGACAGGTAGAAAAACTGCTCTCCTACTCTTTGCCCATCTCAAATCCTCTAACAAATAAAATACATTACTCACCTGCATTGGAAAATATTCCCTAAAGTACTTCCAAACAGTCCAATTTCTGACCCAGTCAAACCTCCTGCCTCCTGAGTCTGGGGTTTTCCAGTCAAAGTAGAGCCACGCCAAATAGGGGACATAGAGGAACCAGTAGTTTTTATAAAGCAGTATCACAAAAAGTCCACAACACAGCTGCCCTGCAAGGCAAAAGAGAACCAGGAATTAGGATTAGTCAGTACTAGTTATGATGGCACCTACCATGATGCATATTAGGAACTAGAGATTTGATCCACTGAATTCAATTAGCCATGATCCTTCCTATTCCATTGAAGGGTTGCATGGAAGTTGAAGGGAAAATAGGCCGATTTTTTTTTTAGGTTTTGTTTCAGGGAGGAGTGAAGGGGAGAAAGCATAATTTGCTTCAATGATCTAAACCACCTCCTCCCTTCAAATGTTTTCCTGACTATTTTGACCAAGTGCATATAAGTAAAGTGCAATCTATTCTTGCACACAATTCCTACCCTATCATTTCGGTGTGGAGGTGAACCTAACTTCTCTAAAGCTATGGCAGTAGAAGCTCTAGCAAGTATTACCAAGATGGAATGGCTTCAAGTGTAGACTGAGAATCTACCGGCTGTGCTCAAGGAGAAAGCTGATCCCATGGAGTCATGAAATAGATAATACCAACAGTGCTCAATCCCCTTCCACTTACACAGTGATCTTTATTCTATAACCAATGAGCTGACACACCACTGCTGAAATCAAACCATATCCTTTTGACATTCTCACTACGAATGATGCAAGACAGAAGGTGGTTGTTATTCAGTTGCTCAATCATGTCTGAATCTTCATGACCCCAGCATGAGGTTTTCTTGGCAAAGATACTAGAGCAGTTTGCCATTTCCTTCTCTATCTTCATTTTACAGATGAGGAACAGAGGTAAACAAGGGGTAAGTGATTTGTCCAGGGTTACACAGCTAGTAAACCTCTGAAGCCATATTTGAACTTAGATCTTTCTGATTCTAGATCCAGTACTTCATCTACTGTACTACCCAGCTGCCCCAGACCAAAGGGACTTGCAGATAAATGGAAAGATGGCTCAGACTTTCCAGCTTCTCCCCTAGATACCTTGACTTATCCTACCCAGGTATGTAAGGGACTCTTTAATATTGTAAGAGATAATTAGGGAGAAATAAGTTAGGAATGAGTATTTCCTCTAGTAGGGGATATTCTTCTCTGGTCGAGGTGTATAGAATGTTCAGGAGGACTAGTGCTTCTGGTGTAAGGGCTTGCGGAGCCATTTTTAGGGCTACTCATCCACTTTTGGTGCCCAATTAGTCACCCAACTCTCACCTGAGGCTCCAAGAAGCTGCAGCATGCTCAGTGGCCACACGCTAGGAAACTGTCTTGGCAGATGGGTTAAACCAGGCTGAGGGCAGCCAAGAGTCCTCAACCTGTTGGTGAGTTAGGGGGATGTCTACCCCAAGCATATGAAGACTTTCCCTAACACAATGGGCAGATAAGAACAATTTGCTCCAAAAGCCATGAGTGCAGGTGAAGGGGGCAATGTGTAGTACTTAAAGCTTGGTCAGACATTAAAAACACCAAGGTCATCTACTGCCTCCTGGGCCATTACCAGCCATCCTGACTTTTGTCTTGCCACTAGACTGATGACTTTGTGCGACTTTGCCTCACTTAAATCCAATTCAGTAGGAAATCTAGACATCACCCTTGAAGTTCTTGGTCCTCTTCAAAAACGAAGGACAAACAACTCAACTTCCTTTCTAGCATCAGAGAACAATAGGACATCAAGATGTGTAGTCACCATATTTAAATTTGGAGCTGAAGTTGGAGGCCAACAGAGTCCTGCTTTCTGAGCAAGCTTTGGTGAGGAAGAGGTTGGTCGGAGTAGCACAAATGGTGGATTCAAGTTAAAACCCTGGTAGAGCTGCCTCTGTGACCTAACTCTTGAGGCCTTGTTTGGGGGCGGCAAAGACTGTGCCTGACTAATAATGGGGAAAGTTTTGGCCTTGATAGAGAGCAGTGTCTGGTGTTTTCCAATGAAGGCCACTGTAAACACTGGAAGATCCATACACAAAGGAGAGGATCCTTTCTTATAAGGGACTTAGAATCTATTCAGATCAGGTGTTCTTAAACTGAGGTTCAGGGAGTCTGTGAACCTGAATGGGAAAAAAATCATATCTTCATTTCAATATAATTGGTTTCCTTTGTATTTTATTTTATGCATTTAAAAATTATTTTCTTTCTGAGAAGAGGTCCATAGGTCTCACCAGATAGCTAAAGGGGTCCATGACACAGAAAAGGATAAGAATCCCAATGGAGAGCTTTGGGAATGGGTGTCATTCTGTTTTCTAAATGCTCTTTTAGGTTCTATTTTGTTTGCTTCATTATTTCAATTTTCTCCTTCCTTGACTTTATGATAGGACAAATAACAAGAAGGATCATAGAAGTGGAAACAAAAGCAACCTTACAGGCCTTCCAGTCCAATTTCCTCATTTTATAGTAGAGGGAACTGAGGCATAGAGAGGTTAGTTGGTTTGCCCAAAGTGATATGGCTATTAAGTGACTATGGTGAGATTAGAACTCTGCTTCTGATTCCAAGTCTAGTGCTCTGTCCACTACACCTGCCTGCTGGCAGGGCCACAAAACCCCTGGACCTGTGCAGGCTGAACCAGATTAAAGGGTAATACAGAAATGCTTAACAAAATAAATAAAAATACAATGTGACACAGATAATATTAATTTGTGGTTTTCTAAGTCAATATTCCACTGGAGGGCTCCATTTCTATTTGGACACTACTGTACCACACCATGATGTTTCTTAGTGCCATAATGCTTTTGAGAGAAACCTGTGCCAAGGTACAGGGAGCTGTCAGGTATGAGTTACTGCAAACCAGAGAACTGAGAATACCCCCAAATACACCTGGACCCTTCCTATTGCCACAGCCTCTGACACAGGAGTTACAATTCTAGGGAGAAAATGATTGGCTCCTGGTGACAGAGTCATTGCACAATCAGCTGCCTCTTTGCAGTCAGACCATCAACTAGCTAGAGTAAAATATTAAAATGCCAAGTGAAAAGAAAGGATAAGTATGAGACAATATGACATGTGATTACAGCAGCTCTCAATAAACCTGATGGCTCTGAAAAACAATGGGAAACAAAAAAAAGTAAAGACTTTGAAAAATCACCATTTCTTAGGGAAGATTAACCATTGAGAAACAGTCACCAGAACAAAGAGTCTGAAAGAGCCCATAAACCACCATTAGCACTCAGTCTTCTCGGCAAGTGGGGAGATAAAGTGGCCAAAGGTAGCACCAGTTTAAAGAACAAACTCACATGCAAAATTTTACAGAGGAATATGGAAAACTATAGATAATATTTTCTTAGAAAACCACGAAAAGCAATTGAGAGGAAAATGAGCTTGCAGGAAGTATGATCCAAGATCCAGATGAACTAAGATCATACTAAGAGAGTTTGTAGATGAAGCTGGAAGGGTACAATAAAATAAGCACGGAATGGAAAATATTTGTTGGTGTTTCTACAGGGATCTACATTCATTTCTGAATCCCATCAACTGTGAGTGCCCTCTCTCTAAAGCCACCTTGCATTTGACCACTATTGTCCAAGATCTCTTCTCCATTTCTCAGCCATCTCCTTAACAAAACTGTATATATTCATCTTTACTTTCTCTCCTGCTGCTCAGTCCTCAACCCTTTGCAATCTGGCTTCTAACTCAACCACTCTACTGAATCTCCTTCAAATCTCTTAAATGCCAAATCTAATGATATTTACTCAGTCCTCATCCTTCTCAATCTTACTGCTATTGATCACTCTGTCCTCCTGGATACTCTCTTCCCTTTGAACTTTCATGACATGATTATTTCCTGTGCCCCACTTCTGCCTAACTGTCCCTTCTTAGTCCCCTGTATTGGTTCCTCACTCAGATCATGTCCCTAACTACTAGTGTTCTCCAAGGTTCCAAGATTGGCCCTCTACTACCTCTACACCCTCTGTCTTGATAACCTCACCAGTTCCCCTAGGTATAACTATATCTCTCTGTAGATGACTCTACAATCTATGTATTCTCTCTCTCTCTCTCTCTCTCTCTCTCTCTCTCTCTCTCTCTCCCCCCCCCCCGCTTTAGTCATTTTGACAAGCTTTCTCTAAAATGTGCCCAATTGCCAAATGGGGAAAAGACATATGACTAAGTTTTTTTTTTCATAAATCAAGGAAAGGGACAAGTGAGCATGACAGTAGAGTAATAGGAAGACTAGAATAGCCACCCTCCACCCACCCCCCACAAAGATCTAGGAAACTCACTGGACAGAGTCTTGCTCTAGAAATCCAATGTTAACAAATCACAGTGGGTTATTTTTCTAGTCCAGAGAAGTATAGGAAGACAGAGAGGTCTGTGAACACTGGGGATGTGGTCTGACTAGGACCATGTGCCGCAGAGCATCCCAGGACAAGAAGAGGTTCTGCATCTAGCAAAGAGAGGATTAAACTTATAAAGGGTGAAGGAATAAGTACCAACTGGCAGCTCTGTTGCTCACTACCTAGTTCTGGGTCATAGATGAGAGGGGGACTGAAGAAGGCATTCTTGCCAGGGTGAGAAGCTGTGGTGGGTCTTAGCTGTGTACAAAGCAAGAAGCAAGTAACAGCTGTGTGACTCAAACCCTAGGAGGAGAATGAGGTCTCAGTTGCATCGAGTAGTCTAGTAGAAGCCTGAAAAGGTATAACCAAGGCATGAATCCTAAACCAAAGGAAAGCTACAGTTCTGTCATTGAACCAGGGAGCTTTCCAGTTGGATATCTGTGGCAATCTACTGAATTCCTTAAAAAAGCAACTCCACAGCCTTTTTGCTCAGATCCAAAATTGGGTCTGGAACTTTCAGAGCTCAGTTGGGTAGTGATCAAACTTTGCTCTGGATCAGACAGCTTTGGGAACACTGAAAACTTGTAGGTCCCCAGGATGAGCAGTCCCTGAGTCTCTAAAATAACACAATAATCAATATCCTCAAAAAGCAGCAGCAGAGGCGGCCCAGAGATTCTCCCCAGAAATGCAGAAAGCTCAGCCTTAATATATAGTCCAAAGTCAGGAAATAGACTAGAAGAATAAGCAAACAAATAAAACAAACAAAGAAACAAAAACTCACCATAAAGCCATTATGGTGACAGGGACATGGTGACACAAACCCAGAAGACAATGACCCCAAAACATCTACAAGCAATGCCTCAGAAATGTATAACTTAGGAACAAATTCAACTAGAATTCCTAGAAGAGACACAGCATGAGTTTGGGAAAAAAGAGTTTTAAAATGTTTTTGTTAATTAAATGAGAGCACTAGAAGAACAAATTGGAAAAGAAATTAGGGTTATGGAAGGAAGGATTGGAAAGAGAATTAACAGTTTGGCCTACGTGGTACAAAAATTTCCCAAACAACAAACTCCCTGAAAATTAGAATGGACCAACTAGAGGCTAATGAAATAGTAAAATGAAGTCAAAAGAATGGGGGGAAACAGTACAAAATGTAAGATATAGCAAAAAACAAATGATATAAAAAAATAAGAAAAAAACCCCCAACTGATATGAAAAGCAGATCAAGGAGAGATAATTTAAAAATCATTGTACTACCTGAAAGCCATCACCAAAGAGAGCTCGAGACAAAGAGACAGAGGGAGAGCCTAAAATAACCCACTGAAGCCTGAAATAAAAGAAAATAGCTCAGATCTCATAGAACCAGAAATTTGCTGAAAGGATCGATAAAAGGAAAAATCCCAGAAATATTATAGCCAAAATCCAGATTGTTTAGGCCAAATAAAAAATAATGCAAGTAGCCAGAAAGAAAGAATTCAAGGATTAAGGAACTATAGTCAGAATCACACATGATTTAGAAGTCACTCCTATAAAGGAATGTTGACTTTGGAATATGATATTCTAGAAGACAAAGGATATAGACTTACAACCATGAAAAAATCATCCAGAAAAATGGAGTATAGTCTTACCAGGGGAAAATGGACCCATAATAAAAATAAAGGACCTCAAAACTTTCCTGATGAAAAGTCCAGAGATGTAGAAACTCAGAAGCACAAACATGGGCGTCAAGAGAAACATAAAAAGTAAATATGAACAAGCAATAATAAGGAACTGGACAAGGACAAACAGTCTACATTCTAATATGGGAGATGATATATATGCTCCCTCTGAAATCCATCATCATCAGGGGTTATTGAGGGTGTATCACTAGACAGAAGGCCAGGAAGTGATGATGTCTTGACAATCTTAAAAGAATCATGGAAAGACAGGGGAAGAGCAATACGTGAGGGTTGGGGAATTGGAATGTTAGGTAATGTTAGGTCTCACATAATTGGGATATTCAAGTCTATATATACCAGAATGAAGAGGTGGTGAAGTGGCTGACACCTGAACCTTATTCTCATTTAACTGACCAAAAGAGGAAGAACACACATGCATATATATACATGGATATATAGACACACATACATATACATATATACCCACAGGCATATACATATATAAACAGTTAGATAAAGAAATACATTTCACTCAATAGGAAAACAGGTGAAGGGAAGAAAGAAAAAAGAGGGATTAGTCTTGTACAGAATAAATTCTAACAAGATATATAAAAATGTTTGTTACACTTTTTGTGATGGCAAAGAATTGGAAGGACAGAACAAGATATGGGATGTGTGTGTGTGTGTGTGTGTGTGTGTGTGTGTGTGTGTGTGTGTGTGTGATGGAATACTATTACACTATATGAAATGATTAATGAAGGGGGTGATTTCAGAGAAACTTGGGAAGACTTGCATGAACAGATGAAGAGAAAAGGTGAAGTGAGAAAAGCCAGGAGAACAATGTATACAATGACAACAATATCATAAACACAAATAACTTTGAAAGACTGAGGAACTTTTACAAGTGGAATGAGCAACAGCAATTCCAGAGGACTCCTGATGAAACATGGTATACCCTGCCTGATAAACAGGTAAAAACATTTGAGCAGTAAGAGTTGGGGGGGTGGTGGCTTGGCTCTATATATTTGTAACAGAGGTTTTGATTTTTTTTTCTCTGTTGAGGGGGTGAGGGTAAGAGGGAGAGAAGGTTGATTTTTAGCTCATGTAAAAAAACAAAATCCAATTTTAAAAAATACAAATTTGACTATGTCACTCCCTAACTGAAACTTAGGTGGCTCCAT
Organism: Phascolarctos cinereus; assembly: GCF_003287225.1. Lineage (NCBI taxonomy): Eukaryota > Metazoa > Chordata > Mammalia > Diprotodontia > Phascolarctidae > Phascolarctos > Phascolarctos cinereus. The sequence goes on from NW_027556180.1 coordinate 62,961,593, forward strand.
CTTGCCTCTAGCATAAACTCCTCTGTTTAGTTTTTTAAAGCCCTCACAACTTGACTCCAAACCATCGTTCCAGCCTCATTGTGTGCCCCTGCCACACTGTGATCCTGCTAAACATCATTTCCATCTCCCTTCTTGGTGCCTTTACACCAGCTAAAGCAAATAACTGGAATGCACTCCCTTCTTTCTTCTGCCTTATAGAATTCCTCATTTCCTCCAAAACTAAGTTCAAGATACCTTTCCCAATCCCTAGTCCCAGATGCTAGTGTTCTCCTCCTGAAAACTATATTGAATAAATGTTGATTGTTTTCAGAGAGGGTGTTTTGCATAGCGTCTGAATAGAAGGATTCCCTGGCTCGAGAAAGGTTCTCCAGAAGCTCCCAATTCTAGATGACATTGTTCTTACTACACCCATCCTTGTAATACCATAAAGCTTCCTGATGTAATTAGATTAGAGGAGACCCTTATGCCCCAGAGGAAGGGTAGCATAAAAAGAAACAGGCAGCATAGATTGTCAATGAGCAATTGACCTGAAGCCAAAGGAATTTTACTAGCTCCTCCTTTTGTCCTTATCTGGTTTACTTCTGCTTGGTATAATTCCAGGTGCCTAAGGTCTGCTTACTCTAGATAGATGCATTTGGAGAAGGCTCAAGCTTCTGCAGCTATTTGGTTCCAAGCATCTTGAGCACTTCAGATCACTAACCACCTCAAGCCACTCACATCTAGCCTGAAATTTTTGGCATGGATGGCCTCTCCCAGATATTTGAAATCATTCTTTCCAGAACCAGAAATAACCTTTTGACTTAAGAGCCTGCGATGCCTCCTAAATTTTGGCATTAAAATCCCTTCTCAATTTAGCTCCAGATTAAGTTTCCAGGCTCCCCCCTCACCACCTTTATCTACACTATGTCCAATCATTCAGTAATCAAGCATTTGTTAAGGATATATTGTGTGGCAGGTACTATGCTAGGTGCTGGGGATAAAAACAAAAGACAAAAAAAATCCCTGCCCGCACTGAGCTTATATTCTATGAGAGGAAACAACATATATGCTTGTAAGGAAACATAAAGTAAGTCTGTATGTTACAGCTAAACTAGTTCACTTAACTATGCTTTAGGGTAGAGATTCTGTGTCATATGCAAGCCCTTCCTACTGTTTTACAATGTATATGAAATTGCTTATTTTGTTTGCTTTGGAATTGTTAAAAATTTAATGAGTCAATTAGCCAACTTAATGTTCCCTAATATCAGTATTCCATCTTCCCATGTTTTATTTTTCTTTAATTTTAAATTTATAGAATAAAACAAACATTTCAATAACATAGTTTAATAAAAACTATTGCACATGAAACTGTAAATCTATTATATACAATTTGTTATTCCTTCTAAATATATCATGAAGTTATCATGTAAATTTATTTTTTTCCTATGCTTTTGTATAGCCTTTCCCACCTTACCCTCCCAGGCCTGGAATGCCTTGGTCCCTCCTGATCTCTGCTTCTTAGAATCCCTGGCCTCCTTCAAGGCTCTGCTCATATGCCACCTCCTACAGGAAGCCTTTCCTAATCTTGCCATTTGGTAGTGTTCACTCTTGCCTCAAATAATCATATATACATTTGTATGTTTACAGATTATATTCTGATCCCCTACCTACCTCCCAAATATAAGTCATTCAAGGAGGGGGAATCCCGTCATTCTTTTCTGTTCTTTTCAATGAACTTCTACTGATGACAAGGATACTCAGCTTAAGTGGCATCTCTTTCTTCATTTTCAGTAGGCTAGTACATGGGGGAAGGGGAGAAGACATAGATTTTGCTTTTATTCTACATGATCCTGAATTCACTTATCCATGAATGGACTAGATTCTTCTAGTAGAATGTAAATTCTTTGAAGGCAATGATTGCTTTACCTAGATGACAGTGGATAAACTGCTGGCCCTGAAGTCAAGAAGACTTGATTTCAAACCCAGCCTCAGATATTTCCTAGCTGTGTGACCCCAGATGAGTCATTTAGCCTCCCTGTGCCTCAATTTCCTCAACTGTAAAATGGCACCTACCTCACAGGGTTGTCATGAGGATCAAATCAAGTGAAATATTTGCAAAGTGCTTAGCATAGTTCCTGGCACACAGTAGGTGCTTAATAAATGCTTATTCTATTCCCTCTTTCCTTTTTTTTATTTGTATTTCCAGAACTTAGCACAGTACTTGGCTTATAGCAGGTGCTTAATAACTGTTAGTTCATTGATTAAAAGCACTTTGTGAGGCACATAAAGACCAGCTATCATCTTCACTTTACAGATGGGGAAATTGAAGACTGATCCACTCTGAAAGCTTTGTCTTCCACTACAGAATTCCACCATTCACTAGATTTCAATTTACTACTCAATAGATATCATTCTCAGGACATGTTACCTACTTTATCTTCAATTTCCAAATTAGACAAATCCCCAGTTTCCAAATTAGACATACCAAAATTTGTTATTTAATTCCTTGGGCCTAAATTGGCATGAAACAAAATATTCCCAAAGCTAGGGGGCCAATTTATATTTATTTCCTACGTTTATCTCATCCAGCATTCTCTAGTAATTTGATTCTTCTAAATTGTGGACCAAAGGTGAAGGGATATAAAAATCCACTGCAGCATCAGCACATTTTTCAAAACTAACCTTCATGGTCTCCACTCAAAGGATTATATTTGGCCCTTTGCAAACAAAGGTCAGAAAACATGTTTGCTGTGTTTGCCTAAGATAACATCCTGGGTCAAAATGCCAATTCTCTTGCATTTCTACTCCTTCCAGTGTACCAAACTCCCCTAGACTTCCACTTTCCTTTCTAGTAGTGGAGGGAAATTGTCTCCACCCATATTTTTGGCAAAAATAAAATTCTGGAAATAAACTCAGATTAATTTTTATATATTAATTATCTAGAAACCTCAAGAGCAAGTACTTCATAGACATGAAACTTAACAAAATCACCAATATATCAGAATCTCCTCATTCAAAATTTTCTCCCTATAATTTCACTGGGAGGAATGGTTTCCCTTTAATCACTTACACATTCTACTCCCTACATCCATGATATCTTTTACTTTACTTTCCAGGAAATTTGGCTGTAAAGTCAATGTCTATAAAGCAAATACTATTTTTCAGATTAATTACCATTATAAAATTGGAGGTACATTCTCATTTGGGGAAGGGCGGATATTCTCAGTAAACTAAGTTGAAGACTTACAGCAAAGAAAGAGATAAAATGGTGGGCTCATAGCCTAGAAGAGCTCTGAGCACTCAGTGTTTTTGAAGGCCTGTTTGAATTCTGCCTTCTTCTTGACTGCCCAACAATTGTATATGCCAAGGCTATGCCCTGTTAGGAACTTCTCTCCAACCGTTCCTGGAGAAGTGCATAGAACATAGAAGTGCATCCCTTCCATGAGTGGCTAGGGGTCCTTTGCTTCCATAGCCATAGTTCCCAAAAGTTGATTCCCTTCCTTTGCTCATATAAAGGAATGTAGTTTTTCCCCCTCCTCACTTTCCAGTCCCCTTTTAGATGTGGTCTCTCCCCATCAGAATGCAAGGTTCCTAAGGGCAAAAACCATCTAGCTCACTTGTATATTTATTCCCAGCACTTAACACTACCTGGTACATAGTAAGTGCTTAATAAATGCTATTCTCTATATATATTCCAAAGAAATCACAATTAGCTGGGGGCTTTAGGCTCTGTATAAATTTTTCTTCTAGCAATTCTGAAAGGCTAAAACTAAAATATTAGAGGCATGTCCCTATCTTCAAAGTGAGACTTTAGTAATGTTAACGGTATTAAAAGCTTCTTCTTGTATTAACAATCTGATTTAGTTAAGGGTACCATAAGAGGAATACTTTGCTTTAGTTAACAAACCCTCAATGACCCCAAACATTACGCTGAAAACAGAAAATAATAAAACCAAGATTAAAAGAGATGTGGATAAACTCTAGAATCCAAAACACACTAATGTCCAACTCCAGAGTCTAGGATCTTATTTCATATTACTAAATTATTCTGCATCTTCTAGTTACCACAGCCAAGCTATAAACTGCCAGTATCTCAGTTTTATTTGTTATCTACCCCAAGAATATAGGATCTGAACAAATGGTTTATAAAAGTTCTTTGAGATCCCAGGCAAGAGCTAATAATGTTTACCCCTCAGCTTGAATTCAGTCTCCTGAAACATTGTGAAAAGATTAGAATTTCAATTTATCTTTTTAATATAATCTAGAGACCTTTGCAGATAATACAAAATACATTGTAGCTGCTATTCATTCCATTTTCACTTGCCAAAAAGAATACAAATGAAATCATTTTAATGTGTCAGTAGAGCAGAACAGTAATTTCAACAGAAATTATTTTCCTAGAATTTTCTTTAAGACAACTCTTTGAGGAGGCAGCTAGGTGGCACAGTGAATAAAGCACCAGCCATGGAGTCAGGAGAATTTGAGTTCAAATCCAGCCTCAGATACCTACTAGTTGTGTGACTCTGGCAAGTCACTTAGTGCTTCTTGCCTCCTGTGGTGTAAGTAATAGAGGTTTTGTCATCACCATTTTTAGGGATGAGGAAATCAGAACCTGGAGAGGTTAAGTGAATTATAAGGATTGGTTATTGAAGGGACTGGTGGTATTTAGTACAGAGAAGACTTTAGAGGGGATTTAATATGCTAGAGAACAGCCAGAGAAGGGTAACTAGGATGTTGAAGGGGCTTTAGTCTATTTCATGTAAAGAGCAGTTGAAGGAACTGGAAGTGTTTACGTGCAGGAGAAGACTCAGCAGAGGACAGGATGGCTTTCATTGGTTTTTTGTAGGGTCCTCGTGTGGGTATAGAGCTAGTCTGGAAGTCAGGAAGGTCTGGATGCAAATCCTGCCTCTGACACATTAATGTCTGTGTAAGCCTGGCAAATCATTTAACTGCTCAACAGTAGGCAATTCTCTGAGACTATACAGGTTGGGGGTTGGAGTGGGCAATGGGAACAAATAAATATTTATTAAGCACTACTATGTGCAAGCCACTGTTCTGAGCAGCTTTACAGATATCTCATTTGATCCTCAAAACAACCCTACCAGGTAGGTGATATTATGCTTCCAATTTTACAGTTGAGGAAACTGAGGCAAATAAGCAGTTTAGTGATTCACCACGGGCAACACAGTTAGTGTATGAGGCCAGATTTGAACTTAAGTTTTTCTGACTCCAGGCCCAGTGCACTATCCATGTGCTGTCTAGTTTTCTCTAGCAGAGAAGGTACTATCCTGCCTTAGTAGAGGGAGCTTATTTATGCAGGATCCTTATAATCAATTAAATCACTGATCTGGTCTCTATTTCCCTATTCCACGTGGAAGAGTGTTTATTAGGCTTCCTCTGCTTGGTCCCAGAAGACAGAAGTAGGGGCAATGAGTTCAGATTTCAAAGAAGCAAATTTAGGTTTCATGTAAGGGAGAAAAAGTTTCTTACAGATCGAGCTGTCCAAAATGAATTGGGATGCTGCAAGGAGATAGTGGGATTTCCCTTTCTGAACACATTCAAGTGAAGATTTGATCTTATAAGAGATGTTGTTCATTCTTCTGATTTGGGTTTGAATTAGATGGCCTCTGAGGTCCCTTCACACTCTGAGATTCTGGGACTTGCCCATGACCCTATAGACAGTGTTAAAATCATGATTCAAGACAAGAAGATTTCAGAAAAAAACTTGGAAAGACTTACATGAACTGATGCAGAGGGAAGTTAGTAGAATCAGGAGAACACTGTATAAAGTATCAGCAATATCATGAAGATGATCAATTGTGTTAACTATTCTCAGCAATTCAATAATCCAAGACAATCCCAAAAGACTCATAATGAAAAATGCTATAATCTATATCAGATTTCATATCCTCTCTGGGGCAGGGAGGAGGGGGGAGGGGAGAGGTGGGAGGGAGGAACAGAATTTGGAACTCAAAACTTAAAAAAAAAACCCAAATGTTAAAAATTGTTTTTACATGTAATTGGGGGAAATATTTTTTAAAAAATAGAATCATGGCTCAAAGTCTGATCTGATTCCAAGTTGAAGTGCTTAATAAACGTTTTTGACTGATTAACTTAAATGAAATTTGAGATAAAGTCCTTCTTTAGGAATAAGCCTTTTGGAAAGTAGAAAGTGGTAGGTAAATGGGAAGTACTTCCACTGTCCCCTTCTAATTCATCCCCATCATCTTAGCTTGCTGCCAGGGCCATCTTTATTGTGTGTCACTCCTCCATTCAAAAATCTTTTGGGGCTCCTCTACTGCCTACCATCGAAATTACAAATTCCTATGTAGCATCATATTGTAATGGAAGATCGATGGATTGCTAGTCAGAGGACAGGAGGCCAGTTAAAATTTCAACTCTGTCTCTTACTACCTGTGTGACATTGAAGAATAATAATAGCTAATGACAGCTAACAAGTATATAGTGCTTGCTATGTAGCAGGCACTATGCCAAGCAAGTTACAATTATTATCTCACTTAGGCTTCAACAATCCTGGGAGGGAGGTGGTATTATTATCCCCATTTTACAATTGAGGAAACTGAGGCAAAGAGAGTTAAGTGACTTGTCCAGAGTCATACAGCTGGTGAATGTCTGAAACCAATGGAGTTTCCTCAGTGGTCTGATCACAAGTGACATAATCAGACTTGTCCTCATGGAGTAGGGAGGGGTTTGAGGGTGTGGGATCAAACACCTGTTTAACTTTTACCCATCCAGTAAAATTCAACTCAAAAAATTACTTACAGATTTCAACTCAGGGCTTCCTGACTCCAGGCCCTGACCTCGATCCACTGTGCCACCTCAACCACCCTGGGCCTCAGGTTCTTCTTCAATAAAATGAAGGGGCTAGACTAGATGAATTTTCTGATCCCTTCCCAGATCTATGAACTTTCTGCAACTTGGTGCCTCCCTACCTTTCAAGCTTTGTCTTTCCTCCCCTACACTCTATTCCAGCTGAGAAGGGAATTTATAATTTTCATATTAATTGATATTATATATGTCATGAATATACTAATAATTTAGTTGTCTCAAGAGCTGCCTTTCTGACTTGGGAGTCAGAACTGACTTTAGGGAGCCTAAACTGATTAATCAAAACTCTGACAATGTTCTCAATCACTAGACTTTAAGCGAATCGAATCAAAGATTGAAGAACCTGCTTCCATCACAGAACTCTGGTTCTGTACTTTAGGGTTAGTGGTCATGATCCCCAAAGACTTGACTCTAGAACTGTTGTAGTGTGGGACTTGTAGGTTTCTTGTGGGAAGCCTCAAAATAATTGTTTGTAATTCACCTTCTCCACTTGTGATTTAAGTATATAACCTGTGCTTTTGCTTTAGCTGAGACAACATTCCTCACTCTGAAACTGATTAATTAAACTACTTGGTTATTGGAGTTCCTGTCTCTAGGCCTGCTTTGTGAGGCTCAGAGCATTCTCAGGTTAGAAACTTGTTCCAAAAAAATCCTGTTAACATGGCTAAATCAAATAGTTCTCTGCCCCTAGCACATTTCAAGCTTGGGTTTCCATACTTTCCATTCCTATGCCTAATTTGTCTGCCCTCCCCATCTTTAACCAATCAACAAGCATTTATCAATGTGTCTACAAAGTTCTAGGCACTGCTAAGGCCTGGGGATAGGAAGACACAGGTGAAAGAGACCCTGACCTCAATAAGCGTATGTATGTACTCATGTTAGGGATACAGCATGTGCCCAGGTAGGTATATCCATAATATATCAAAGGTAGTTTTAGGAAGGGGCACATTTGAAGCAGGAGGCCCAGCCAGTACACGGGAAGTGATGCGTGGCCAGTTTCCTATATGTAACTGAGAACCACTGGAGCTTCCTCAGTGGTCTGATCACAAGTGACACAATCACACTAGTCCTTTAGGAAAATGACTAATGATGGAATACAGCAGGAGGGGCTTGAGGATGGGGAACCCACCCTTTTTAATTTCTACCCATCCTGTAAAATCCAACTCAAAAAACCTGCTTCTTTCAGGAATCTTTCCTGGATTTCTCCTCCTCTCAAGCAGCTCTGTTTTATATTCTTTATATTCTTTAGACCTTCAAACAACTTGGTTTTAGAGTTCTCTAAAGCAGTTATCTTGGCTTTTGTGGCTGTGTTTGTGTTTCCTCTGTCCCTTACACCTTAAGCTTTTTGAGGATAAGGTCCTAGTTTTATCTAAACTTTGTATCTCCCCAGTTTCCAGGACAGGACTCTGTAAACAGCAGGCAAACAACACTGTTGCTTGCATTTGCACTTCAGGCCCCAGGAGGCATATAAGACCAGAGATAACAGAGCACAAAATGATTTCCACAAAAGCAAGCTGCATGAAATGGACACTCAGTTTCAAACATAATCCTCTTTCTGTGTTCTGATCTCTATGTGGAAATACACATTTTTTTTTAAAATTCAGAATTTAAAAAGTAATTATAAGGTTTCCGCAGACAGCTCTGGTCCAGAGAACCCCCAACCCTCCAGAATTTAGTTTTCCCATTTTCATCAATGGCAAAACAAGCTTGCAGAAGAAAGTGCCTTTGGGGAAGATGTCTTAGCCCATCAGGCAAGCTTCCTTCACGAAGTCTGTCTTTGCCCTCTGCAGTTGGGTCTGATTAGATGTGTATGCAGTGAGCTGAACTTAAAACACGCCTGGAAAATGCTCCTGGGTCCAACGATTTCAAGAAATCCAATTCCCTGAAGCATGTGGATCCGGCGTTCCCCGCTTTCTGCATCACAAATGGAGGAAAAAACCAGGGCAATTATTTGTCTTGGCGGAGGGCCGCAAGGCTGCTGTGAAGCCCTGGTGTATTTTTCAATTTTAATGCCTGACCCAAATAAAGAAGGGCGCCTATATTTCCATTTAAATGATGGTCAACAGCCCTGCCCATAGCGGGGTGGGTGGGTGAACCATAGCTCTCCAAATTTCCTCTTAACAACGATCTGGCTTGAGGATGGGGTGGGGGGACCGCAGGGGATAGGGGCAGGAGCCAAATTTCTGGACTCGGGATTGCTGACCCTGGGTGGGTGCTCCCTGGGGCAGGAGACAGCAAAGGACGGGGCGGGAGCAGCAAGGCAGGGGGCATCCCCAGCCCACCAGCCAGTTGGGTCTCTTACCCAGTAGAAGGAACGAGAAGACCCACTGGAGCACGGCAGCGGTCTGCAGCCTCCTCTCCAAGGGGATGTTTATGGGGGCAAACTGGACCTTCATGACCTGCGCGGGACACGTGCGGCCGTCACTCGGTGCGTCGAGTCAGTCAGTCGGGTAGATGCAAACTTGATGCCACTGAACCGCAACTGCCGCCTGGGCAGGTAGGAGGGCAGCGGAGCTGGCCCGATCTCGGGTGCTGACTGCGGGTGCTCCTCTCTATACCTTCAGGAAGTCGGAAGCCCGGCGCCTCCGCCCCCGCCTCCGCCCCCAGCCCCGGTGCGCCCGCGCTGCCCCCACTCCACGCATTTGGGGAGCCTCTCGGGGAGCCCACGGCCACTACCGAGGCTGCAGCCTGAGGGCACCTTGAGCTGGCCACTGCCCGGGGGATGGGAGGGGCCGCAGCCTTGACCCTACCCTGGCTTTGGGGGCTGCCCAGTCGTTCCCGGGAGGTCATCCAGAGGTTCCCGTATGGGGCCAAGGCGACAGCTGCTAAGGGAAGGTCCATTGTCCAGTTAGTCTGCCCGCTATCCCTCCCCAGAAGACCGAGGACAGCCAGGACTGTAGCGAGAGCGGGGGTGGGGTGGGGGTGGGGAGGTAATCTGACCGGCAGGGGCGAACCAGATTGATTAAGCGAGCGGAATCGTTTATTATGGCTAAATGTGGCTTATCACCTAGACATAAACAGCAGTCATTTACTTCATTAACCGTTCCCTCCTCCCAACCGTACGTGTGTGTGTGTGTGTGTGTGTGTGTGTGTGTGTGTGTGTGTGTGTCATTTCAGCTCCCAATCATAGAACCCCAAGCCAACTGATGGAAGAGATAAATGGGAAGCGGTGGTTATAAGAATCAATAGCGGAATTACTTTATGAGGACTATGCTCGGGTGGGTTCTGTGGTTTACGCAGCTTGGGGAGCCTAACATTTTGCGAAAAAAAAAAGTAACGAGCTCGACCCTAGGACGCTTCCTCTAAGAAGACCTGAAGTAAAGATAAGGCAGTAGAGGCCCCCCGCCATTAATAGTGATGTAATAAAGGAAAGGAAAAACAAACGAAGCCCACCTCATACCCCTCCACTAACAACCGCCCTCCTCCCAACTCCACTTGGTAGGGAAGAAAATTCAGGTGTATGATTAAATTGATTTTCAAATTCTGAAGAACAGGACTGGTTCTTGGGTGCCTCTGAAAGACACCTGTTATCTTGTGGGCAATTCAAATAGTGTGCTAAGATTTATCAGGGTTGAAACAACAGCTCAGGGCTATTCCTAAGAGACATTGCGACTTAGGGGCAACTCCCAGTTTTGTTGTGTTTTTTTTTAAGGTGGCAAATCGTGGTCAATTTCCACCTTTCTCTATCCAACAGACAAAATAAAAAGAAGATTCTAATACTTGATACTGTTAAAACAAACAAACAAACAAACAAACAAACAAACAAACACCTGACTGTCCTGTAGTGGAAAATGTCATCCTTGGAACCATACCTCACTTCACTTATTCTGGGACTAAAACATATGATTGAAGTTCTATATGTGCTACTAACTGAGGACTTGATTAAATCCCTTTACTTATGAGCCCAAAGGCTCATAGTTTTAGAGTTGGGAGGGATTCTACCACTATGTAAATATAAGGTATTATTTTATCTGCTAATTGTGGTGAAAAGTGGAAACACTGCTGGGCCTGGAGTCAGGAAGATAAATCTTCTTGAGTTCAAATCCAGCCTTAGACACTTAGTAGGTTAGCTGTGTGACCCTGGGCAAATCACTTAACCCTGTTTGCCACAGTTTCCTCATCTAAAAAATGAACTGGAGAAGGAATGGCAAAGCACCCCTGTATCTCTGCCAAGAAAACCCCAACTGGGGCCATAAAGAGTCAGGACACTAATTTCCTTCAAGAACTCTAGACTTGGAATCATTATCATTCCCTTTTTACAGAGGAAGGAACTTAGCCTTCCAGAGTTGAAGTCATTTGTCCTGAGTCCTCCCTCTGCCCTGTCTAGGCTTTGTGACTTTTGGGCCAGTCACTTCAATTCCATAGCCTCAGCTTCCTCATCTATAAAATGAGTTAATATTTACTCTACCTGTTGCACAGGGTTGTTGTGAGAACCATATAAGATACTGTAGACTAAAGAACATTGTAACCTCAAGGGTTATCTTATAAATTTGGGTTATTGTTACTACTAACATTCTATCTACATCACAACCACTGAACTCTTGGCTTTTGTTTCAATATGATTCATGGTAAATGAATGGGTTTGTTCTGGTTTTACTGTTACATTAACTAATTTAATTAATTGAATAATTTGCAGAGTTGAGGGGCAAGTATGTTCGAGGGAGAGGCACCATACTAAAGTGGAGAGAATGTCAAGTGTGGTGTGGCTGACAGGGTGCTGGACATGGAATCAGGAACACCTAGGTTCAAATTCTGCCTGTGATATTTGCTACCAGGGTATCCATGAGCAGGGTCACAACCTCTTTAGACCTTTGGCCATTCTCTAAGGCTTATATACTAAGTTATGAATGGAGTGTGACATTAACTAGCAGAGGGAGTTCTCATACCCAAGTGTGAGAGCCATACCATCCCCATCAAAAAGAATAATTTTTAAAAATTTTTAAAATTAATTTTTTTTTTTTAATTCCCTATTGGCTTTGCTAGTGCTAGGTTCTGGGAATAGAAAGATGAAATGACACCATCCTTGTTCTTAAGTAGTTTATACTCTAGTTGGGAGACAAGATCCTGTTCCAGATACCTAGAATACAAGTCACAATGTGATAAGTGTATGTTGTTATTCATTCATTTTTCAGTCGTGTCCAACTCTTTATGAACCTGTTTGGAGTTTTTTTGGCAAAGATACTAAAGTGGTTTGCCATTTCCTTCTTCAACTCATTTTACAGATGGGGAAACTGAGGCAAACAGGGTTAAGTGACTTAGGGTCTGAAATCCTTGAACTCAGGTATTCTTGACTTCAGGCCTGGCACTCTATTCATTGTGACACCTTCCTACCCATTGATAGGTATGTAGGAAGGCAGTTAAATTGACATAAATGTCAATATTCCATGTAAAGTCTATATATAACATTAGTCATATAATCTTACCATATAGTAAACATAAGTAATGCAGGACAAATACCAATTCTGAAAATCACCTAGAAATCATCAACATTAAAAAAACAAAATTTTATGTCAGCTGTCTAATATCACTAACACAAAATTTCTTTCTCAGATTAAATCATGAATGTGATCCTTTTTATATTTTGCTAGAGTTAAGACTTTCTTTCATAGCATACAAATCATTTCCTGACCACCCAGGTGCAAAATGCTCATATTGGAGATAATCTATGTAGCTCAGTAATTATTCTCCACTGTGTTGCAGATACATTGTTTTGAGACTCCATTGTTAAATTTTCAGTGTGAACATTCACATTGAAATTGGCAATCGCTAAAATCTGGGCTTAATTATCTTGTTGATTTTCTGGACCTAAAACAGTGTTGATAATGCAGATTAAATTTACTAGCTCTCTCTTGTAATTGCTCTATAAACATTGCTTGAGTTCAGTAGTACAGTAGAAGGCTCAATCAGCACTATACTGGGGCAGCTAGGTGGTACAGTGGATAGAGCACCCACCCTGGAGTCAGGCAGATCTGAGTTCAAATCTGGCCTCAGACCAAACACTTAACACTTACTAGCTATGTGACCCTGGGCAAGTCACTTAACCCCAATTGCCCTCACCAAAAATAAAATAATCACCAGACTGGAGGTTATAGGATAATAATAATAATAACAATAACTGGCATTTATATGGCACTTTAAGGTTTATAAAATGCTTTACATCCATTATCACATATGAGCCTCACAACACCCTTGATCAAACTTATCAGGTCATCTGAGCTACCAGATCCCCCCTATATCCAGCTGGCAAGTGGTTATGCTTTCATCCTGGGTGGCAAGGCAATGTTCCACAAGGAGTGAGGCCACACTCTTGGTGGAGTAGGGTGCAACAGCTTCTTTCCTCCCAGATGGGTCAATGCATTTTGAGTGAATGAAATAGCATGTACTCAGCTAAGTATGTTACCTACGTAGAGTTGTGAGAAAAGTACTTTGCAAGCCTTAATAATAGAAATGAGATTATTACATACACACACAGGTTAATAGTAGTAAGAGCTTGGCATTTAAAGAGTCACTGATATTCTGGCAACCTCTAGAACGGTGGGTCATGGACCTATGGCATGGGTCATGGGTCATGGACCCCTGTGGCAGTCTGGTGAAGTCAATAGATTCCTCAGAAGAATGTTTTTAAATACACAAAATAAAATACGTAGGATTACAAAGGAAATCAATTATATTGAATATAATTATCAAAATAAAATTTTAAGTTCACAGACTCTGAAGAAATTCTACTCTAGAATGAAAAAAAAAGATGTGAATGGAGAATGAAGAACAGATGTGAAGAAAGTGATGAAAGTGGTGGTGGTGAGGGGCCTGGTATAATGGAAACAGAGGACAAGCACATGTTAATATCTGTCTTCTGGAGTACATTATATGCCTGTCCCTGAGTACCTTCCCCAGGTATGTGGCATTCTCAATTACCTGCTCAGTCTTCGATAGTCATGCTGGGATTGATTCCTGCCTCCACTGGAACAATATAAAAGCCTGGAACCTCCCAGTAGGAAAGATTATTATTCTCTTCTTTCCTTGATCCTAAAACTTTTCCTGGTTCCTGTCTGTCTAGCCAAACTTTATCTGCTATTCTGATTACTGCCTTTAGATCCTGACAGAGTCAGGTTAGAATGTTAGCCTGAATTGAATATGATGAAATTTAATAGGTATGAATGTAAAGTTATATGAAAGGATTAAAAAATTAACTTCCCTGGTATAAGATGAGTGAGTCCTGGCTAGATGGCAAATGTCTGGAGACAGCCATACCAGAGAAGAACTTGAGGATTTCATACTAGAAGGGCTCTTGCCTAACTCCTGGTTTTACGGACAAAGCAACTGAGATCCAGAAAGGTGAAGATCCCACTAGTGGAAATAGTAAATCTAGAATTCAAATCCAGGTCCTCTGATTCCATGTCAAGTGCTCTTCTCATTACCCCAACTTGTCTTCCTTATAAGGACTTTTAAAACCGTGTCCATGTAAATGTTGTTATTGTTGTTATTTTATGGCTTCTGACCACTGCCTTCCTGTATGCTTTGCCTCAGATTTGTGTGAGGATTAAACTAGGTGCTCTCCAAGGTTTGTGTCCAGCTCTAAAGCCTGTAAACTTGAGACTTGATCTTGCTTAGATTTTTGTTATCTGGCTGCTCTTGGTAGACTCACTCTAGACTCTTTCCCTAGTTCCAGACCCCATGCTTTGCCTTCCAATTCTCTCCAGATGTGCTTCCTGCCTCTGCCTGTCACCTATTCCACTCCAGTGATTTTTATAGTGATGCCTTTTTAAAAGTTCAGGAATAGAATAAGAAAGTAAAGATGTTATCATATATTCTACTCAATAAAGTACAAATAAAAGGCAGCATGGAGTCATGGATTCAGGGCCTGCCCCATGTTGCCTCTGATATGCACTTTTCTATTTGTAACCCCAGCACTTAGCAGAATGCTTTTCATACAGTAAGCACTTAATAAATGCTTTTTCATTCATTCATTCCATTTGCCTTGCCTTGCCACAGTTTTTCCAGTCTTCCTTCCTTGTCCTTCCCCAACTCATTCAGCTGTTGTGAGTGGAGAACATTATACTAGAGAAGATGTTTGAATGGTGACAAACTGGTCTGATTCTAACTAATTTCTGCTGGGGTTCAGATCTAAAATATTTAACAACTTTAATATAGGTCAAGAAATTAATGAAGCAGCTTTGTGCAAGGCATTCATGTTGGGTGCTCAGGACACAAGAAGAAATATGGTACAGGCTGCTCTCAAGAACACCCTATTTTAAGTGCTGTCTTGGATGAAACATGATTACCTTTGCCAGCATCTCCAATTCCACCCCATTAGTGTTTATTCAGTTCCCCCATAAAAGCACACAGGCCTCCACCTCTGAATGGCCTAGTTTGTATCAGTCTTGAAGGTTATCACATACTCCACATTTACGGGATCTGTGTTGCATGGACTTTGTACACAGTCTTATCAAATACTCACATGTATCTTCTTTGGGTAAACCTTTGTATACAGTGAGACCTTTTACAAAACTTTTTTACAAAAAAAAGAAAGCAAAGATGTAACAACATGTTTTACTAATGTCCAAACAGAAGGCAGTGTGGAATCATGAATTCAGGGCCAGTCCAGTCCTGTCTTCCATGTGATCATGGGTAACATATTTCACCTCTTAGGGCCCCAGGTAGTAATATTCTAAGAATAACTATTAAGTTACAGAGGAGTTGACATTCTATATTGATGGAGTTTCACACAGTTTTCTGTGCTAATGAAATCAGAGATTCAGACTCCCAGACCCAGAAAAATGTACCAACATTTCTGCCTTAGTTGGGGTCTTTAATCTTGGGGCAAACTCTCTTGAAGTCATATCACAATATAATCAATAATATAATGTGATATAATATGATAAATATAACATAATTAATAAATAAAAACTCATGACTGACTGAGTCACTCATTTAAACTATAATTTTATGCCCCATCTCCACATATCAATAAGAGAGACAGGTACAAAGAAGAAGTTTAGGCAAAACACTATGAGAATATGGGAAGGGAGAGCTCATTTGTTATTTGGTAGGGAGTGGGGTGCAGAGATCAAAGAAGGCTTCAGGAACCATGGGAGATGGGCCTTGACCAGACTGCTATGTGTAGGAAAATCTATTCCAAGCATGAAGGACAATGTTGTGAATAAAATGCTTTTGTAAACACCTTAAATGGTAGCAACCCCCATTTCCATCCTAACCCTCTTCTGTCCCTGTGCCTCTGCTCATATGTTGTCCTTTATTTCTGGAATAGATTTCCCTACTCATGGAAGCCTCTGTTCAAGGCCCATCCCCCATGGTTCTTCTACTCTGAAGCTCTTTGACCTCTCCACCCCCTCCCTACAGAGTGCAAATGAGCTCTCCCTCCCCAAATTCTCATAGTGTTTTGCCTAGACTTCTGCTTTCTACTCATCTCTCTTACTGATATGTGGAGATAGGGCATAAAATTACAGTTTAGATGAGTAACTCAGTCAGTCATGAAGTTTTATCATATTGTGATAAAACTTTTAAGAGTCTGCTCCCAGGAATAGAGATCCCAAGTAAGGCAGAGATGTTGGTACATTTTTCTGGGTCTGGAAGTCTGGACCTGTGATTTCATTAGCACAGAAAACTCTGGGTGTGAAACTCCATCAACACAGAATGTCAAAGCCTCTGTTTATAGTTAGTCTTAGAGTATTATTCACCTCCCTAAGAGATGAAGTATGTTACCCATTATCACCTGGTATGCATCAAAGACAGGACTGGGCTGGCCCTAAATCCATGATTCTACACTGCTTTTTTTTTGTACATTAGCAAAATATTTTATAACATCTTTTACAACGTATTGTATAAAACATAGTAAAAGTATTACTATCCTCATTTCATAGATGAGGAAACTGAGGCTCAGAGAGATTTGCCCATACATGTGAGTTATTATTCATTCTGTAGAAGTCAAGATTTGAACCTATGTCTCTGGATTTCACACCCAGAACAACATTTATGCAGGCTGATTGTACCAGGCCCTCTCAGCTAGAGTAGCTAATGAATATCCATGAGTGCCACTCATGACTCCAAAGGAATTCTACCAATCCCATGTTTAGCTTTACCTGACCTACTCATGACATAGAATCAAAGTTACCTGGAGTTGCTAATCCAAGAATTGTGCATTAGTAAAAGTCTTCAGCCCCCTTCATCTATATAAAAACCATAAGAGCCCTAAAAGCTGCAGGCTCTCCAGCACTAAGCCTATTGCCTGGATAGAGCCAGATGCCTCATCTCAAGTGATAGCATGATTTTTCTGAACAAGGTCAAAACAGGGCAATGAGGTGGGGGCATATGTTGTCCCCATCTTCTAGTCATGAATATAGTAACTAAATTGGTTTATGTATTATCAGGAAATCCTGTAGCTAGATCAGCTGAGGCCACTCTGTGGCGCCTCTTCAAGTGTTCAGTAGGTTTGGGAGTTTAGTTGGTCACAGATAATTTTTGGCCATTAGAAGTGGGCTCTTTGTTTTTCTTCTGTGAGTTTCAGGATATTGTACAACAGGATCAGAGAACCTCCAAGGTTGGGGTTTTCTTTTTTTTTTACCAGACTTTAAACTTGAACCAGACACAGACTAGCTTTTGGTGTATAGAGAATAAAAACACTATGCAACCCACAAGAATTGTCCCTCTGTCATCCTGTTTTCATAGAATTACTTATCTTCAAGTCACTGGCAGATCAGAACTTACCCCAAATAACTTCTGAATTTATGTTTTCAGATTGTTTAGGGTACTATCACGTAGAAGATAGCGTGGAATCTTAGCTCACCATTTAAAATTCATTCTGCCTCTAATCTCAAATTATGCCAGATGTAGTGCTGTATTTTTAGAGTTAGTTCAAGAAGTTAGGTCATGTCAAAAAGCAGACCTGAGTTCAAATCTGGCCTCAGCTTACTAGCAGAGGGACCCTGGCAAATCCCTTAACCCTTGCCTGCCTCAATTCCTCATCTATAAAACAGGGGATAATAATAGCATCTACCTTTCAGAGTTACATGGTTAAAATGAGATAATGTTTGTAAAGTACTTCACAAGCCTTAAAGCAATACATAAAGCAAGTTGTCATTATTATTGTTGCTATCATTATTTGCCAGTCACTGGGGATACAAAGAAAGGCAAAAACCAAAACCAAATCAGTTTCTTATATCAAACAACTCACAATCTAATGGGCACAGGAATTTGGAAATGTAATTTACCTCTTTTTCAACCATCTCTGAACCCAGAAGTGGTACAGGAAAATGGCACAATCATTCAGTTAACTTCTTCTTCTTTTTTCACTATGTGAATCCTTTCACAACTTATTCATTCTTTCACTGTCATTTACTATGTGACTTGGACAAATAACTTCATCTTTTTGGGGGAGGGGAAAGGGGTTAGCCAATTATGGTTAAGTGACTTGTCCAGGGTCACACAGTTAGTAAGTGCCAAGTGTGAGGTTGAATTTGAACTCAGATCCTCTTGACTCCAGGCCTGGTGCTCTATCCACTGCATCACCTAGCTGCCCCAAATAACTTCATCTTTGTGGGCCTTATGAGGAGTTTCCTCATCTTATCTGTAAAGTGATGAGATCTGATTATATTTTCTCTCAGCTCCTTTTTAACCCTAACATTCTATGACAATGTACAATGATTCAGTCCAAAATGAAGGTGGTGGCTATAAGTGCTCTAGGAATTCAGAGGCAAAGGGAGAGTAAAGTGGTTCCGAGTAGTTGGTAAAGAAATGAGATTTAGGCTCAAATTTGAAGGATGGCTGGGTTTGGAATAGGCAGGGAAACTCATTTCAAATGGGGGAAATTATAGCATCAACAGAGGGGCCAAACTAGGATTCCCATGCTGTGGTTAGAAGACAGGCTATTCAGGATGTATGGAGTCAAGGTTTCATGCTAAGGTGTACTGGAAGATAAGGGTGGAAAGACAGCTTGGGAACAGATTGTGGACATTGATAAGAAGAAGGCACAAGGGCCAGGAAGTCTAGAAATCTTGCCGTGATAGACAGAAAAACTTCCAAGAAAGCAGGAAGGGCACAATCTTCACTGTTTTCTTCATTTGATCCACTTATAACAGCTCATATTTGTATGATACTTTAAAGTGTATAAAGTACTTTCTGTACAACAGCTCTGCAAAATAGGTAATTGTATTATCATCCTACTATTATTATTATTATCATTTACATCCAATAGAATTTAAGCTCCTTGAGGGCAGAGACTTTTCTTCTTTTAATTTCCTTTGGAGACAGAAAAACCTGAGTTCAAATTTTCTCTACTTGTCTGACACTGGAGAAATAATTTACCCTTTAGGCAATTTTCTAGGACTCACATACTAAGTCATAGATGGGCTGCAATCTGTAGGTGGAGAGAACTACCCATGATCAAAATCATAGATAATTTGCAAATCTCCTTCACCGTTTGAAAATAGGAATTGTTTGCTTCTTTGCACTTGTGTGCCCAGTGCCTAGTACAGTGCCTGGCACAGTAGGCACTTACGAAATGCTTGTTGATTGATTTATTGATGAATTAAAGTTTGCTGAACTGGAATCCCCATTTTATGGATTTATGGCTGATGCACAGAACCTAGATTTCCTGACTCCAGGTCTAGTTCCCTGTCCAGGGTAACCCGGAGATTGACAACCCTTCTTCCCACCAGACAACACACCTTTCCTTCTACCTGAGCTTGTTTTAGTAACTTTAGCCCAAATACCTCCCCTCCAGAACAGTCCCACTTAGGTACTCCGCTCCAGTCCCTTTTAGCCCGGCCCACGCGGTCCCCGCCCCGCCCTTCTGGTCAAACCTAAGGCTCCTCCTCCAGGCCCCGCCCACTCTGGCCCGCCTCCAGAGGGCTCCTCCGCCTGCTCATCCCCTTGCTCCGCCTCCCACTCTTTTCGTCACCTCCTAGGCCCCGCCCCCATCCTGCTCTGGTCCTTCATTCCGAGCTGATGAAATCGACCTGCAATCTGGGCTGTCTACAATACTGCCTATTCCGCAGCGTCTCAGGACCTTGCCTCCCCTTTCTTTTGGCCACCCTCCCCACCGGAGCCTGTGCTCCAGATATCAAGGTCTACTAATACTCTGAACCACAGCTCTCACGGCACATGGAGGATCAAAACAGAGCGGGAGAAAGGAGAACGGAGCAGGAGCTACCACGGTCGACCCCATCACGAGGGGCGGGGTCTTTGCTCTCAGGACCGCGGAACCGGGCCGATTGGGTCGAGTGCGCAGGCGCAGTGTGCCGGGACGAGCCATGCCGACTGTCAGTGTGAAGCGGGATCTGCTCTTCCGAGCCCTGGGCCGGACCTACAGTGAGTGCGGCCTCCGAAGCCCAGCGGCCCAGTCCTCTCCGCGACACGATGAGCAGTCGTGTCATGGCAGCCATCGGGGCGGCCACGCTGAGGAGGGGTTTCTAAGCCCGTCCTCCCCTCCCTGGGATGGGGAGAGGAATAAGCCGTGGCCTTGGCTGGCCCGGGGAAGGGGGGCGGCGAGGCGGGGATCGTGTCTCTATGGTTTTTGCCCAATATTTTCCTAAAAGTTCTCTTTGAGAGATCTAGTGAGCGCCTTGGGAGAATGCTCTTCCTCATGATCTGTTTGGGGATGGGGTGACATTTGGCCCATCCATCCATTTCCCTTTATTCTCCCTCTATTTTGGTCATTCTTGCCTCTGATAACGAATTCTTGGACGCCATGGAGGACCTCCCGTAGGGTGCTGTCTGCTGCCGCCCCCCCCCATTCTTTTTCGCGTTAACTTTAATTCTTTTATGACTATGTAGTTCATAATTCACTCCCATAGAGCATCATTGGGAGAATATACTCCGCATTCCAATGGATCTTCATCATGGAGAGAATATTGGTCATAGCGTTGTTGGGAGAATATTGATATTAAAGAAGTTGATTTTTCTAGTGGCGGACAATTTGGGGTCCTTGAAAACCCGTGCAGTTTTCCCAGTGTGCTCCAGTCTAATCTAGTCAATTTAGGGCCCACGTCATTATCAGTTGTATGTCTTGATGGATCCGTTTGATGTTACCCATTTTACTGCATGTTATTATTTTTTTTATCTACCTTGGGTTTTGTTGGCAGGACGATGTAGTATTTTTGTTGTTGTTGCTTTTTATTTTTATTTATTTTTGTTGCTATTGTTTCAGATGCAGTGAGGGCACTGTTATCTATAAATTAGAATTTTTGGGGAGTCTCACCTGAAAATCCTTTTTTTGTTTGGAGCTGATTTGCCAGATACGTTCCCTAACAAATGATGAATATCTTTGGTGAATATGTATCTTCCTTTTGAGTCACTTACTTGAAGCCTCCCTTGATTTCTTACTCAATGAATTGTTGGACAATAGATTTATGGTTGCTAAGATTTGAATAATTATATTAATTGCTATGATAGTAGCACTTTGATGTTCTCAGAGTGTTTTGCAAATATTGTCTGATTTTCATCCTTAAAACAGCCCTATGAGGAGGGGTACGTATGATTTTTCCCATTTTCCAGATGTGGAAACTGAGGTTAAGTGACTTGCCCAGGGTCATACAGCTAGTAGTTGCCCGAGACCAAATTTGAACCTATAGTCTTCCTAACCCCAAGCCCAGTGCCCTATCACTTCTTACTGTTTGTGATACGTATCTTGTCTGATAGTCTTTAAGCTTACATTTTTCTCCACCGGCAAATACTTTCTTGAAGTCACTCAGCATAGTCATGTTTTCTGTTTCTGTCATCTCTCAGTTAGATGTGTTATCACAGATGTTATTTGATGTAGAAAGTAGCCTCCCCCCAAAATCTGTTTCCTTGTAGTGCTTTCATGGAGAATGTGTCTGACTGTTCTCATGAGGATCTATAGAAATGAGGAATCTGGCATTTGGATTAGTTGTTGCTGCCTTCTTCTCAGGCATCTTTTTTCTTTTCTTTTCTTTTCTTTTCTTTTCTTTTCTTTTCTTTTCTTTTCTTTTCTTTTCTTTTCTTTTTTAGGCAATTGGGGTTAAGTGACTTGCCCAGGGTCATACAGCTAGTAAGTGTCGAGTGTTTGGTCTGAGACCGGATTTGAACTCAGATCCTCCTGATTTTCAGGGCTGGTGCTCTATCCATTGTGCTACCTAGCTGCCTTCTTTTTTCTTTTCTAAAACACTTTCCATGATATTTTCAATTTGGGAGGTAATTTTTCCTTCCTCAGCGTGTCTTGAGAATCAGTCCCAGATACTTTTAAAATTGGAGTACCTATTTAACACACATTTAGCCAGATCCCACCACTTTTCCTGATTTTCTTTTCCTGGTTTCATGTACATCAGGGACAGATACTAGTAAAATTCAAATACACTGGTGCCCCACCGTTTTTGTTTGTATAAAGAGATCACTATGAAAATTCTGACAAAGCTTTTCCAATTTGTGGCTCCTGGTTTCGTCTACACATGTCCTTTTGATGACCTCGTTTAGCTGACTCTCATGCCAAGCTTTCTTCTGAAGGCTCTGCAAAGGAACCAGAACCTGGATTCAAATCCTACCTTTTAATGCTTATTGCTTGTGTGACTTGGCCAAGTCATGGGCTCTGAGCTTGAGTTTCCTTATCCATAATGAAATGTTTGGGTTAAATGTTTCCTCTAGGGTCCCTTCTAGTTCTAAATCTATGATCTGATGATCCTTTTCTTCATTGGGGTTTGGCTATTTAATGAGACATTTTGATTAAATATCTTGAGAAAATAATAAAAGTCAATGGTATTTTATCCATTTCCCATTTTGGGGGGAGAGTTTAGATAGGACTGGTTGAAGCTGCTATAATCCTAAATAATGTTGCCTTCTTAGCTTTATCCTTTCTTTTGATTTGTGTTTTACCTTTTGACTTTTGCTCTTAGCTGTTAGTCTGACTGCATTACATATTGCTGATTTTGAAGTGATTACTTCACCTGTAGCTAGTCAGTCCCTGCTTGTTAAGAATGAAGTCATTTGCTGTTTGCCATGTCCACCTTTCAGTTCTTTTATTCAAAAAAGTGTTTATGACCTGCAATTGTAAGGCTTCTGTCTTTGGCTTTCTTCATATATCGCTCCCAAATGGTATATAATTTTTGCCATACTTCCCTGAGCACACTTTCTCCCTGATACCAATGAGTATCAAAAATATATAGCAATTAACTTTGGAGGATTTTGTTATATGACTAATAAGTCATTTTTTTGTCCCCTGCACAAGATGTTAATTTTCTTCATAGCTTTCTGCTTGTGCTCATTGGGATGTTATGATGGAATGACCATGTAACCCATGAAATGGTTTTTGTTAACTCTGGGTACATGATACATCAACTCCTTTACTTTTCTGAGGAGAACCTATAAACTCTCTCTTGTTTTAGTTGTTAACATCTTTACATGTTGGGTTTTGGACAGCAAATCCATTGTTTGTTAAAATTTTTTTATCAGTTTTTGATTTTTATATTACTCTCATTTCAAAAGGTATACATAGGTGTATTGTGTATGTATGTGTGTGTGTATATATATATATATTACATATATATATACATTATACATATAAAACTTGTACATATAATATTTTCCTAGGTTCAAGGCAATGAAAACATTTGTTAATATTTTGATTTGTTTTAAACTGGCCAAGATTGTTAAACGGTTTTTTTTTTCTTTTAGCTGATGAAGAATTTGATGAACTGTGTTTTGAATTTGGTCTGGAGCTTGATGAAATCGTATGTATTAGGAATTCTTTATCTTCTATTTTGTCTCCTTAAAAACACTTATTTTGAGGGGTATGATGTACATCATCTTTGTCACCTCTGGTTTAGATTATGGATTTACCGCTTTGACCCATTCAGATGGTATAATTCAGAGTAATGGGTTTTAATAGTTTTTTGTCTCTCTTTGCTATTATTGTCATTAACTAAGAGAACTTAAATATCAAATGTCTCAATCCATTTATGCAGTAGTCTCTGTAAAATGATTGTAAAAGTTTTGGATGTGTAATTCATAAAAATTTTTTATGTTCTTTTGACAGTATGATGACAATTATAATAATATGCCTGCAGTGTGACATATCTGTGTAATATCTTAATATTATTAAGAATATATTATGCTTATATAAAAGACCGTATGGTGTAATGGAAAGAGGGCTGGTTTGGGAGATACCTGGTTCATCTCCCACCTGACACCGTCTCTGTGACCTTGGGCAAGTCGTTTGACCTCCTGGAGCCTCAATTTCCTCCTCTATAAAATACAAATGACATCCGTAGAAATTGTCTAACAGAGCTATGAGAACCTGATGAGAAAATAGAGGATAAGTACTCTGAAAATTTGAAGTGTTATGTGTTACTATGGATACTTTATCTGGTCACAGTTTAAAAGTATTATACCATTTCTTTTCTTTTTTGGGGGGGGTCCTACGCAGTGGGGTTAATGGACTTGCCTAGGGTCACACAGCTGGTGTTATGTGTCTGAAGTCAGATTTGAACTCAGGTCCTCCTGACTCCAGGGCCAGTGTTCTATCTACTAAGCCACCTAGCTGCCCCTATACCATCTCTTAATAGCTAGTCAAGGCAAGTCAACAAATTTATTGAAAGTTTACAAAGTGCCAGGCCTATGCTAAGTGGTAAGAATACAAAGAAAGGCAAAAACATAATCTCCCCCTTCAAGGAGTTTACATATGAATGGAGGAGACTGTGTGTAGATCACTGGGTAAATACAAGATGTCTAGATAGTGGATGGAAGGCCTTTGGAGAGGGAATAGTCACGCCAGCTGGGGAGACAGGGAGAGGCCTCCTGGAGGGGGGGGGCGCAAACTCATTCTTGAAGTCAGCAGAACTAAGAGGGGGAGGGGAAAGCTTTCGAGTTATGGGGGATGGC
Organism: Phascolarctos cinereus; assembly: GCF_003287225.1. Lineage (NCBI taxonomy): Eukaryota > Metazoa > Chordata > Mammalia > Diprotodontia > Phascolarctidae > Phascolarctos > Phascolarctos cinereus. The sequence continues at coordinate 62,986,268 of NW_027556180.1, forward strand.
AGGTGCACTGGCATGGGAGGAAGGTACTGCAAGTAGGCCAGTATTTCAGGGGTGTAGAGTGCTTAGAGGAGAGGAAAGTTGAAGAAGACCAGAAAGGAACAAGGGTCAGGTGGGGAAGAGCTTTAATTGCTCAACAGAAGAGTTTATATTGTCTTGGGCTTTTCATGAAGCAAAATTGCTATCTGACATTTTTGACACTTGTATCTTTGGATACAAAGGATTAGCTATTAAACTTCATTTGTCACTTTTTCAAATTTATAAGTTCAAATACCCATCTTTCCCAATGTGCCCTTTCTTTAAATCCCTTCTTTCATTTAAATAAGTCTTGAAATCCCTCCTCTGCTTGGGAAATGGTTAAAATATCCTTTTATTCATTACTTAAGTAACTATTTTACTCCTTTAATTTATTTGTTTTTATTTTTCTCTGTTTTTAGCATATCAGTGTGCATCCTTGTCTGTAACTGATTATAATAAACTCTGGAGTTGTGCTTTCAAAAGCCCCAGGCCCAGTGTTGTATTGACTTTTTTGGGTCCAATTAGTGTGGATTAGCAACTCTTTTTTTTTTTAAAGGATTAGCAACTCTTTGCTTAAACGAAAAACAAATGCCACCCAATCCCTGTATTATATGATAGGTTATGCCTGTTATATAATTGGGAAATGTTTAACAAATTACAGTAGAGTACAGTATTAAAAAATGTAGTGTAGCATATATAATGTTAATTTGTTGTTTTCAAAGTCAGCATGCAGCTGTAGGGAATTTGAGCCCACTGGCCAAGAGCACTTGCTTTGCTGTGCTCTAGAATTGCCTCAGATAACTTGTTCAGGCCAGCCTGGATGTGTCCAAGACAGGACTTGAACTCTGGTCTTCCTGGCTTTCTGTGCACATGTGATGGTACTGCTCTATTATCTGACAATAGAATCTAAATTCTTAACTGCTTATTAAATTCTGGGGATCAAAAATAATCACTGATGAAGCTCTGAAAATTTTGTGTAGGATTCATCATGTAGGTACAGAGCATTGTATTATTTGTGTTTATACTGTACCTTAACCAGTAAGTTTCGTGAATGGACACCCAAGGTTTCCAGCCAATTGAAAGTTAAAATTTTCTGTCAGAACTTTTTTTTTAGTTGCTTTTGGTGACAGTTTTTCTCAAATGCAGTACATGCTGCATTGCCTCAGTAAACTGAAAATATACTGAGTATAATTGAATCTTTTGTGATGATGTTGGCCCATTGATGTAACCTTTTTGGATTCGCGGTAATGCCATGTCACTCTCAGCTGTGGAGATGGAGAGGGCTTTTTGCCCTTGCTGTGAGGGTGTCCTTACTGCTCTCTGTATTCTTCCAGTTGGTATTTCTTTTTTCTTGCTCCATGTCTGGGGTTGTTTTTAGGACTCTCCTTCCCTTGCACTGATTCTGCTTCTAGCTACAGGCTCATAGTTTGTAAATCACTGCCCTATCTTTAGTCTGCTATTTTCCACATTCTCTTTTTGTTTTGTTTTGTTTCTTAAATCTCCCATTCCCTTGCTGATTCTCACCTTGGTGCCTACCTGCCTTGGTTTTTTATAGTCATTGTCAGCCAGTGATAATATTTTGATCTGGTCAGTAAACTAATGATTTTAATCATGCCTTATGTAATTTTTGCAGTTAGGACTATTCTTGCCCATTTTTATTGATACTCATCTTTGAAGACTTTTTCAAGGATTTGTGAATTTGTGGCTCTTCTGATTAGTTGAGTTGCTGGATGCCACAGTCTCTCCATTTTTCTAGTCTACTACCACTATCCAAAAGTAAGACCTCATAGATAACAATCTATATTATAATAATCTCTAACAGATCTTCCCAGTTCTGCTTTGTGCTTTTATTGCATCCTTCAGATTGTCGCCAGGCTAATATTTTTCGTGCGTGGTTCTGGTTATAGTATAATGCCTTCACTGGCCCTTCAATTAAATTGGACAACTCACTCCCCAACAAACGTACCTTGTGTTTTTCTGCCTCCAAACCTGTTATCTATACCTGGAATACCCTCCTTCCTCCTCTATATTTGTTAAATTCCTCACCATACTTTAAAGTCCAATTCGAAAAAAGCCTTGCTGATCCACTCAGTGGGCAATGGTCCCCACATAGTGCCTGGAATAGAATGTTGTTCATAACTAAACGGTTTATTTATATACTATAATTGTCTGTGTAGATGTCTAGTACCATCTACTGTACTGTAAGTTCCATGAGGCAGAGATCTTTTTTTAACTGAAACTTTGTATTTCCCTGGTGCCTGCCAGGATATCCTCGCACAACATGTTTGTTGAACCAAATTTCTTGACTTGGATAAGGGAGTGTGTATATATTGATTTAGCAGGGAATAATGTTTAATATTTGAGTACCCATGAAATGTTAGGTGCTATATTGAACAGAGACTGACATTAATTCCTTTTCTGGGAGACTTGACATAGTTCTCTATAAAGGATCTTAGATTTTTTTCAGTGACGTTATAATGGATGCAGTTTTTGTGTTGTGTGCTTTTAGACTTCTGAAAAGGAAATTATAAGTAAAGAACAAGGAGATGAAAGGGCAGAGGGTGCCTCTGATGTCATTCTCTACAAAATTGACGTCCCTGCCAACAGATATGATCTCCTTTGTCTGGAAGGATTGGTTCGAGGGCTTCAGGTTTTTAAAGAGAGGTAAGGTAACATTTTTATCACTCAGTGTTCAAAAATATTCTTTCCTCTTTGTTGGTAGATATGTTGCTTTGTCATTATTAGTGACTAGATTTATGCTTTAGGAAAATCATGTGAAGATTTAAAAATATTAGTTTTTTGTATATTCAGAAGCTTTTGGTGAGTGGAATTTAGATTATATATGTACACATTCTCTCTGTGTATTAAGGGCTGGTCTGGTTGTAGCCTTTTGAAAATTTGTCCTACTGACTCACAGGAGTATTTGTCATTGGAACACCCTCCCACCTCTAAAAAGAATGCCCACATCCACCTCAAATTGACTTTGCCTCCTTTGAAATGCAAATTTATATGAAGGGCACAATCCTAGACTGTTCCTGTAAACCTGGTTATGATAGGAAGGAAGGCACTGCCTTACTTATTGTGTGTGAAGACACACAAGGGCATCTTTCCTGGAATGATAAGTGTCAGTGTAAGGGTAAATCCCCTCAGAGCCAGGGAGAACAAAGTGTTTTGACTGCTCTTATTAGCTCTGGAGAACAGACAGAACTCAAACAATTACAGACAACAGACTTCAAACTTACAGCCTCACAGGTCACTGCCTGGAACCTGTACTTTGGAGCCATGCTAGCGAAACAAAGAGTTATCAGTTTGTTGTGGGACAGACGCTTCAATACCAGTGTCTCAAAGCAGCTAAATATAAGGGTACTGCTGAGAGTACCTGCATAAACAGCAATGGAAAACCAACATGGACTAAACCACATCTGAAATGCTCCAATGTCACTTCCACTGAAACATCTATACCATCTTCATTTACTACAGAACATAAAATAGCAGCTTGCACTGAAACATCTGTACCATCTTCATTTACTACAGAACATAAGATAGCAGTTGCTGCTTGTATTTTCCTGATGAGTTTTCTAATCTTCCTGGTCTGGATCACCTGGAGAAAAAGATGGAGAAGAAGATGGCAAACTGACAAAGAAAAGACCAAAAAAAGAGAAGTAAGAAGCCAACAATATTGTGGCAAGAATCACATGCCTGACCAACCTGTAGTACTCTTGTCTGCTTAGTGTGCTAGAAGCCATTCTTGTTTTTCCCTGACATCTCAAGGAGCAACCACATAAGCTAAATGTTCATCTGTCAAGCCCATATTAATGGCAGCAAATCTTTCAGAAATGTCAGTTACTGACATATTTGATCCCCTGATTTAGAAGACACAGCTCTATAGTTATATCAAAAACAAAGATTAGCACTCATCAGGACTGCTTTACAGAATAAATTTTGTTCTCTGTCAGCTTCCAGACACAGTCCATCTTGATCCGTCTGTTGTGAAAAGCTGGTGAGCTTTCTATTAGCATGGCTTACTAGAGACATAGAAAAAAATAGAGCCATTCGCTAGGCTAAAATAATAAGTTTCCTTTGGGTGTCAAATCTGATTCCATTCGTTCAACAAAATGTTTATTAACCAATAGCTATGTATTGTGCTAAGGCTTGATGAGATACGAAGATAAATAAGACTTGCTCTCTACCTTAAAAGAGATTCGTATTTGGCTGTGGAGTGAGAGAGAAAGGACGTGAACACACACAAACCCCTCTAATGCTTAGTAATATTTTTCCAATTTTAATGCATGTCCTTTTCATTCTCAAGTGGATGGAATAATGACTATGTTTGACCTGACTTCCCAGGCTTAAGAGCAAATGAGAGGAGAATACCCATTTTTAAACCTGAATCTACTGTTTAACTCCTAATTCCTCATCTCTAGCCTTGAAACTTTTAGCACAAATAAACTACATGATCTTCCTTCTCAAAAAAAAAAAAGAAAAAAGAAAGAAAATTTGTCCTACTGATGTCATAAATGTTTTGAGTATCTTTTTAAATGATTATGGTTAATGAAAATATAGTTTAAAAGCATAATTTTTTCTTACATGTATCTTTTAAAAAAAAAATTATGTTGAACGATGTGGCCTCTAGGCCTCAGGTCCCCTACCCCTGGCTAGCTTAATAATAAAAAAAATAGAACTTGGGGTTCTTTTATAGCATATTTAGATTATGTATGTGGCTTGAAGATATATATTATATAATATATAATGTAACATAGCATATGTACATAAAAGTTTGTGGGTTAGGAGAATACAAATGGTAAAATAATCAGCTAGGGAAACTTAGAAATGGAGCTTTGTAGCTGAGATATTTTAGTTTTCATATTCATATCTAAAGTCACTTCCAATTCTAAAATATTTACATATACAATATGATATATTCCTATGTACTGACCTGTTTAGATCTATTTATTGTAAATGAATTTGCTTCTATTTTATTGTAGGATAAAAGCTCCAAGATACAAACGGATAAAACCTAATAATGGACAGATCCAGAGGTTGATTATCATGGAAGAGGTATCAGGGCTTGCTTCTTGTTTCTCAGTTCATCAAGTACCTTTCTTTCATGTTTGATATACCTGTTGGAAAGAAGAAAGGAATGAGAACCTACCTTTCTTATTCTGTCAAATGTGGATGTTTGCTAATCATTCACTATAATTTGTGTGTTTAAAGTTAACATATTGCTATGTCCATAAACAAAATGTAATTGATGAGCCCTTTCTCCAAAATTGATCTTAGAAATGCAGTATTTCAGAAAAAAATTTGAGGCATAGAGCCCCAAACGTGAATCATACATAAAACTGAAAAGAACTGAAACATGAATGTTTTTTATTAACATTGTTGTGTTTCTAAAAACCATTAATTATTGGCAGCATGCCTTCTCTTTCCAGATCTTCGGTGATGAAAATACTTGTATTTTTGATCTAGAACATTTTTCTTTTTAAATTTCAGTGTTATTTAGTGGGCATTGAGTACTTTTAGGTTAGTTGCTTGATTTGATTGAAATGCGAATTTATAAAGCTTAAGAATACAAACAGGCCTCTACTGTGAATTTTTACCACAAAACATTTTGTATCATTTCTTCTGATTTCATAAATTTCAGACTGCCGAAGTCCGTCCTTATGCTGTAGCAGCAGTTCTTCGAAACATAAAATTTTCCAGAGCTCGCTATGACAGCTTCATTGAACTTCAGGAGAAATTACATCAGAACATCTGCAGGTTTGTTTCCAAAAGCAAACTGTAGAGTAGATGGTAATGATTACTTCAGTGCTTTAAGGATTTGTGATTTTTTTTTGTCTTAGTTCTTGCTCCACAGATGCAAATTTCAATCCCTTCTTCCCTTTTGTTGCTGTCCTTTTGAATTGTTGAGGCTGAAAGAAATCCCCCATTTAGTGGTCAGCCTTCTGCTAATACACATTTTCCAATTTAGATGGGACAGTCATTGGATCACATAAATACAGGAGATTGCTGGGCTCTGACACAGTGTCTTTCCAGCTTTGTCAGATCTGCTAGAGCTCATTTGTGCTTTGCTGGCAGAATTTTTTAGAAGCCAGCTTATCTCCACACTTTGATGAGCATCTGATTAGGAACATATGGCCGTAACTAGGTTTTAAGTTGTGTTGCATCCAGTAAGTACAAATACTGTTATGTATGGCATAGGCATGAAGAAATTAAGAAGTGTCTTTAAATGTGAGAGATTACTGTTTAATAATTTTATTACAACCTTTACTAACATCTGATACTTAGAATCTGTATGTGTTTGAGTCATTTTAGGATTGAGTTATAGCAAAAGATATTAAAAGAAATTTAAGTTAGCCTATATTTGTATTTTACAAAAAATCAGAGATTCCTTTAAATCTGATTTCTGTAACTATATTAAACATTGTGCTCTGTGAGCCTCTTTGCAAGCTTGCTTCCCTTCCTGTACTCTACACTCTAGCCAAACTTGCCTCCTGCCCTTCCTTATACGCAGCACCCATGGGCAGTAGAGGCCTGGGAACTTTTTAATGAATAACTTCACATACGGGATAGTTTTAACTATTGAGGGATGCCACTGTCAGCAGTGACCTGTTGCCCATGGGATTACTCTTACATAGGGTTATTCTCCCCTAGGTCATTCTGTCTTCAGCAAAATGTCTTTTATACCATTGAAGAATAATAGAATTATATCTTTTGTGTGGAATACACTTTTGAGATTCCAGATAATAGTCAAACAGAGTTACTTTACATACAAATAGAAGATTTTTATTAATTTGCCAGAATCCTAGTTAGGTAAAACAATGAGAACTCAAAGTTAATTTTAAAGCATAAAAAGGAATGTGATCTCCTACATATATGTGTACATACACTACTTTAAAGGCTAATCTTTGGCACAGTTCTGTTTCTGTTCATTTATAATAGTAATACTAGCTAGTGTTTACATAGCACTTTTAGGTTTTTCAGAATGCTTTACAAATTTTATCCCCACAAAAGCTGTGGGAGGTAGGTACTGTTATGATCCCCATTTTTTAGTTGAGCAAACTGTGAAGTACTTGCCCAAGGTCCCATGGCTAGTACGTGTTTGAGGCTGGATTTGGACTCAGATCTTCCTGATTTTAGGCCCAATGTGCTACTACTACTTCCCCTTGCTATCCTCATTTATTAGGCATTTTTTGTGGAACTGTTTAATTAGTCATTCAAGAAGCATTTAGGTGCATATTTATGTTCAAGGCACTGGTATAAAAATGAAACTTTGTTCTCAGGAAGCTTACATTTACATACATACACATTCACTTACATGTACATTTAATACACACGTTTATATATACATAGTCATTTACATATATACATTTTACAGATACAACACATTTTCATATACACATTTACTATATACACACGCATTTAAAATAAACACAAGGTAATTCAGGAAGGAAGGGCTCTAGAGATTTCTCTAGGGGCAGAGGTGAGGAGGAAGTGCGCTTCATGTTTGGGGGACGAACAGGGTGGAGCCATAAAGATGGGGCTTGGAGAGCCATATGTGAGGAACAGCAGGAAAGCCAGTTTGGCCAGGCTGTAGGGTGTGGGAAGGGGAGTGATCTCTAATGAGGCTGGAAAAGAAGGTTGGAGCCAGGTTGTGAGGGGATTTTAGAGTCAAACAGAGGAATTTATAGTTTATCATAGAGGCAATAGGGAGCTGCTGGAGTTTATTGAGCGGGAGACTCAAAAATACTGTGTATATATGTATATACTTAAAGTCATTTCAGCTAGTATGTGGAGAACAGATTGGGGTTGGGAAGTGACTTGAGGCAGGGAGACCAACTAGGAGGCCATTGACATAGACAAGGTGAGAAGTGATTTGGGCCTGAACTGGGGTGGTAACTATGAATAACAATAAGGGGTCAGAAGGGAAAGATGGAGTGTACTCAGGGCAAGATTTGGCAACAGTTGGGTATGTGGGCTAAGAGATGGAGAAGTGGCAAGGATGACACCATGGTTACAAACCTAGCAAACTAGAAGGACAGCGGTAGCCACAATCACCATGCATAAGTTTGGAAATGGGGTGAATTTGCTGGGAAATAATGAGTTCTGGCTTAGGTATGTTGAGTTTGAGTTATTTATGAGACATCCACTTTGAAATGTCCAGTGAGGAGCTGGTGATACGGGACTAGAACTCAGAAAAGAGATTGGGTTTGTTCATTTAGATCTGGGAATCATTTGCTTAGAGAGAGTCAAACCTGGTGGAGCTAATGAGATTACCAAGTCAGAGAGTGTGGAGAGGAGGGCCCAGGAGGAAGCCTTTGGGTAGATCTACAGTTAGGGGCTCTGGTAATGGATGCTGAGGTAGCAAAGGGGACAAAGAGGGTTAGAGAGCCAAAAAGAGAAGCTGAAAAGAGTAGTGTTAAGAAAACCTCAAGAAGAGAGAGTATCTCAGACCTGTCGCCTTCCAAACTTCCATATTACTGTTGAGGGTGCCACCATCTTCTCAGTCCTCCAGGCTCACAACCTAGGTGTCATCCTCAACTCCTCACTCTCACCTACCGTATCCAGGCTGTTGCCAAGTCTTGTCAATTCTACCTTTGTCATGTTTCTTGTGTTCTCCTTCTTCTCTCCTCTGCCGCTGCTGCAGCTTATACCTGGTCTCTCCCACTCCAGCCCATCCTCCACTCAGCTGTCAGGTTAATCTTCCTAAAGCATATTTCTTTCTCTCTTTTACCTCCGGAATCAAATACAAAATCTGTTTAGTATTCAGAGCCCTTTATAGCCTAGCCCAGCCTACCTTTCCAGTCTTGTTTCACTTTATGCAGCTTCCCCAAATGCCCTCCATGTGCTCTTCAGTCTAGTGGTGCTAGCATCCTTGCTTCGTGCACAAGACACTCCATCACTCAGCTCCGGGCATTCTCTCATGCCTGGAATGCTCCCCCTCCTCATCTCCATCTCTGGGCTTTCCTAGTTTTCTTCAAGTCCTAACTTAATCTACAGGAAGCCTTTCCCAGTCCTTTTTAATTCTAGTTAACTGACTGACTGACCAGTGGGGAGATAAAACACTCAAGTGCATGAAAATGGGCAAACAGAACATATCATATATTAATATGGCATTTTAGAAGTCATAGTAGAAAAGAAAAGTACCACAATTACACAATGAAATAGGAAGTCTATGGAGATTGCCTTGGGAGCAGATCAGTTATTTGTATCATTGCGTTTGGAAGCCATGAGATGTTAAGATTCATACTTTCCAGCAACTGAAAAGTATCAGGTGGTTATTCCAGACAATTGATTCTAGCATTGCCTTTTTTACTTTTTGCATTCTGTTCCTAGCTTTAGAATGCTCTTTTATGAATTGTAACTTCATTAGAAATCCAACTACAGAATAACTTGAGTTAGAGTGGTACCATTTCTTATCATCTTATTTAATTTGTGATTTTTAGGAGAAGAGCCTTGGTCGCTATTGGTACTCATGATTTGGATACTATTTCAGGACCATTTACTTATACAGCTAAGCCTCCTTCAGATATTAAATTCAGGGCGCTAACCCAGACAAAAGAGCACACGGCTTGTGAACTGATGGATTTATATAAGGTAAGTGTCATCTTTCTGACTGTTAGTACCTCCACAAAAACTGTTATGAAATCTGACTAATGAAAGTAGGCTTCTAGGAGAATAATGAGGTATAATGTTTTTCATTTCTTAAAAAACAAAACGAAACTGTACTGCTTACTTTTGTTTTTGACGCACCAGATTTTATAGACAGGGAGGTGGTGCTTTGGATAGAGTGTAGACCTGGAGTCAGGAAAACCTGAGTTCAAATCCAGCTTTAGACACTAGCTGTGTGACCTTGGGCAAGTCTCTTAACTTCTGTTTGCCTTAGTTTCCTCAGCTGTAAAATGGGGATTATAATAGCACCTACCTCCCAGCATTGTTCTGAGAACCAAGTGAGGTAACATTTGTGAAGCACTTAACACAGTGTCTTGCACATGGTAAGTGCTGTGTAAATGCTTTTGTCTTCCCTTCTTTCCTTTCTTCCTTCCCAGCAGACACTACTGCAGAATGCATTCCCTGAAGAAGCTAGTTTATTGATTGTTAACGGAAAGGAGGAATGAGGGATGTGTCCTTTAACTTTGACATGATCCTATCATGGACCATTACATTGGGCCAGAGTTTTGTTGTTGCTTCTCTATGTTGACTTTATAATCATTGTGTATATTATTCCCTTGGCTTTGCTTACTTCACTTTGAATCGCTTCCTGTGGGTCTTCTCTTGTTTCTTGGAATTCTTCATATTTGTAGTTCCATGTATACCATGTCATGTACTATATGTAACATATACTCTAATTTGTTAAGCCATTCCTCATATTTTTTCCGGCTTTTTGTTATCACAAATAGTGCTATAAACACTTCTGTATATTTGAATCTTTTCTTGCTGTCATTCACCTCCTTGGCATATAGGCAGTCAGCAAGCGTTTTGGTACTATGCTAAGCGTAATGCCAGTGGTGGAATCTGTCTTATGGTATTCCACATTATTTTCTAGAATGATTGAACCAGTTCATGTTTCTACCATGAGTGAATTAATGTTCCTGGAACAGTGAGTTTTCCCATATTTTAGCATCTTTGCTAACCTGATGTGGATATGAGGTCACATCCCAAGGTTGTTTTAATTTGTGTTTATTTGATTCTTAGTTATTTTGAACATTTAAAAAACTGGTTTATTTATTGTATTTATTTTGAAAACTGGTAATTTCCTTTGACTACTAATCTTTTCCAAAAAAAAAACCAAACTTTTCCCATTTAAAGCATTGGTTTAAATAAAATCTGTTTTATTAGTCATCATTTATTCTTCAGCACAATTACTGTGTTAATTGTTAATTAATCTTTAAGGTCAGCTCTAAGTAAATTTATATTATACCATTCAAAAATTTGGGGATAATAAAGTTGGGCAGGTATAGAAGCAGCTTTAGGTGAAAAATACCAGTAGGAACACCTCCTAACCATTTATTGGTATCAGAGAGGTCAGTGTTGGCTATCGATGGATGAGAATCTATTTAGATGGACACCAAAGTTGTGATCTTTATTCTGTCAATCATACAGAAATTTATTAAGTATTTTCTCCATGCCACACATTGTACGAAGTGCTTGGGATCTGCAGGAAGTCACTTAAGGAGCACACATTCTTATCTGGGGGGTTTTGGGGGGGGGAGGCGGAGGATAATCACGTGTTCTTGTCCATTTTTGGAAGAATGTGAATTGATCATATCATTTCATCTAAGAAGAGCTTTCACCTGTTCATCATCCACATTCCTTGCCTCAGGTTTTAAGTGGGTAGATATTGCTTCTTCTATCCTTTTTACTCAGTTTAATTAAAAATTCCTTAACTTTAACAAATTAAAATTTTCAGATTAGTTTTATTCCTCTGAAATGATCATTTCGAGTCTTAAGTTCATGAAAAAATAACATTTGACATTCATTATGCTAAGCTTTTTTTTCCCTTACTTAGACCCCTGGTTTCTACCCAGTGCCAGTGCAAATCAATACCTGCTCTGCCACTTAGATAACATTAAATGTAACATTAAATGACTCCCCCCAGGTGTAAGTAAAGTGGATTTTAGTGTGTGTAAGGCGGATTTTGTTATTCCTTTTTAGATGATAGCTCCGGGATCCTAGATAATATTTCCCATGAATTATGGTTGAAAACATCTCCACCGTGCTTGTACAGTGAGATATAGGGATGACATAAGTGATATTTACTGTACTTACACTGAATAACGATATTGCTAAAGTTAACCTGTGAGGCTATTGTTGGCAATGTGCTTTTTTGTCTGTTGCCCTATAAAGCAAGTGGGCACTGGTCAGTAAGGGGGGATCCCATTTTGGGATTTGAGTAATGCATAGAAGAATGCATGTACCTGCCTTGATTGGCCCCCATCAAGGCTTGGGGGGGATCTGTGTGTTTGCCTCAACTGGCCCCCATTGAATTTTAGGGGATGGGTAGGAGTTGTAGCTCCTGCCATTCTGGCCTGCCCATGTAAGAAGTGTGATTAGGGTATGCTGTAGGAATTGGTGCTGCCATTATCAGCAAACCCCCTTTGAGAAGACTATAAAGTAAGCTTATTTAACCCCTCCAATGCTGTCTTCCTGTCTGAGCAAATCAAAAGTGAACCTGTGCCAGAATACCTGTTAGTGTTAGGAGCCCTCCTATGTTCTCCTGCCCAACAAATGGTGTTCCCTGTGTGTTCACCTGTGAAACACAAGGTCACACAGTCAGCATGTGTCAGAAGTGGGACTTGAACCCATCTCTGGGGCCAGCCTTTATCCACCGGGTCACATTGTTTCTCACTGTTTCATTTGCTGTGAGAGGAAGTGTGGTTCTGAGCCTACAGTTACTCTGTTTCACAAATTTTAAAAAAAAATCATCCTGTGGCCTGTTGAGCCACTTATGCTGAGCAGTGGACATGGCTGTTTGAAAACTGCTGAGAGATACAAGAAAATTTATCTGATACTTCTCTTAATGTTAATTGTGTGTGGTTAGCCCAGTTGGTTAAAGCACTGGGCAGATGAGGCTGAGGTCTCAAGTTCAATCCTAATTTTGCTTGTTTAGCATCATTCTATTTTACAGCTGCAGAACCTAGAGCCAGGAGCCTAGTCTAGTCCTGGTTCTACCAGGGAATAGCTCTCTGACTTTCGGCAGATTACTTCATCTCCCTGAGCTTGTTCCACATCTGCAAAATGAAGGAAATGAGAGAGGTGATCTCTGCCTCCTTTCCCCTGGCAGCAATGTTGAAAATTCATGTTTGAGTTATGAAAAAAATCAGGGAAAAGAGTGTTGCGGAATTAATGCAAATCTATTTTCCCTGCTGGAAAAGCATTCTCAAAACTTCCCGATGGAGGAACTGTGTATAAGGAATATAACACATTTAGTTTCAGTTAAATAAATATAAATTAGGGCTTTCTGTAACTTATGGCTTTTATAATTGCTTTTCCCACTTCTTTTCTCCCAGATTCCTAAATAGCCAGACTAGTGAACTTCTTAAAGTAATTTAAATAATGGGCAAATGACATTGTCCCTTTATTTTTCAGACGGATAACCACCTGAAACATTTCTTGCACATTATTGAAAATAAGCCCCTGTACCCAGTTATCTATGACAGCAATGGTGTGGTCCTTTCAATGCCTCCAATCATCAATGGTGAGTTTGTTCTGCTTCTTTTTCTTTTCTCTCCTAGCTTCTCAGCAGTGTGATTTGGTCATCTTCACCCTCCCTGTTCTTTAGTCACTTGGTTCCTTGGTGGCCCAAAGGCGGCTTTTTGTCCTCCTGTTGTTAGCCTTTATTTTCCTTCTCTTGAAGACAACTGGATGATAGTTTTCTGCTGCAGTAACTAGTTGTTTACTTCCATTTGTTGTGATATTTGATGTGGGATCATGATTTGTTATCATGAAAGGTACTGCTTGGCAGTATTGGGCTTAACAAGATTATTCATAGCCTAGCAAGGCCATTTCAGTTTATGGTAAATAAAGCTATCATTAAGGTGGGTATCACTGCAGCAACCAGAAATCGTTGTGGTGGTTAGATTATCATAGATTGTGTCATTTGTTGTCATCCCAAAGGTCCTTCATTTGGTATTGTTTCCAGAAAACCCAAATTCAGTCTTATTTGATGAAGTAAACTAATTTGAGTCAGCTAATTCTGGAGGCTGTTACTGATATAATGAGCTCTCGTTTATCCTCCCCAGTGAAGGTAAACATTAACCCTGATAATCCCTTATCAAAGTGTATGACATCTGCCTAATTCTGGGAATTAACGTGAGCACTAATGACACTACCAGAAAGAACCTAAACTGTGTTGCCAGTGGTGAATTATGACATCTCAAGAAACTCAAGACCAGAGGGGTACAAGTTGTGTTTTCCTCACTGATGCCCATTGAAGGCAGGGGATGCAGAAGAGAAAACTTAGTTGCGAGTAGAACAGCTGCCAAAGAGGTGGTGTCTGAGAAGGAGGTTTGTATTTTTGAACCATAGCTTAAAACAGAGAGATGGCGGATTCTTGGGCAGAAATGGGGTAAAACCTCAGTAAAGGCTGGTAAGACTATATTTGCAAATCTAAGCAAAAGCATTATTGAAACTAAAAAGAAAAGGGGAGGGAGAAGACTACTAATGTATATCTCCCTACTGAGGTGCCATAGAGAAGAACTATAATGATGGAAGAAGAGTAGCAGTTGGGACACCCAGAAATTCACAAGAAACGAAATCCAAGGAAGGAGTCAGTATTAAAAACCTATGGCCCCAAATGTCTATACACAGATGCCCCAAATTGAGGCAACAAGTAAGAAGAACTGGAGGTCCTAATTGAAGGAGAGCAACTTGGCCTCATTGGGATCATGGAGACTTTGTGGGATGAAGCCCATAACTGGATTATGGGTCTAGATGGGTATACCTTAGTCAAAAGAAGATTTCATGTTAGATGAAGTCAGGGGTGGAATTGTGGGAGGAGATTCACAAACCAGAGGGTCAAGCACAGCAAGTGGAGAGTATGTGGGTGAAGGTCAATGAAGGAAACAGAACAGAAGTGGTATTATTGATAGAATATACCAGAGACCACTTGGACAGAAAGAGGACAAAGATGAGGAACTTGAGAAACAAATCATAAGCCTGGCACAGAAATATGACGTGGTAGTGGTGGAAGACTTCACTAAGTCAGTTATCTTCTACAGAGGCTCTTAAACTTTTTCCACTCCTGACCCCTTTTCAGGCATTGAATGGCCTGAGGGCGGGTGCAGTGCAAAGTGATGCAGGTTGGGCAAGGCTGCCAGAAACCCTTGGATTCATTATGCATTTGATTTTTAATTAAGTTTTGGTCATTGACATTCAGAAACTTTTTACTGTTGCTAAATTTTTTTTCGAATCCATGTAGCGTTGTGACAACACCTGCAGTTTAAGAAGCTCTGTACTAGAACACTTTCTCTGCCAAAAGCAGCTCAGCTGATGACTACTTTAGGCACCTTACGGATAGTTTCATCCTTCAAAAGGCTGAGGAAATAACAAGGGGAGATTCCATTCTGGATCTGATTTTCACTAACAGGAAGTGGTTTTGGGGGTAGGATAATAATAATCATCAGAATTTGTATGGCGCTTTCAGTTTTGCAAAGTAATATACAAATGTTATGTCATTTTATCTTCATAACAACCCTTGGAGGTAGGTGCTATTATTATCCCCATTTTACAGTTGAAGAAACTAAGGCAGACAGCATTTTAGTGAGTTGGCCAGGATTACATAGCTAATAAGTGTCTGAGGGCAGATTTGAACTCAAGCCTTCCTGATTCCAAGTCTAGCACTATATCCATCATGTTACGGGAACCCTGGGGAGAAATGATCAGTGTCTCCTAGTGTTTGTAATAGACAAAGAGAAGAAATCAAGTTATAATCTTACATTCACCCTGGATTATGTGAAAGCAGGTTTAAAAAAGTTTGAAGCAGATAAGTAGAATCCCATGGACTAAAATGCTACAGGGAAAGTGAGCTTGGAAGGGATGGGAAATATTAGAGGATGAAATTCTGAAGATTCAAAAGGAAACAATTTCAGGGAGAAGAAAAAATAAGATTGCTGAATTTTATCATCTCAGATTAAAGATGTACAAAAAAGACATGTAAGGTTAGGTAATAGAGGATAAACACGAGAGTGGAGTAGTCCTATAAAATCAGTAGGGCTAAAGCTTGGAATGAGTTGAGGCTGGCAAGGGAGTCTAAGGACAACAAAAAGGAGGTTTTTAAAGAAGGTTGGTTTTTTGTTTTGTTTTTGCCATCTTGGGATAAAAAGGATGCTCAAGGAAAGGATGGCATTGCCTCTGCTTTGGGTAGGTGGGATGATGTTGACTGAGAATGGAGAGAAAGCAGAACTGCTTAGTTCCAATTCTATTTTGTGTGTGTGTGTGTGTGTGTGTGTGTGTGTGTGTGTGTGTATGTGTATATATTTGTATATGGAGACAGTGAGCACATCATTACCTTTGATGAGTTTAAGACACCTGGCCCCAATATACCACTTCCTAGGGCTCTGAAAGAACTGGCAGATGGGATTGCTTAACTATTAACTGAAATATTTCTAAGATCATGTGGTACCATCAGACTCGAGAAAGACATATGTGTAAGCTTTAAAAAAAAAAAGGAAAAGAATAGAGGTTGCAAATTATAAGCCAACCAATGAGCTTGACTTTGACTCCTAAGACAATTCTAGAATTGGTCGTTAAAGAATTGGTTAGTGAAATTAAGAAGTGGTGATTACTGAGAGCCGGGAAGGCTTCCTCAATAACACATCCGGCCAGACTAACTGCACTTCCTTTTCGGACAGGATCACTATCCTAGTAGCTGAGGGGAATCCTGTGGACGTCGTTTACCTAGTGTTTAACACAGCTTTTGATGATGTATCTCATTTGTAGGTGTGGAGAAGATGGCGGGAGACATGCAATAGACTATAAGATAGTCCATCCAGTTGGGTGGGTTTCGAATTTGGTGGAGGGTCAGACTCAGCAAGCCGTTCCTGGTGGTTCAGAAGTCAGCTTGTATGGCAGGAGTGGAGCAGTGCTTGGCCTACTGCTCTTTGGTGTTGTGATCATTGCTTTGGATAAAGACTGTAGATGGTATGCTCACCAAATTTGTAAATGACACAAAACTGGAAAGGAAAGCTAACCACATTGAGCTGAATCTAATAAGATGACATTCAGAAGAGATTAAAAGTAAAGTCTTGCCTTTGGGTACAAAAAAATCCATTCCACAAATGTATGATGGGGGAGGTCTATGTAGAGAACAGTTGTTTCTGAGTACAAATATTTCTTTCTTGAACTTGACCAACAGTGCAATTGCTTAAGCTATATAAATCATTCTTGTTAGTACCAGAGCTACTTACTGACTGTACTGTTCATCTAACTGTTGCCAGTTATTTCATCCCTCCATTACTTAATTTGCTACATTTGTTCTCCGCTAAAGCCCTCCAGTGCACCGTCATGTTACAGAGTAGACAATGGGCAACACTGTAGGGTCTGGTGAGTCTTACCGAGTCCAGAAAGCCTTTGCGTAGGGGTCTACTAATAGACAGCTATCTGAGGGCTGCCCTAGCTGAATAGGTTAACTGGTGATCAATTTTTCAGCCCTGGCTTCTTATGAAATATGAAGGGGTTGTGCTCTTTAACAGCGAAGGAAATGTTTACAGTAAGGAGAGTAGAACTCTGTCAACATACCAAGCTGCCAGTTCAGTGGTAAGGAATCTTTTTCAGTAGACGGTCAGAGGTCACTTTAGGTCCCTTTTAGACCATAAATGATCATGAATAATAGAGAAAATATGTGCAGTGTGAAAAAGTCATTACGCTTTCCCCATAATGCATGCATACAGAAGCAAACCAAAATTGTTGTTTGGCATTTTTAAATAAAATTTTTTAAGAGGTAAACTGCAAAGAAATATTGTTTAATGACATTGAAAGGGAATTATTACATTCTTTCATATTTTTAAAAAAGTTTTTTTAAGCAAATGTAATTTAATGAGGTTTTCTAAATAAGCAACGTGAGAGTCCAGTGGTGAACTAACATTTTCACGTATAATCTGAATCAAAACATGATCAAGGTGCTTGCTTGGGAAACCTCATTAATAGTGGAACGGTTTTGCTGATTTTTATGTAGTTGTCTTCCTTGACCCATTTTCTAATCCTTGGGGCTAGGAGAACTTGTCAATTGAATTCCCAGAACAGCTTGCCTCTGAGTGGTACTTCTTTTCCTCCAAGAGGCTAAGGAAGTTGTTATTTAACTCTTGCCAGGTCTCTTCCCCATCCTCCCCTTGTCTTCACCTGAACTCTTCCCTACCTCTGCCTTGCTCTACTTGGTACTTTTTGACTAAAGGAGGTGGACTGGAGGTATTATAGGGAGTAGGATATACCAACTCCAGGGGCTGGACCAGTGATGACAATATAATAGGAGTGGGCTCTGCTAGCTACAATGCCCATGGAAGCTGTGCCTGGAGTGTTTCCTGTCCTTTGGATTTGTGCAGTTTAATAGGAGCTAAGGCAGATAAAAAAGTTGAAGACAATTTGTCACCAGGTGGTAACTCATGAGATTCCTCTGTGATTACATCAGGGGTTGATCTACTTACTCTCTACAGCAGTTTGGCAAACTTCGTGTCACAGATCAGTTCCAGGTAGTGGTCATCATTATCACGTTGCCATTTTGCTACTTAGACCATCTTTTTTGAAGAACAGTAGGAGAATGCATGCAACGCCCTCTTGAACAAGTTTAGGATAGTTTTTAAAAACAGATTTATTATATTTGTATACTGATTCTTGTGCATACTTAAGGTGCCTTCCATTCTGAAGAGATCATGTTTGCTGAGTATTCTGCAGTGTCTGAATTAGGAAGGATTGTAGCATAGATGGCTCATTGGACATACATTGTTTAGAGCCAGAACAGACCTCTGAGGACATCTAGTTCAATACATTTATTTTACCCATGGGAAAACTGAAGCCCAGAGAGGTGAAGGGACCAAAGTACCTACCAAGATCGTGGCCGAGCTGAGGCTGGGACGGTTACCTAAATCCCAATTGAATTTTTGTCAATACAAATTTTTTTTAAAGAGTTTTTTTTAATGCAAGCATTTGAATTGTGTTCTCACTTTAATTTGGAGTTTTCCTTTAGTTATGGGACATTAGAAATAGCAAAAGAGGAGAAAAAAAGGGAAAGTTAGAATAAGACAAGTAATAATCATCTAAACTTCGGCCATGGGCCTCTCCAAACCTAGACAGTCTTGGCTTTGGAAAACAGGACATGACTTATAGTTGTCACTGGGTCTTCAGTAGAAAACTCCAGCTTGGCCAAGCTTTTATTCCACCTGCACTTCAAGCTCCTCCTCCTCTCCTCTTTCTTTTCTTCCTCCTCTGCCCTTTCCCCCTCTTCCCTCTCCTCTCTCCTTTCTGTTCCTCCTCCTCATCCTCTTCTCCTTTCTTGCTCCTTCCTTTCCCTCCTCTTCATCTTTGACTTCCTTTCCTTCCTTTCTGTTTCTCCTCCTCCTCCTTCTTCCCCCCCACCTTATCCAGGCTCATCGTTCCACCCTTCTAACCATCTATTTGTGCCATGCCACCAACACCAACACCCTCTTTCAGCTCTGACTCCAAGCAACTCTGACTCTTCCCTGGCCATCACTCCTCTATATGGCTTCTTGAGAGCAGGGACTGTTTTGCTTGTATATATCTGTATCCCCAGCACTTAGCACAGTGCCTGGCACACAGTATACACGTAATGGATGCTTTTCATTCATTCATTCCATGGGCAGGGCACCACCACAATGAGGCATCGGTTCTGGACCTCAGTGGAGGGCCTGCAATCCAGTTAATGAATCCACAGTCTTATGTCCCTCACTCATGTCTTTTATGTTCCTTTCAGGACTATAGCATAGTAGAGCGGAAGAAGTGTAAAGCTCAGGGTTGAAAGAAAGAGAGGCCTGATTGTGTGAGTGGAGCTGACCATGTGGGTCTGGTTGAAAATATTCTGGGGTGGAAAGGGAAATAGCGTGGGCATGGAGGGGCAGAACTCAGGAGCTATTGGCAAATGGCCTAAATTCAGACTTTGCTCATTCTCAGAAAGTGTGGATTGTATATGCATGCCATTCAGAGTTTGCTTATAAATAATGAGATGATCACTCTTTAAATGTGTCATTTTACTGTACATGCAGATAAAGACTTCAAGAACTGTGTTAGGGAAAGGCCTCCAAAATTTCTTAAATTACCCGTCCTTCTACTACTTTCACAAGAATTCTAGTATCTGTTCCCTTTTCTGGTTGTTTGTTTGTTTTTTTAATCCTTCACAAATGCAGCTTATAAATATATTCGGTATTTTTGTTACTAAGGTTTGTTGTAACCTTTTTTTTTCTTTACTGAAGTTTTTCAGTTTAACAAGATTTGGTAAGGCAGGAGAAGTGACTTGGAGGCTGGGTGTGGTGGCACACACTTGTAGTCCCTGCTTCTTGGGAGTCTGAGGCTTGTGGCTCACTTGAACTGGGGATCTCTGAGCTGCAGGAAGGCTGAGCTGTTCAGATATCCACACGAAGTTCAGCTCCAGAATGGTGAATCTCCAGAAGTAGGAAGAAGGGGCCGCTAGACTGCCCAAGGAGAAGTGACTTGGCCCAGGAGGGCCAAGCTGCCATCAGTGGTGGTGTTAGCCAGTAACCGTGCTGCACTTGCAGGCTGGGCAAGATTGGGAGACCTACTAATTAGGGTTAGGAGAGAGGGGAGGCTTTCCAGTGGTAGGTAGGATGGAAGGGAAAATGCCCTTGGGGCATCATCTAAATAGGAAAGGCTAACTTACTAGGCTTCTTCCTGACTTAATAAATCATTCTAATATCTGTTTTAAGAATAGAGAGTCTTTAAAGCACAGAAAGGACCAGCTTTTTCCTCCCAAATAATGATAACTGGGAGAGTGATTTTTTTTATAATTACTACTGATCAAAAAGTATTCCCACTCATTATCAAAAATAGTTTCTAATAATAGTAAAAATAATATGTGTGTATTTTTTATACACACACACACACACACACACACATCTATTTTAAATAGGGATAGTGTTAGGGCCTGGAGCTGTAATTTCATTGATAGAGGGAACTCCTGGTTACCGATTCAGGCCAGCACCTTCTCTGCAGCTTGGAGTCTTCGAATTGCATGGGCACAGACAGTTTGTATCAGAAGCAGGACTTGAACCCAGGTCTGCCTGGCTTTGAGGACAGCTCCTTATTTACCTCTAGCTGGCTCAGTGGGTAGGGTGTCAGGAGGACCCGAGTTCAAATGTAGCCGCAGACACTTCCTAGGTGTGTGACCCTGGGCAAGTCTAACCTCTGTTTACCTCATTTTCCTCATTTGTAAAGTGAGGACAATAATAGTACCCACCTCCCAGGGCTGCTGTGAGGACCAAATGAGACACTGATTGTAAAGCACCCAGCGCAGTGCCCAGCAAGGTGTAGGTGTTGTGTAAATATTAGTAGTTGTTGTTGTTGTTGCTGTTACTACTGAATTGTATTGTTTCTCTGCTTTAAAAAATGTTTTATTGAAGTTTTCACATTGTAGTCATTTTTAGATGTTACTCCCCCAACATGTCCAATAAGCTCTTTTTTGTAACAAAGAAAAACAAAATTTAAGTCGAGCCAACTAACACAAAGCATTTGACCATCTGAAAGTGTAGGCAGCATTCCATACCTGCAGTGCCACACTTTTCTAGCTAAAGGAGGGAAGTGCATTTCTTCAATAGTAAAAAATAAAAATCAGTTGCATTGCACAATCCTGAAATTTGAGCTTAGTTTGACTCTTACTAACATCAGGTAACTAAACATTGGGTGCTCAGGCTCTGGCTCAGAAGAATTGTAATGTAATGTGAAATGACTGTGAGCTTGGCTGGATTTCTGCTTTTTCCTTCTTTCTAATGTTGAACAGCTGAACTGAATTTCACTAAGCATTATACATATTTTAATTTTCTTCCTAATGTTCAACACCTGTTCTAAATTTGAGGGTGATGTCAGTTATTATCTCCTATTCTTTTGGTGATGTTCTCAGTTCATCTTGTTCTTTCTGTAAACATTTGGGTTGTTTGCAGTTTGAGTAGAATTCAAAAGTCTAAAAGGAAATTTCTTTTACTTGGCAAACTTAACCAGATTCCAAGGCAAAATTAAACTTCACACAGTTCTCAAAACAAACTCCCAACTATCCATTCTGGATTGCTCTGGGAAGGATTTTTATTGTCTTGAAATTTTATAGTATAGTACTTCTCACACTTGTGATTTATTCAGATTGAAGACTGCCTTTTGCCTCTTATTATGGGCATATTTCATCTTTTAATTTCAAATATGAGGATTTGTACAGACTTAAAAGGAACGAGCAGAAAATTGCAGCAAAGCAGAGTGTAGGACAAAGAACTTCCAGTCTAAGGAAGAGGAAGTAGAGAATCATCCTGCATGTCAGTCACAGGAGAGGAGGTGTCAGAGGCCACAGCACCTGCTGGCTCTGGACTGAAAGAGCAGGAAGTCCCACTGCCATCTGTTCTGAGAGCATCACAGCTTCCAGGGAATGAACTTCAGGACAGGCAGTTGAGTCAGGCAAGGAGCACACCTACTATGTGCACAGTGAGAGGATTGATAAAGTGAGTTTGAGTAGGGTTCCCCTTCCCCCCCATCCAAAACCCAGACACCCCTCCCCAAAAAAAACACATCTCTTTGGCAACTAAGAAGCAGCCCTGAGTAACCGTCAGTGAGTGAGTCCTCTCATGAAGAGCTACATTCAGAGCCTTCAGATTGCCTACTGTAAGGAAAAGAAGCCCTGGCTGGTGATTTCTCTAAAATGTCAGCTGTTAAATGCAAAAGGGGATAATTTTGGGGCAAGCCATATGACAAAGAAGAAAAGCTAGGGAATTAGAGGTCAGTAATAATTAGGAGTGGCCGTAGGGCTTGGGAGGCACCTGTGGGTAAAGGTCTTTGAAGTCTTCGGAGAGATAGGAGAAAAAGCAGTTTGGTTAATTCCCACCCTTCCCACTGACGACAAAAATTTGTTGTCTGCAGATTAAAAGACCTTAGATTTCTTCCGTAAAGAACTCAATAACTTCAAGCTTTATGGTCTGCAGCACTATTTCAACAACACTCCATTCACGTATCAGCGGCTCTTTAGGACTTTCCTGTACCCTGGTAAGGGGAGCTCAGCCATGGGACAGCTCATTATTGCTAGACTATTACAGACACCCTGAAGAAGAAGGGTTAGTGTGTGGAAACGTTTTCAGGATCTTTCTGCTTGTATTTAACTCCGTGATTTCAGCTTGTTGAAGTCATCTGTGCTATTTTGGATATGACAGTAAAACAGAATAGATTTTATGAAAAAACCTATGCATCACACAGGCCCCATGCAGGCCTTTCAAACTCATAACATTAAAAGTGCAATTTATGCTGTTACTTTGTTTTGTTCTGTGTCTAGAATTCTGATAATTCATATATTAAGGAGAATGTGAAGAAAATTATTGCCTGGCTACTAATACATTGTAAATTTCTTGTAATTTGGAGTCATAGCTTATGGTCAGTGCCAGAGATAATATTCAAATACAGATCGTCACACTGTCAAATACAGATCTCTATTTTACAAAGGCCCCAGAATTTAACTGTAGGCTTTGTCTCTGAGCCAGAAGATTCTAGGTTCAAATAAGTTTTAATTTCTCTTTTGTTTGACTATCTATGTAATAAAAAGGCACTCATGTTCTTGTATGATTAAAATCCTTTGTCTTTCTAAAATTGATAATTTGGGATTTTGTTTTATACTTATTGTAGGTGATCATTCGAAAATCACATTAAAAACCAGGAATGTGTTTATTGAATGCACAGGAACTGATCTTACTAAGGTAAATGGAGATTTAATTCTATTTCATGTGCTGTAAGACCTTTATGTTTTTATTTATATTCTTGGACCAAATATTTAAATTTAAAAATAATTAACATTCAGGGTGGGCACAGGGAGGTAAGAATAATCCATTCTTTGGTTGTGATGCTTATTTCACATGGGCCAGATCAAGTAGTTACTAGAAAGGGATGCCTTCTTCAGTACTTGGTAAATGCTTTTCTATTCGCTATAGACGTAAAGATGATTTCTGTAGAAGAATCTGGACTGTTACATGATAGCCTCATTCTTCCCCATTTCACTTGCTTTCCATCCTTAGAGTTCTTTGATTGGATTACTGTGGAGTCTTAATTACTGCATGAGCTCTGCACCTTAGTTGTTTTTTTTTTTTTAATTGTGTTGAGTAAGGCAAAAGAAGGAAGCTGGCAACTAAGCAAGTTAAGGGAATGTAAATTAATGATTGTAAAGGGCGGGGATAGTTGGCATTCATAGAAGGCTCATTGTCCTAGAGACTGGTAAGAAGATACCTCATTTAAAATTTATATTTTTCATATTTACCTCTAGAAATACTATCATAACAATGTAGCTTTTATTACTTTACTCTTAAAGATTTGTTTTCTGCATATCAAAAGACCTTAGATAATTTTCTTAAAGGATTAAATTATTTCAAGCTATATCGTCTGCAACACTTTATATAGCATATATTTCCTGAAGCTTTGCATGATTTGCTATACCTTTTATTTGATTTTTAAAATCCTTTTTGAGCTCTTTCAGGAGTTCTTTTGGGCCCGAGAACAATTCACATTTTTCTTTGAGGCTTTGGATATAGCAGTTTTGACTTTGTTGTCTTCTGAGTTTGTATTCTGATCATCCCTGTCATCGTAGTAACTTTCTGCAGTCAGGATCTTTTTTTGTTGTTGCCTTATTTTTCCACCCTATTTCTTGAGTTTTAACTTTATATTTAGTTGGGCTCTATTCCTAGAGTGGAGGGGGGCACTATGTCTGTCTTCAGGATTTTTGTGAAGCTAGTTCTGGGGGTTTATAAACTTTCAGTTCTTCTGAAGTGGTATGATCTAAAGAGAGATATGTTTACTACTCTCCTGGCCTGTGCTTTGGTCTGTGAGCGACCACAAGTACTCTTTTCCTTCCTGGAACTGGGCCCAGGGTACCTGCTCACCTGGGGCTGCAAGCTCCAGTGTACTAGTGCTTCTCTTTGCCCTGCGACTGCAACCTTAGCCTGTGACCCAGATCTCTGTATGGACAATGCAACAGAGTCCTGCACCCAGTACCAGCAAAGGGACCCCCTGAAGCTCCTTCTCACCCCTTTGCCATTTGTGGGCTGAGCGCTCCAAAAGTAGCCTCTGTGGCCATTGATTGAGTGGCTTGCAAGGCCTGCTTCTGATTTGCTGAGGCACAGCCTGTGCTTCCCTCTCACCTTGGTGTGATAGACCTTTCTTGCCAACCTCTTATGTTGTCTTGGGTTGGAAAATTGTTTCACTCTGTCTTTTTGTGGGTTCTGTTGCTCCAGAATTTGTTTTGAGGTGTTATTTCAAGCTGTTTGGAGGGAAATTTGGGAGAGCTCAGGCAAGTCCCTGCCTTTTCTCCTCTGTCTTGTCTCTGCCCCCTGCTTTATATGATTTGTAGCTTACAAAAGCAATTTGCATTTTAAAAAACATGTCCTTGGGTTGTAACTATAAAGATGTTGAAATTTTCTTAGTGTTTTCAATTGTCTTTGAAGGAAGAATCCAAATAGAGTATGGATTTGTATCTGCCACAGATACAAAACTGAGACTTTGATGACTCCAGAATCGGAGAGCACAAAGACAGGAACTGACAATCCCGGCCTGTAATCTTGTCTCTCCTCTCCATCCTTAGAAAGTGCATTGAGAATCCCAGCTCTGGGAAGCTAGAAAGGGGACTGCTGAATGCTGCTCAGTCATTAGTCATTTCCCATCTTAGCTGTGGACTATAGATGGTCACAATGGTGTTCTTCTTTCTCCAGGCAAAAATAGTCCTTGATGTCATCGTCACAATGTTCAGTGAATATTGTGAGAAGCAGTTTACGTAAGTAGGACAAATTACTGTCAAATATGACCAGGCTTTCCTGTTGTGAAAGACCAAACTAAGAAATCAGCTGGGGTGTTTTCTTTCAGGGTTGAAGCTGCTGAAGTAATTTATCCTGATGGGAAATCCTATACATATCCAGTAAGTATTAATAATAATGACAATAGTAATAGCTAACGTTTTTATAGTGTTTTAAGGTTTGCCAACTGCCTTATAAATATTATCTTATTTGATCTGCACAATAATCCTGGGAGGTAGGTGCTATTATTATTTCCATTTTACAGATAAGGAAACTGAGGCAGAAGTGAAGCAACCCACCTAGGATCACACAGTTTGTGTCTCAGGCCAGATTGGAACTCAGGTCTTCCTGACTCCAAGGCCAGTGCTCTATCCAATGCACTACTACACTGACTGGGAAGAAGAACCTTTGTGTAGGGAAAAGGCTCTGAAAGGCACAGTGTGCCATAACCCCTTTGGCCTAACTTTTTAATTGGGTAATTTGCAATTCCACCTCTGGCAGGGATGCACACTCAGCAGTCCAGACTTAATTAATCTTGTTCAGTCATCTGAAATCAGAAGTTGCTAAAGGCCACTGCTGCAGCTAATAAATGTATCATCAGGCCTAATTCAGGAGTTTGTGCAGTTGTGGTAAGGGTCGAAACAGTCAATAAAAAGCCCGAACCTCTAAGCCCCCAGGGTAACTTAGTGTGATTAGTGCAGCAGGTGACAATGTTGAGACTGTTGGGGGTCATAATTCTGGCTTAGTAAGGATGTTACCATGTTGGCTTTGGTGCCTGTGCAGTCAGACCCTCACTAGCAGCTAGTGAGGAGATCCCAAGAGCCTGGAAGGCCGCTTTTAGTCTTCACACCCACCACTTTAATGGTGTGGAATCTGTAAACAGAAGCCGAAAGTCCTGCTCCTGAGTGAAGCAGGGTCCGCTATCAGAAATGGTGCTGTTCCTAACAACATGAAGATAGAATATTTGTGTAACTACAAAAGTGGTGGCCGTCAGTCATGGTTGGGGGATTCTTAACCCTGTTTTAGTAAATTCTTGGTTTGAATGAGAAAATGACTAGCAGCAGCTTAGTCAGCTTACTTCAAGGGGTGGAAGTTACAGAGAAGTAAATGCTAGCTTTATGTAAGGAACTTCCTCACTTAGAGCTCCATCACCATAGGCATTCATTTGAAAGGAATGTTGTAGAAAGGATTCTTGTGAAGGTGAGGGTTGAACTAGATGATTTCTGAAAGTCCTTTCAACTCTGAAATTCTTTGGGATCGTTGTTTTGGTACAGAAGAATTGTCTTTAAAAAACAAAAAAACAACAACAGCATGCTGTTTAACCTAAGCAATAGGTTTTTAAAAAATCTTTGTAATACTCAGATGTTAATACAGATGTAGTGTTGAACATTGAGAAGGAGGTAGAGAAATACATTTTAAAATTTGGTTCATTTTTTTCTTACATATTGCTATTCATTTTGAGGTGATTAAAGAGGTCCCTTAGGTCTAAATCAATATTCTTATACAAGTGAAATAGCATGATTTTTTCCAAATGTTATATAGTTTTTAAAGACAATTATTTTAAAAATGTGTTTGTGCTGCTAGTGTGTAGAGAGAAACCTCTTCTGTAGAAGAAGTAGAATCTTAGTAAGTTATTTAGTCCATCGCTGTGCTTTGAAGCAAGGCTTTGAAATGTAAGGACATAGCATAGCTTATGTTCATATAAAGCTTTTATGTTTATAAATGACAGTGACAAGTAGAAATTTGAAAGAAATTCAGAAATTGATCAAGGGTATGCCATTTTTATGTGATTAGAATGCCGAGGTATATGGAAAAACGTAAGCTTTTAGATCACTCACTTTCTGGAGCATATCCTTTCCTTTATCAGCAAAGATGTGCTATTTAGTGCATTGTCACTGCCAGAATTCTCCTCGACAGCTACACTGTGGCAGTACCCATTGAGAGTGTGCTGAGAGTCGTGGCATTAGTGTGGTGGTATGCCCAGCCTCTCCAACAGCACCAGAGTAGTGTTTTGTAACTCTGCTCTGGGGGACAGCTCTAGTGCAGTGCCTGGGGTAAAAGAGGAAGCCAGTTAAATTGAGATAGTTATCAAATCGTTTTTAAAAATTGACAGACTCCAAGTTAGTTAGCCCCGCAAAAGGAAAGTACTAAAAACGGAGCCTTTTAGCCTTTCAATGCAGGACACAAGAATGATCCTTCCCAGTGGTACCACAGGGATAGGCAGATGGAGGAGTGAGGGAAGACACAAATAGGTATGGTGGGCAAATAGGCTCATTCCACAACTGAAAACTTAAACCCTAATATATGGCAAAAGTCTTACTGTTTTAGGTAAAAATGTGCTTACTAAGCATTTTTGTTTTAAATTCTCAGGGTGACTCAAGACAATGTATTGGCTTTTTAAATTGAGCAGCAGTGTGCATAGGGAAGAAGAGGGGATAAGCGTTAATTAAGCATCTACTATGTGCCAGGCACTGTGCTGAGCACTTTACAGTGTTATCTCATTTGATCCTCACAACAACCCTGCCAGGTGATTATGATCCCCATTTTGTAGTAGAGGAAACGGAGACAGACAGAGATTAAATGACTTACACTGGGTTGACTAGCTATTAAGTGTCTGAAATCTGATTTAAACTCCATTCCTCCTGACTCCAGATCCAGTGGTCTATCCAGTGTGCCACCTACCTGCCTCTCAAGTAAAAGAGTGTGCAGCTTGTAGTCAAAGTCCTGAATTTGAAAACTTCTTCAAACAATTACCATCTGTGTGACCATTAGCAAGACATTTAGCCTCTCAGAACCTCAGTTTCTCCCCTCTGTAGAATGGGGGCAATATATATTTGTACAACCTTTCTCAAAGGATTATTGTGAAGAAAGAACTTTATAATCCTTAAAGAATTATGTAAATGTGTGAGTTTTTAGTACCTAGTGCTTAACACACTGTTAATATTCTGCTGCCACATTTCATTCTTTGGTTTTTGATTTTCTTACATCTGTAATCATTGGCTAGTAGACCATCTAAACTTGAGAAGAATTCTGGGACTATCATAAAAATAATGTTATCTTTAAGTGTGATTTTCTTTTCACCATAATCTGACCTGTCAGGTCAGGCTTGCCAAAATCTCAAGCCCAGTTCAAAAACTCGGGAGATGATATAACGTATCAGTGCTTTGCTATTGGAAAGACTGGTTAAGTCTCCATAAAACATTGTTTAGTGTTTTATTCCTTATTCAGAGGTTTGTGTGAGGGAATCTTTGTAATATTTCACAGTGAGTTGATTAGATCTGTCTGTCAAGGAATCTTTTAAAAATTAGTTTTTTCAATTTGGAACTATGCCCAAAGGGCTACAAAAATGTGCATACCCTTTGATCCAGCAATAGCACTTCTAGGGCTATATCCCAAAGAGATCAAACAAATGGGAAAAGGACCCACATGTACAAAAATATTCATAGCAGCTCTTTTTGTGGTGGCAAAGAATTGGAAATTGAGAGGATGCCCATCACTTGGGGAATGGCTGAGCAAGTTGTGGTATATGAATGTAATGGAATACTATTGTTCTATAAGAAATGATGAACAGGCTGACTTCAGAAAAACCTGGGAAGGCTTATATGGTCTGATGCTGAGTGAAGTGAGCAGAACCCAGAGGACTTTGTATACAATAGCAGCCATGTTATGCAATGACTAAGAATGTTAAACTGAACCCTTCTCAGCATTATGAGGATCTAAGACATCTCCAGAGGCCTTGGGATGGAAAATGCTGTCCACATCCAAAGAAAGAACTATGGAAGTCAAATTGCTCTCACTTATTTTTACCTTAAGTTGAATTTTGTTTCATCTTTCTGATGGTTCCTCATATTGGTTTTAATTTTTACTTACAACTTCACTAATGTGAAAATATGTTTAATGGGTATGTAAATGTAAAGCCTATGTCAGATTGTGTGCTGTCTTGGGGAGGGTGGGGGGGGGAGAAAAAGGGAGAAAAAATTTTCAACTCAAAAGCATATGGGAAAAAAAAATAAAAATTAGTTTTTTCATATAAAGTAGAATGTTCTGAAATACCGAACTAATCCTAGTTCATCTGCCTTTTAAAAAAAACTAAGATGGTGATGAAATTTTTTAAAAATGGGATTAGGAAGCTTCTAAATCTGTATCCTAATGTAGAATGATTTAATTTTCTTGTATGTTTTATAAAATCTTTTTCTTCTCCATAGGAATTAGCTTATCGAAAGGAGATGGTGAAAGCTGATTTAATTAACAAGCAAATTGGAATCAGGTATGCAATGGAAAACTCATTCATATTCATTTTAAAGATATAGGAATGGAGAGCAAATTATATTTTATCTTATCTCAAGGAATGTTTGGAAAGGCCTTTCAATCCATCTGGAATTAAGATGGCAGTATAATACAAAATATTATTATTTTTCTCATTTTAAAATAAATTCGTAAGGAAGCTTGTTATATAGTTACATTTTTTTTTTCAAAATGTAATAATGCTTTAAAAAATGTAATGAAATTTTCATTTTCCTATTTCAGTGAAACTCCAGCAAATCTTGCAAAGCTTCTGACCAGGATGTATTTAAAGTCAGAAGTCATAGGGGATGGGAACCAGATAGAGATTGAAATCCCTCCAACCAGAGCTGACATTATCCATGCCTGTGATATTGTAGAAGATGCAGCTATTGCTTATGGTTATAACAACATTCAGATGACTATACCGAAAACGTACACCATAGCTAATCAAGTAAGATTGCACCCTTAAATAAACACTCCTTATTGTTAGTAACTGACTATTGAATGCCAGGAGGGCTTTGGGAAAAACAGAGCATAAGAATTAAACAATATTTTGACATGCTTTGCTATGAGAGGCATTTGCAGTGGATAGGATACAAAACAGATGCCCAGCTGATTAGAGCAAGTTGGAGACCTATAGTGGCTAGTTCTTTGAAAAAAGCCAGGTTTCAGGCTTGGAGCCGTAGCTGACTCTGTAATGGGGAAGCTCATTTTCTCAAGGTGGGTCCAAAGACAGACACTGTGTGTGTTTGTGTGTGAGTGGTAGTATGCTGATCAGCAGAGGAAAGAAGCTTTTACCTTCATAATAATGGGCCCTTTCTTGAGGAAAATGGGAACTTTTGAGGTTAAGTAGTATGAATATGATTTTTCTTGCAGTTACCTCTGAATAAGCTTACAGAGCTCCTGAGGCATGACTTGGCAGCAGCGGGATTCACCGAAGCTCTTACCTTTGCTCTGGTACGTCTTGCCGGCTAGCATTTTCTGATTGACATCTTACTTTAATTTTTGAGCATTAAACATGCATTTCGTTATTTTATCATAATGTAATATGCCTATGAGAAATTTATAGTACTCTTGACAAGTTGGCATTTGCCGATGCTCCTAGCAACACCTCTCTGCATGTACTGGTGGTGTCTGTGGAATGTAAATATGGATGCTTGCTTTGATTCCCTGCTACAGGTAGAAAAGGCTAAAGCAAAGTACTAGAACTAGCATCTCCTGTGTTAAATTCTAGCATTCTGTAGTGCCGTGAAAAGATCATGGGCTCGTTCTGGGTTTCATAACTGAATTGTGTTAGCAGTTTCTAGTCTGGATTTCATCGTGGCAATGCCCACTAGATGCCGCTCTAGTTAAAGATTTGACAGCTGTTCTGCATTATTACCTACTTTTGGGGATTTGTTCTCATCTTCAGACATTTGCTTTGAGTTCAGAAGTTAACATGAAAGGCTTAAATGAGGAAGTGGATTATTTACAGAATTCAATGGAACAAAACAGATTGACCATTTAAAAATATATCTGTGAATTGTAGTTCCCTGACTTTTCTATAAAGCCTAGCATCTGTGTTGCCTATCCTCTTAGTGTTTGAGTCTTTAAACATGTTACACCCTCACAGAAGTTGAGGGGGAGAGGGACCTAATCCCCTTCTTATATCTAAATCTCTAGCTTGTTCTTTTTAATGATGACATATTACAGTGGCAAATGAGTCATTTAGCTTATGGAGTATGCTAAAAGAGCAATTTTTCATTTCATTTTTTCAGTCCTTGGGTTCCATAGTGAAGCCTTTCCTGGTGTGGGAGTTAGTAGGCAGGTATTTACCATTGCTTTTGTCAGTAACAAAGGCCCCAAATATTGCACTCAGTCATACATTGTGAATTTGGGTCTTTTCATTGGTAACCCTCATTCTGATGGTTATTTAATCTCAATAAATAGATTTCATGAGGATATGTCAATTTCTTTGCCTAAATAAAATATGAACAGAGTATCCCCCTAAAAGGGACTTCGTAGGGTACTGCAGTGAGCAATATCCCCAGCTCTGTTTATTAGAAATGGATATATGAGTATAATGCTACAGTCATTTCCGAGTTAAGGCTGGGTTCCCTCCTCTAAGAGGTTAGCATTAATTTTTGCATCAAATGTTGCTTACTCCCAGTGGTGAATTATTGTTTTTGATGTGTCACTTTCATAGCCTCAGATTGAAACCCCTTTTTTGGGATGACATTGTGCTTATCTCACTACTCTTCATTAAGAGGCCATCTGTGCATAGAGCAGATACTTAGAGAATCATATATTTAGAGCTGGAAGGGACTGTAGATACCACCTTGTCCAAGCCCCTTCATTTTACAGATGGAAACAGGACATAGAGTTTAAATGACTTGTCCAAAGTCACATAGCTAGGAAGTGGCAGATCCTAGATTTGAACACAGATGCTCTGATGCCAAATCTAGCCTAGTTTGCACAACGTAATGCTGCCTGTCTACGAGGTAATCTGTGATGCATGCCCATAATAGTGCTCTGAGCACATTCCTATGGGAGTTCATAGAAGGGGGGAGAGAAAATGAGAATGGAAAAGTAGGTTAAGGCTAGATCATGGAGGGCTTGAGTATAGCACCTGTCAGCATCTCCATAATATATTCTGTTTGGTTTCATATGTTGGCAAGAAAGTATAAGCACCATAGCAGTAGTAACTGATAAGTAGCATCTGCTCCAGGCTATTTTTATGGATAGAGAGAGGCTGTTTTTAGCACATTGACTTGAACATAGAATAAAGATGCCTTACTTAGGAGAAGATAGTCAGGTGACTTATAGAGAATTACAGAGTCTTTATTTTAAGTTTAGCCATTTCTATGATAATCTGTTCTAAACGTGTTGTTTCTTAGTGCTCACAAGAGGATATTGCCGATAAACTTGGCATGGATATTTCTGCAACGAAAGCTGTTCACATAGCCAACCCCAAGACTGCAGAATTTCAGGTAAGAATTTTGGTGGCTAAGCACTTTTCCTGAATTCCATGAGGCTCTTGGTTAGTATGTACACCAATAAAAAGGGAGATTGTAACATGCCCTATGTGATATTCTTTTACTTAAAATGAATTAGGACACCATCCCAATTCTTTTCCTAAAAGACTGAAACTATCTTGTTACCTTTTTACAGTTACCAAAGCTTAGTGTGGGTCACCGAATAAATCAGCTGAGTGTAAATAACATTTGCAGATAAAATAATACAGACAAACCCTCCGTAACCTATAAAACTGTGACTTTTGAATAGCCTGTAGGTAGGGGGCCTGGTACCTGAGTCTCTGCCTCTAATTCTATAGGTGCAATTGCCTTTTAGTTCACATTTGACTAAGGTTAGAATGGCCGAGAGAAGTGCCTTTATTTTGAGCAGATGTTTGAGGTTATGAAAGGAACATTTTCTTAATACAGATATGGACATATAGAGAGCTAACAAATTAGTGAAGCCCAAACATACTCTTATAGATTCCATGATTCCTATTCTTGCTGAGGTGAGATATGTTTGCATTACTCTACTCAGAATGTGTTTTTCCAACAAACCTATTATAAGTGGTGGTTTATGTAGTTAAAATACTAATGGTTGCACTAATACTTACAAGTTCTCTCCTTCCTTTAAAAATAGCTGTCTAACATAGCACTTGCAACTGATAGCATATTTAGTTTTTGGTTCTTATAATTTACAATTTCTTAACAAAAAGGAAGATTCTATATCTTAATGTCATTCCTCTGGAAACCCGACTGGCCACTGTATTTAACTTAAGTTCTTTTGTCTGCATTTGGTTATTGTGGTCATTATATATATTATTCTTTTGACTCTCCTTTCTTTACTTTAAATTCGTATGGCTCTTCCCATATTTCTCTGAATTGTTCATGTTTGTCTTATTCTTTATGACGCATAATATTCCATTACATTCACGTTCCACAGTTTATGTGGCCATTCCCCAGTTGATGGGCATCTACTTTGTTTCTTTGCTACTGCAAAAACTGCTGTTATGAATGTTTGTCTATATATGGGAGTTTACTGTCTTTGGCTTCCTTAGGACATATTCTAAGCAGTGGAATCAGATTTATTTTTAATGTGGTTTTGTTTTCAGTGAGAACCCTGTGTTTTTTTTTTTCATATACATAATACCCTGGTAACAGTTGTTTTAAAATTATAGCATTGCTGGAGAGCTCTTTTATTGCACACTTAAAATTTGAGTGATAATACATTAAAATGAATTATAAAATAAAAGTGAGGGGAAATGATACTTTTTGAAGTTAAGTTTCACAGATATAGATTTGTGCTTGACCTTCAGGTAGCACGTACAACTCTTCTCCCTGGGCTCCTGAAGACAATTGCTGCTAATAGGAAGATGCCCCTACCTCTGAAACTGTTTGAAATTTCTGACATTGTATTAAAGGATTCCAGCAGAGGTAAGAACTTTTTTCAACACTGATTCTTTTATTTAAAAGAACTTGCAAGAAAAGAAAGTAATAATACTAGAAAAGTTGGCCTATTAAAATCTTAACCTAAGAGAGTAATCTCTAGGGAGCAGGCATTCTTAACCTGGGGTCTATGAATTTGCTTATTAAGTATTTTGAAAGCTGTATGTAAATATAATTGGTTTCTTTTGAACCCAAATATTTTTATTTTCTGTATCTAAAACCATTATTCTGAGAATTCACTAGACTGCCAGAGGGGTCCATGAAACAAAAAAAGAGTTAAGAATCCCTGTTCCAGGACATTTAACATTTTCTCTTATATTCCATGGTTATATTCGTATTCTTTTTACTTGTAATGCTTATCATTCTCACTCAGAAATGGCAACAATAATTGCATTCACAATGAGTGTGTGTGTTGTATCAGATTTTGCTTATTCGTGCATGGTCTGGTAATTATGAGGGCAGGGATTATCACTTGGTACTTTGTGTGACATTTGACTCACCGTGGGTACTTAATAAATATATAGTAAGTTTAGTAGGTACCTGTACCAAGTTGCTAGTGAAATCTATTCCAGACAAATGCCCCTGGGCACTCTTTGGTGGGGCAAGTCAGAAAGTGATTGTCTCAAGCTGTATACCCAGCTTCTCTCAGTGTGCAGTGCCTTCAAATGATTAAGCTGCTGCCAGTGTTTCCTAGGCTCCCTGGAACTAGCAACTTAAATCCCAGTATTGTTTAATCAGCTATTCATCCTTTCGGACTCTTTGGGGGGTGCGTGTGTGTGTGGTGTGTGTGTGTGTGTGTGTGTGTGTGTGTGTGTGTGTGTTAGAAAAGCTTGGAGAAAGAGATCTTTTTTTTTTTCCGGTATCATCCTAAAACGTTTATTTGACATCACTTGTGTCCAGTTGAAGAGATCCAAACCTGAATGTTGTATGTCCCCAGGAACCGTTGCTTATTATTGTAATCCATAATGTTATCTGTAGGTGGAATATGCATGGCAGTTTTTCCATATTGGGCAGGCTTACTCTTAGAAATTAAAAAAGATTAGATAAAGAAGAGGTCCTATTTGATCCTAGAGTGGCCCTCTTGGTCCTCAGGTGCGGCCCTTGTGTTTGGTCCATGTGTTTGGATTCAGTCAAATGGCCACACTTGAGGATGAGAGGGCCACGTGTGCCTCGAGGCCGCAGGTTCCCCACCCCTGTAGACTTTACTGAGCAGAGGAATGCTTGTCAGAACTACTCATTAGGTGAACTGCTCTGGCAAGCTGGAGGGAGGATGGATTAACCAGTTGGGAAGCTTTTGCAGCAGTCCCGAGGAAGTGAGGATAGTAAGTGTGTTAGAGAGAAGGCAACAGGCTTTAGATGTGTGAAGTTGGAAACAGCAAACTGATTGATCTTTAGAGTGAGGGAGAGGAATGAATCAAAGATGGCCTTGAGGTTGTAGAGCCTGGGTAGCCAGAAGGATAGTTTGTCCTCAGCAATAATAGGGACGTTTGGAAGAGAGGAAAGGTTGGGGAGAAGGTAACATCATGAGACATCCCATCACTAAGCTTGTCTTTTTATCAGTTTGCCTTCCAAAATACATCTTTCCAAGGGTGATATGAACAATGAATGTACATACGTTGGGCCAGGAGTAGAATTTAGGTTCCAGGCCTGACTAAACTAATGACCCTGGGAAAGTTGTCAATTTCTTTAATTTTCAGGCTGTGTGTAAGATGAAGATAAGAATCTTTGCCCTACTTATCTCATAATGTTATTGGGAGAATAAAAAGTGAATTGACATGAATGCATTTAGAAACATAGAAAGCATCCTACAAACTCAAGGTGCTATTACCGAATGTTAGGTTGTATGCTGAGTCTCAAGAATAAGCCAGCCTAACGTGGAAGACCTGCCATGTATATGCTACCTACAGATAGTGTTATTTTTTATAACGAGCATCCCATTCTTGGACATTCTTGATCATTCTGTATAATTTATTCTTTGCCTCCCACTGTAAGTGGGAGAGGCAGGGCTCTTACAAGTCACTGCCCCAGAACACAGAACTTGCCCTCCGAGGGCCCCTTCAGTTGATCTAGGTGATAAGCAATAGCTGTTCTGGAAGAGGGAGGGGATTTTTCCAATGTTACCTGCTACTTTGGCTGCCTGGGTATTGTTAGGTTCTAACCTCCCTGGAGAACCATGGCCCAGTCCAAGGAAGTTTGGATCTTGTATGGCAGAGGGGAAGGGTTTGAATGGGGATTGGAGGATAAGGTAAAGTATGATTGTGTTAGAGACAAGCGCCATGATTGGTTTTATATAAGGGCTCAAGGGACTGATTATACACCCTTAGGACCAAGCCATTGCTGACCAGGGGCCTATAGCTCCATTTTGAAGATCACTAATGTAGATAATTTGAAAATTAACTCTATTCCCAGTGTAGATTTTCCTGTTAAACCTGATTTTATTCGTTGCTGAATACTCACATCAATGTGCTTTATTAGGATCATTCCCCCCTTAGCCCTAGAAGTTGAAGTTTGGTATTTTTTGTCTAGAAATACAAAATATATCATAATTAAAGTCCATTTGCATACATGTCTCAGACCTACTATGGAATTCCCTCTTTTTTTCCTTTCATTTTTTATTTCAGAAGAAAAAATTAAAAGCACTTAAGTAGTTAAGAAAATAGGTGGGGTGCCTTCTTGAGTGGTTCCCTCCTTTTTTCCAAGTGAACTCAGCATGTTTGTTTTTATGTTTTTGCTAACAAAGGCACCAGTTTCTCAGGCCAGTAGACATATTTATTTTATTTGCCTTTTCACCCACCAATTAGTGAGATATCTATTAAAAATAAAATCCAGATAACCAGTAGACAGATGAGAAAGCAGCTTGCCATTCAAGATGGAAACCTCTTTAAAAAGAGAGAGAGAAATAAAAATATTTTTCCAGGAAGTTAAATAGCCCGCCTACTCATTTGATGTTTAAAGCAAGGGATGGGAGTGTGGGGAGTGTCTAGAAGATTGAGGGATCATTTATTGGCAAGTTGGAGACTTATTTTGTGAGTGCGTCTACCAAAAAAATGCACCTTTCTAAATGGAAATAGATCTGCAACTCCACAATTAATTTCAGCAAGCTCTTATTGACTGTGTATAAATTGTTATGGGTGCATATGCTGTTGCTTGTTTCATATGTTGAAGATTTTAATGGAGTTCTCTGAGAGACTCTGTCAGAAGCTTAGGTAAATCTTTTTGCTTTACTGCTTGATATGCCAGATCAGCAGTAACTAACTGAGTATGGTCTAAGGGTAAACCCCATGCTCTGTGTCCCTCTATCTCAGATTTGCTGTACCCTCATTCTACATTAGGGAGTTGCTTAAAGTCTGACACTTCACTTATAAAGAGAACTGACTAATCCAATATATGATTAGGTTCTAATTAGTTTCAGTCTCCTTTACCATACATAAAATTGCTCAGAAGAATAATAGTAGCTCCTTTTTTTGTTGTTGCTGAATCAAATTCTACTTATTTTTATTAACATTTTGAAAATAATTTTTAGGTTTGTAGGAGGAGAAGATATCAAAGCATGGGAGAAACCTCAGACCTTATAATACTTCTGTTTGACTTTTTTAAGCCCATTGTAAGCTGACCCCTTCCCACCTTTCCAATTTTCTTCTACCCTGCTCCCCTCCATGTGCTCTGTGGTCCATTGAGGCAGGCCTTATTGCTGTTTCTCAAACATGTCGCTCCATATCCCATCTCTGGGCATTTTTCACCGGCCTGACCCATAGATTCTCCCCTTTGTCATCTGTCTCTCAGCTTCCTTCAGGTCTTGGCTAAAATCCACCTTCTGCAAGAAACCCTGTTTTCCTTAATGCTGGTGTCCTGTTTGCACATAGACGTTTGCATGTAGTTTCCCCCATTAGACTGTACATTCCTTGGAAAAGGGGGATGTTTTTGCCTTCATTTTTATCTCATTTGTTTAGTGTAATGTCTGTCACATAGTAAATACTGGAATTCTTGGTGATGACTTGAAAAGTGATGGAGAGAACATTTACAGTTACAGACCTATGTACTACTTTATCCATCTATATAAAATTTTTAATGAGAATAATCTCCTTGCACATTGAAGGCATCCTTGGTGAAGGTATATTCCATAGAAAACCATGTCTTTGTTATAACAAAATTGACTGGAAAATATAGAGAATGCAAGATTACCAGTATCCTTATTTTTAAATTAACCACTACCTTAACGTTTCTCTTTCAACAAAGTGTTTTCTATCTATCCATGAAAATTTTTCATGATACTTTGAAAGATACAGCAGGGATAACCTTTAAAATCCCCCTGTGATCATTAATATCAGGAGAGGCATGAAAGAGTGAGGTGTTTGCTCTCCAGAGGTATTTACCACTCTCGTGGAAGAGGTCTGGCAATGAGTGAAAGTTGAAGCATCTCCTGTGGGTGGTGAGGTTCTCTAGATACTCCTGTTTTTTAGAGGGGAGGGTGTTAGAATTGCAGGTTGCATCAAGCCCCAGAATATTGCTGAGCCCTCTGGAAGAGAAGAGAAGTTAAGTTTCTCTTAACCATTCATACCAGGAGAACCAAGGGGATAAAGAATATCTGTTGTCCAGATTATGACATACAGTTACATGGACAACCTATAGAGCTTGTATAGATCCGGCAAATAGACAACCAGTTGGACCAAGAATTAAAAAGAAGGAGGAAAGAAGGGTGGATTGCCTTTGAAAAGTTGCAGAAATCCTTTCATGAAGCCTAACTTCTCCCAGAAAGAAAATCCCATATCTTTGCTATCACTTATATTCTGCCAGTGTTATTGTATTGCCAAAGATTTAAAAATGAGTATCACTAGATGACAGCGGAGAAGGTGTATGGTGGAGGTAAGCAGGCTGCAGTATGTAACAGATAAGGAACCTTGAAGGAGAACCAGATTCACCAGTGTCATACAGGAAATGAGAAATTAAAGAATACAGACTGTTCACCTGACAGGAGTGAGGGATAACTAGGAGGCAGCCCATGTGACCCACTGGTAATCTCACAATGTCAAGAAGAAGGAAGTATTTCTGGCTTGTTGAGGGGAAGTGGACTAATGGAAGTGGGGGGGACACACAGAAAAGAGTTGTACATGGCAGGCATGAATGGGCTGTGATCTCTATTGTTGGAGAGAACATAGCATTGATGAGAGCAAAGATCTATTTGGTTGTGAGCTCTAGCCCTTTTCTAACAGGCTAAAATAAACACAGCTAATTTCTGACCATTAGTTCTACTCTTAAATGGTGCCAGTAATTAAGCTAGATTTTTAAAATTATAGAGCAACATGCTTATGTTCACAGGTATTATGGTTTTAAGTCATACTTGAGGATTAACGTTGGGATGATTCTCTACTCATCTTATGTTAAGCATTGGCAAATAAATTCCTTAACATTTCCCTCATCAAATCCATTTGCTTTCCCGATTATTCACTAATACTCCGGAGTGATTTTGTACCCACATCTAGCCGGGAAATACTCTGATATCCTGTCAGGGGTATGCTTCTCAAGGGCCACCACTTCCATTTTGGTTCCTGGAATTTGTAGTTACCAAGGTTAATGACCAAATTGCCTTTGCTGAGGCTGTTGCTATAGCTTTTGGTTTTGCTGTTGTTTTAAACATTACACATGACTCAAAGGGCTAAGTTGTTTTTTTCCCCTCCTAATAGGCAGTGATATATATGGAAATTTTGTTCTTGGACCGAGAGGTTGAATACAGGCTTTCACTCTGGGGCAAGTTTGTCTCCCTTTTATAAAATGGGAAAGTCAGCGTAGCTTTCACTGTAGTTGACCAAACAGGACCAAACCATGAATTACTAATTGGTTTCATTCTTTAATACATCAGTTTAACCTGTTGGGTATATAAAATACCTAAAGCATAAACAAAGTGGTAAGCAAATTACTTAGAGGTTGGGAAAGGGAATGTACATTGAAGGGCTTAATTTGTGAATTGCTAAATAATGTGCCAAGAAAAACAAGCAGCTTTTGAAAAGTCAAGCATGACAGCTCCTCATTAAATGCAGACTGAGCTTGATGATCTCAGTTTTTTCCTTGGTGGGCAGTAAGACTGCCAACATATCTAAAATCTGACATAAATGGCAAGAGAAAACACTTAACTGGGGTGAGGCTATTTATGTTAAGAGGAAGGAAGACATTTTTCTGGCTTTGTAAAATATTGGTTACAGATATTTATTAGATTTCAAATCCAAGTTGTCTAGTGGTTGTCCAGTTGGTGGGTTGGTTTCTCCCCCTCACCCAAAACCCCTGCCCTTAATAGAAAACACCTCAGTTTTAAAAGAATACATTTAAAATTTGGGTTTTAAATTATATTATTATACTAAATACTCAGCATAGCCCTAAGTTAGCTCCCTTTCTTTTTTCTATACCTTTGAATTATCCTTATTGTTACTCTTAGACACAGCTACTCCATGTCCCTTTTCTCTACCCCTATCATGCCTACTAGGTTTCTGGAAAGTAGTACCATGTTTCTAGAGCTTCATCCTTTTCCCCAGCCCTCCAAACCGTCTCTCTTCATTTTTAGCTTTTGAATCCTATTCTATTAAAGCTTTACTCACATAATCAAAGGAATCCAGAATTTTAGCATAGACCTTGAGAGATACCTGGCAACTGGAAGGGTTGTTATTGAATCCTTCATGATGAGATATAGACTTCTTGACATTGGAAAGACAGCAAGAGAAGACTAGCTTAAAAAAAGATACTGTCATTATGAAGAAAAAAATACTTGTCATGGGCAAGACCATGCAAAGACTGGAATACTGAAGATTGGAAGAAGATAATTTTTACTAAGGAAACTCACTTTTTCTTCCAAGGCTATACCAAAACTGTTGTCTGAAGTCCAGGTGATCCTTGAAGATCTAGACATCTTTATCAGATCATGAGATATCTACCCCAAAAAGTTTGGAGGACCTTTTTTTTTTTTTTATTACCTCTGGTCCTAGAAGTCATGTCTTCATTGAGGTAATGTTGGATTCTAATAAATATATCAATATACTGAGAAAAAAATTATTCTAGAATTATAGAAATTCTCAGATGGAGATATTCTCCAGACAATCTTGCATCATGCCATATGTCACAAAAAGTTATGAAATGTACCTAAAAGATGAAGATAAAAACGCTTCAATGGCTAGGGCACCTAGCTGTTTTAAACACAGTTGAAAACCTCATAATAGCGTAATGAAGGCTAGACTTGGAAAAGATCATTTTTCGCCAGAGAGGCACGTTAATATCCAGTGTGACAAAACTCTATTGAATGATGAAGAATGAAAAGGACATCTGTCACCATTTTATGAACTCAGTGCCAAATTATGTAAAACAACTGATGGTAGAGAAGGGAGGGCGAACTGCAAAATAATAGCTTTCAAAGTTCTAAGAATGAGGAAGGCTTATTGCACAAGTCGTGATTTTACTTTGCTCCAGGCTAATTCTCCCACCACTGTAGCTTTTTTTGGCCACCCCATCATATTGCTGACTCGTGTTGTTCATTTCTTCTCAGTGTACATGGAGATGGAATGCCGACCGGTCCTTTTCTGCTCTTTGCCCTAATCGTGTACCTAATGTCTCTGCTCTTCTGCTCCTTGTCAGAAATGCTCACTAATGATATGTATAGAGTATAAATAAATTCAGTGGCCCTTTGCTTATCTGTTTAATGTTTTTAATGTATATAAGCCACCTATTTGTGTGGCTTCTCTTAGATTATAAGCCCCAGGAGAGCAAATTCCAGGTATATGGGTTTTTAAAAAAATATATAGTTTATTGTGCAACAAGGATGTCAGATGCTTTCTGATGATAATGAATTACTTCAGCTTTCTACTTCTAAGAAATTATCCATCAGTTCTTTAGACAGTAAGCAACAAATGCAAGATTGTCCAGGGTTCACATGTGGAACACAATTCTCAAAAGATGCCTTATGTCATCAGCCTGGCTTGATTTAATTTCACTATTTCATTTTTTTGGCATGCAGAATTTCCAATTAATAATATAAAAAACATGGGTGTAAAGAACATTAACATTAACAGTATGTGAAGTAGCATCCTGCATTCATTTGTCTGTGTGATGGCATCTAACTGCAGAGCTACATCATTTTTATAAAGACAGTTATTTTTACTGTATTTGGTTCCACATTGTTAAGCTCTACTGATGTGACCATAACATGTTCTGTCATGCATTGAATATTATAATTTTTAAAACAGATTAAATTCATGCCAGGTTTACTTTAGCTAAATAAAAATGAACCCGTGAGGATATAATTTTCTCATTCATATATTTAAAAGGTCGTAGCTCTTTTTTATATCAGTTATTCCATAACTTTTCAGCTTTATTCAGCCATATTGCCTACAATTATGAGGATTGCAAAGGGGTAAAAACATCTTTAATTCCATTATTAGCATCAATCTCCTTTGGTTTTTAAAGTTTAAATTAATTGCAATTTCATTTTAAAACTTTTGGACTGTATTTTTAGAAAGTAGTTGCTACACAGGGCTTCTACAGCTCTGGTCAGGTTATGCCCTGATTGAACTCTGCAGAAGAATGATGAACATTATAATAGCATCTGTAACCCTTTTGATCAAGATAAGGATGCTTGGTCCCATCCACATCAAATAAAGTGATATTTTGCCAAGTTTAAGTGATATTTCCTAAGCAAGACTATGCTATTCAAGCTTGCCCTCCTGATATTCAAGGCCTAGGCTGGCAAATAAGGCTAGCATTTTGATTTCCTTACAAGTGTCTGAGTAGGTACAGGTAAGAAAATATTGATCTATGCCTTTCTAGTCTGTGATGCCATGGCTTTTTTCTATTAGTGGACCTTTTTTGGGGGAGAAGGGCAGAGAAAGGGGGAAGCCAGGCAGCCCTGAGATTCTATCAACCTAGGGAACTCTTGGTCTAGAGACTCCCTCCACCGATGCACATGCACATCATCAACTTATTTGTAATTTACAGTCTTAAAGAGTTGTCTGGGGACACTGAGAGGTGGTATCAAAAGTGGGGCTTGAGCTAGAAGCCCATTGACCCCAAGGGCAGCTGGGGAGTCCCCTTGACAAGCTGCTTTCTCACCCCATTATTAGTATTTGAGTGAAAGAGGATTGCTGAAGTTTCCTCCTGAGCAGGTGCCCTTTCTGAATCTTGGGATTAGTGCCATTTTTGGGTGCTAGATGGTGTCACTTCCATTGGCTTCATTACTTTAGTTCTGCAGACCCTTAGCCAGCTGTCTGTCTTTGGGTTGTTTAGAACAGACTCTCCAGGCAGTGCTTTGAAGTCTGTGAAATGCATGTGTAATTTAGGCTGCCGTACTTGGCAGGCCTGTTTTAAAAGCAGAATTGTTTGATGGTGTGGCACGAGGAAGAGGGCCCTGCTAAGTGAACGAGAAAGAATGGAGGCATTTCCATCTGACCAAAAAGTCTAAACAGTTCTTCTTTTGCGATGTGCACTCAGTGAGTTTCCTGTGATGTAATATGTTCTCAGTGTCAAACACTACAGAATGGGAGTTTTACCTTGCGGATTGTCAGGGGAGGAAGGATTTGTAGGAGATCTAATCCTTGGGGTTTTTTGTTGGTTTGTTTTTAGTTTCATTGACAATACAAGAAACATGTAAGAAAGAAACACAAATAAATTAATCGAGTTGGAAATTCTTGTAGCACTGGAAGGGATGTGACAAGCCACTAAACTTGAATAATTCAAGCCCCTTTTTTTTTCTCCAAAGAAAGTTGGGATGATACCTCTTTGGCAAGTTTCTGTGCATTTTTACAATCAGATAGGTGGGAAATCTAGTTGATGAGAATGAAGTGGTTCTTATGGTTTCTTGAGATACATAGCCTCCTAACTTGATAAAAAACATTTCGCAGTTCAGCCTTTTTTCTTTTTGATTATCTATGGCTGCGTTGTGCCTAAGCCCAGATGAAGTGTCATTTAGCTGAAAAAAAATAGAAAGTCTGGAATTCCAAGCATCGCTCACTGATCAAGCGAGGTAACTTTTGGGTGATTTTGAGATCCTAGAGAAGGGATCAAAGGCAACGGCCACCAAAGTAATGCTTCTTGCTTATAATGCGGAGTCCTTTCATTACTGTAGTGGTGCCCTCTCCTAGCAAAAATGGAACTACAAAGTGTTTTCAGTACAGGTCTGTGTTAAAGTAGAAGCCTGTGACACCAAAAACGGGGAACACATGGTGAAGATACCCAGAAGCAAGTCAGGAATAGAAAAGAGAACGCCGAGGTCTGTTTTATTCTATTCTTTTAGCTTCAGGGACTCTGTGTCTGTCTGTCTGTCTGTCTGTGGAAATTAGGCTCTTCATTTGGAATGTGCATGTAG
Organism: Phascolarctos cinereus; assembly: GCF_003287225.1. Classification (NCBI taxonomy): domain Eukaryota; kingdom Metazoa; phylum Chordata; class Mammalia; order Diprotodontia; family Phascolarctidae; genus Phascolarctos; species Phascolarctos cinereus. The sequence continues at coordinate 63,030,823 of NW_027556180.1, forward strand.
TTGCTTTAGTGAGCTTTTTATACTCACGAATGTTGTAACATAAAACTCTAGTGAAAACCCTAGACATTAGTACTAAACTTTTTTCATAGTAACAACAGCAGTCGACCTACTTGTGTCTCTTGTGCTAATTTATAAAGCATATTTCCTCTAAAGAAAAAGGGGGTAAATTCTTATGCTGTGTTCGTTCTTTGATATCTCTGTTTGTATATGTTAAGTTTGATGCTGATTTCATAAGGAACTTAAGAATCTCTTTTGGCTAAATTACTAAACAGGTTAGACAGTTATAATTATTTACTGATTTAAGTTTAAACTATGATCTAAAGACCCATGTCTTCTAAGAGTCCATTGTCCTGGTAAATTTTTTTTTTATCAGACACTTAACCTTTTTATTTTTAAAATGCATTTAATGGTGCATTTTGTCCTGATATCAGTTGTTTCTGGGAGGAAAAAAAATCTTTCCCCCAAAATCAAACACTACTTTGTAACAGAGAAAAACAATTAAGTGCAGACATCTGAACCTTTGTATCTTATAGTGTATATTATATTCTGCCCAGCTCGTCCCCTACCTTCTTGCCAGGAGGAGGGAGGCACTGATCATTTAAATACAAAACTTAGGTATTAAGAATATGGCTTTCTCTTTAAATAAACTAAGCATATCCACACTTATATATATTTATATGTAAGTATTGCTTTAGATATTTGTAGCCTTCTAAATTCTATCGTTTTTGTTTGTGTGCTCACTATACGTGTGTTTTCTTTTATGGTATAATATTTGCAAGGGGCACTAGGTGGTGCAGTGGATAGAACACTGGCCCTTCAGTCAGGAAGACTCATCTTCATAAGTTCAAATCTGGAACTCTGGCCTCAGATGCTTACTAGCTGTGGGACCGTGGGCAAGTCACTTAACCCTCTTTGCCTCAGTTTCCTCACCTGCGAAATGAGCTGGAGAAGGAAATGGCAAACCACTCCAGAATCTGTGCCAGGAAAACCCCAAATGGAGCCACAGAGATGATTGAAATGACTGACCAAGAACAACATAGTATTTGCAAAGTGAAAGATGGATAGTTCACTTCGCCTGTGGCTAATATCCATTGTTTAATATATAGGAGGTGAATATAGAAGTGATTTCTATGAGAATATAGTAATAGAAACTAGACTGAGAGAAAAAAATGTCTGATAAAAGTTCAAAATAATTTCTAAAGTAGACACTCACGTAACTTCGTGGCAAAGAAGAAATGAAACAAACTCTCTTATGCCTTCTCCAGATGTAGGTGCAAGAAACCACAGGCATCTCTGTGCTGTTTATTACAACAAGAACCCTGGGTTTGAGGTTATCCATGGACTGCTGGATAGAATTATGCAGCTCCTGGACGTGCCGTTTGGTGAAGACAAGGGCTATGTGATCAAAGCAGCTGAAGGTAAGCTACCAGCTGAAGCCACAACACTTATAATAAAACAACGAAGAGATGAATTCGTTACCCATTGTGGTGAAGATCTTTGCTTTATTTCAGTTGTTAGAGTTTTCCAGAAAATAAGCTTTTCAAATATTTTAACAAAACTCCTTTCAGATTTCTCACAAGCATTGTGTGATGTATTTCTGTCCTAGCTGAGATGAGATAGGAGCATCCCTAGTATACATGTACCTTGAACACATCAGCATCATGGTGGACCCACAAGTCCAAGCTGGAAGCCAAGGAAAATCTACACAAAAGCTATGTACTCCAAAGTTGCCTATCTGAATCCTTGGGGACAAAAAAAAAAGCCTCACAAGTTGTTCAAAAAGACTTTATATATATTAATCTAGAGTTATAAAATAAACTAGGTAGGGATGGGCAGCTTGTGATCTGAAGCCCAATTACAACAAAATCTTTGTTATGGGAGCACAGCTAACTAAGGTAGCTGAGAACTCTATGCTTAATCTGTTTGCCACTTCTTTAAAAACTTCTGAAACCTCTGGCTTTTTACCTTAGACGATGCATAGTCTAGTTTTCTTCTGACTACGAGATCCAGAGGAAGCCTGAAACAAATATTTTTGCCACTAGTTATTAATTAGGGCTTTTCAAGTAATTTCCAGTTACTTTTCTATTTTTGGAATTATTTGTGCCTCCTTTCATTTCTAATCAAATTTTATTACTGAAGTATTTGTCACTTCTCCTAGTGTAAAATTTTTTGGGAGAGGTTCTATTTGCCCTCAGACTTCCTGCTTTGTCCTTAAGAGACAGCCATGACTTTCTGTATTTATGGATCCTCTTTCCAAGTGTGCTGAAAATGAAGTTTATGGGTCTGTTCATTAGTGAAGATTTGTGTTCAACAAAGTACTGTATCTTTAAAAATGGAAATTGAGAGAGCGATGCAGGCAGGTTAACTGGAGCAGTTAGTTAATAAAAACATCAGATTCCTCAGCCATGCTGTTTAACTGAGGTATAACTGTGCATTTATTCTTATTTGAGATAGTAAAAAACCATAACCTCTATGATGATAGTATTTCTGTTAGCTAAAAATGAGCATCTTTGTATTCTGACCACTCCTTCAAAAGAAGCATCATTTAGATTTTTCAACATGTTTCATTTCCATAGAAGGGGCATTAGAAATCTGACCCTCCTCATACTATAGATGAGGGAAAATAGTAAATAAAAATAGTGAAATTTAAAAATAGTAAATATTTAAATTTACTTCCACCTTTCTTCATAGATGTGCCAGAAAAATGGAGAAAAAAAGTTTACTGTAATTTTGTAGCCACCAAATCTGAAACGTAACTTGAGGCAGAACCTTCTGGTAGTATAGGCAATAATAGGGTTTTTGTTTTAAAAACTAGGAAGCATCTGGCACTCTATCCACTGCACCACCTAGCTGCCCACTATAAACATTTCCTTAGCTTGAATTTTTGATTTGTGTAGTTAATAGCAGAAGTTTATATGGGATTCAAAGCTAGAAGGTGCCTTCTGTAGATCACATGGCCCTATTCCACCCTCATTTTTCAGCTGAGCTATTTGAGGCTGTGACAGAAGTGACTGAAGTAAGGTTATGCTGGGAGGAGAATTGCTATCTGGACCCAGGTGCTCTGGCCCCACACCCAGCGTTCTTTCTCCCTACTCTGTTGCTGCTTCTGAGTTCTCTGGCGTTTCTCATTTTAGGAACCACTTTAATAATCTGGTAGCATTTGATGTGTCCATAGTCTGAAGACCGGTAGGTGGACACAAAATCAGATCTTCTAAATTCATTGTCCTTTCTGCTCACCAACCACAGGTTGGGAAACACACAAGTTACTTGTGACAATTGTTGAATGACTTGTGAGCTAAATTTTTAGTAACAATAGTGTCACTGTATATGTATATATGTGCGTATGTAAATATATTTTATTTAACATGAATATTGCTATACTCATTCTTTAGTTTCCTTTGAAATGTGCTTTGAATCTCATTTTAAGAATAGTTTTATAATTCACATTTTATGTTTGTCTTTTATCTTACTTGTCAGGTATTTTAATTGAGGTCAGTCCAAGTACAATCTCTTAGTATTATTACTTGGTCTAGGGGTCAGCTGATGCTACAGTTTACACTAAGTGGCCTTTTAAAAAGGACAAGATAGGGTCAGCTAGGTGGCACAGTGGATAGAGCACCAGCCCCGCAGTCAGAAGGACCTGAGTTCAAATTTAGCCCCAGACACTTGACACTTATTAGCTGTGTGACCCTGGGCAAGTCATTTAACTTCATTGCCTCACAAAAATAAATAAATAAAAAGGACAGGGTGTTTTTTTCCATCAGCCTGATTAGCGTATTTAGCTGTATCCTTTTCCCTGAAGAACCAGGCTTGTGTCTTATCCTAAGTGCTTTTTGTTAGGATGCGTTTGGTGAGAGGCCTCAAGCCAGAGAGAATTAATGTCATTGAGCGTAACATCTCATTTCTCAGCTGCTAGTGGGGAAGGGTACAAGGAATGGGGATTCTAATTGCATTTTGATTATCTACATCACATGTATTATTATTTCTGCTTTGTATAGTTCAAGAAACCAAAGCCTTGGAGAAGTGAGGTGGCTTGTCAAAAAGCAGTTCTGTAGAAGAGCCAGTACTAGAGCCCTTGCTTCAGTCTGAATCTCTATTGTCTTAAAATCAAGGAAGAAAACTGGTCCCTCGCAGCCTGAGTCAGTGTGTAGATTCTTGTGGAATTTAGCAGCTGGGGAGTGTGTTTTGTTGCATCTTGTGTTTGAGGGATTCTTCTTGATGCCTGTCTGTTGCTGGTATCATTTGTTTGGCTGTTTGCAGAGATCCTGTTCCTCTAAGGAGAGGTCTGCACTGTATCAAAAAATAGATTAGGAACAGATGAAGAACTCCAGTTTCCTGACATCCTTGATTATTAAGTTGTCTTATATTGCCCTGGCACATGGCATGCTTCTTAATAATTAAAGATCTCTGGTGGTTTTGGTGATTAGAATAGAGTCAGACCTGCTTGCCAATGTGAATCCCTGCTAACGGCAACTGTAAAGGCTGCCTTGTGGCAGGTCTTTTCATATCCTACCGTCTGTCTAATGAGCACTGCCAGGTTGTTTGTGCAGGGCTCTGTTTGGGCTCCTCTTATGTTCTGTGGGTTTTAGGGGCTGGAAAGGTACTTTCCTGCTTTGAGAAAATTGTCCCTTGCCTCTCAGGTAAGAGAAATCCAGAAATTCGTAGTATTGATCACTTCATTGCTTCCAAACAGTTCCACTGACCTTGGAGTTTAACCTTGCTTATGCCGCAGCCGGCAGCGCTCCCTATCCTACAGTCACTGCAGAGAGCTACTTGCAAAGCCCTTGGCTGCGGCAAAACTTGGAAGTCATAGTAGTTTGTGCTTATTTTTTTATTTGCTGCATACGCTGCCAATGAAAAACATAAGTGAGATAGAATGTCAAGCAGATGATAGACTAAGGTCAATTGATGGGTGAAAGAAATAGATCCTCTAACGTCTTAACAGACTGCAGAACATTTAAGGGTTTGAAGAGAGGTCCAGTTTTCTCAGTGCTGTAAGTTGGTTTTGATCAGATTATTGTAGCTCATGTATTTGCTTTTTCCCCTTCATTTTTGTGGGTTTTTGAAAACCAAATTGTGCATGTTAAAATGCACTTATCCTTTTCAAAAACCATTTCTGGGTAGGGAAAATTCTTAACATTTTTGTGTTTAAAAGTTAGGTGGTGGTTGGATAAATCAGTGGAAAGAAGTCAGTTCTAGTATAATGGAATGGGTTTTGTGTGTGATCCCTTATACTGAGTTAGATGTATCTTTTCTTTACAAAAATTCTTATGTAGCTCAATTTTGAGCATAACACATTTCTTCTGAAAGTGCCAGTTAACTTGAGACGATTTAAGCCAAGAAGGCTGAATTCAGGGTGTCTTTGGGTTTGACTACATCCCTTTCCATGCTGCTTTGACTCAGAATTCATCCTGTGAAATAGAAAATATGCTTACATATTTTAGTCTGTTCACACATTGAGCCCTTGCCATATGTACAAACCATGGTATTTAAGCACCTTCTGTTACACTAACACATAAATGGCCATTGACCTGACCTCCAGGTCATGGCCTTTTCCCCCTCTAAGGACACCTGTGAAAGATTTCAAGATGCTAGAAAATAGGGGTGAAATTGTGATGTTCTCCTGGCCTTCACACTGGTTTTTAGTGTAATCTGAGCTTATAAGTGTATGGGAAAACATGCTTTAGGTCGAGAACGGCAGTAAAGGTGATGAGCTGATAGCAGCCTTGACGATTTCTTCTAAAGAGAAGTTGAAAGACTAGGGCCGGCTGTTCATGTTTTCGTAGTGAGGGCTGTTGTTCCCACATGCATATGTGTATAGATGTAGGACACATGTAGGTGATGGGTATGTTAATGTATAAATGCAGAAAGATGAGAAAATTAGAGAGTAAGTGAAAGTTTGGCCTGAAAAATACAATTCACTCATGAGTAAGTAGAGTTGTTGAAGTAATGGGCTGGAGGCCATTTTGCTTTTTCTTAAACAAGGCAGTTGTGAAATCAAATGAAATAATATATGTAAAGCACTTTGCAAAGCTTAAGGAGATGTGTAAATATTAGTTATTGTTATTATTGTGCATCTTAATGCAAATCTGCTTAATTGTGTTTGGATTATAATTTCTTGGATTTTTTTTCTTACTCTTATGCCATTAAATTTTTATTTAGCAGATAACCTTCATTATTAGTTATCAGTTTCATGTACAGTGAGCCATCCTAATGTTTTTTAGGGGATTTAGATGTATCTTTTATTTTTTCATGGACGTCTTCCTCACTCTTGCTCATCTCACATGTCCAGTTATGTGGTAAATCTTGTCATTTTTACCTTTATAAAAGCCCCTTCTCTTTCTTCACACCCTGACTCTGGGACTAATGACTTCTTGCCTAGACTCTTACAGTAGGTTTCTAATTGGTCGACCTGCTTTCCTCTGCTCCGGTCCATCCTCCATACAGCTACAGAAGTGGTCTTCCCAAAGCACAGGTCTGACCAAGTAATTCCCCTCCCTCATGATTAAATATAAAGTCCTTTGTTTGGCATTTAAAGCCCTTCACAAACTGGACCCTGGCATGCTCTGTCCCCTAACCTCAGCCTCTTAGAATCTCTGACTTACTTCAAGTAAGGAAGCCTTTCCTGGTCTCCCTACCTGCTGGTGTCTTCCTCTCTAAGGGTACTTTCCATCTACTTTGTATATATCTCTTATGTACCTCATTTATTTACATGTTGTCTCCCCCATTACAATGTGAACTCTTTGAGGGCAGGGACTGGTTTTGCGGTTTCTTTACATCCAAAGTACTTAGCCCCGTGCCTGACACAAAGCAAACACTTAATAATTACTTGTTGATTTTTTTCTTTTTTAAAGAATTTATTTTAAAAAATTATTCTAAACTTAAATGCCAAAAAGGGGTATTTCCATTCACACAGCAGAATACAAAAGAAAATTCTTTATGAAACTATTAATCTCTATTTCACACCGCTTGCTTTTTTAAAAGTATGTAATAAATTTTACACACTTTCAAAACTGTCTCGCTTGTCTGTGCTTTCTTCTGAATTTTTGTGCATTTTAAAAAGTGTTAAAAAATAATCTTTTTTTAAAAATATCACTATTGTGAACCCCTCCCCCAAAGAAAGGGGAAAAAAATCCAACATTCTCATAGTCAAGCAAAACATGTTCTTATATTGGGCAGGTCCAAAAATGTATGTCTTCTGCACCTTATGTCCATCACTTCTCATTGGAAGAGGGTAAGTACTGGGCTTTATCATAGGTCCTCTAGAGAAAAGATTGGTCATTGCTTTGATCAGAATTCTCAAGTCTTTCAGAGCTGTTTTTCTTGATTGTGTTATTGTTCTAATATAAATTGTTCTTCTGGTTCTTTTTACTTTATCCTACATTAGTTCATGCCACCTAGGATTTGCTGAAATCATCTCTTTCGTCATTTTTAATAATACAATAAAAGTCCATCACATTCACATGCCACAATTTTTTCAGCCATTTCCCAGTTTTCTAGGAGTGCCAGGCCTGAAGTCAGGAAGACTCATCTTCACAAGTTCGAATTTGGCCTCAGACACTAGCTGTGTGATTCGGGATAAATAAATCACTTCACCCTGTTTGCCTTACTTTCCTCATCTTTAAAATGAGCTGGAGAAGGAAACAGCAAATCACTCTAGTATCTTTGCCAAGAAAACACCAAATAGTGTCATGAAGAGTCAAACATGTTTGAAAATTGACTGAACATGTCTAAAACTAAACTATTGTATTTCTCCCCAAACTCTCCCCACTTCCCAAATGCCCTATTATTGTTGAAGGTACCACTGGCCTCCAAGAGGCTTATAACCTAGGTGTCATCCTTGTTTCCTTACTTTCTCTCATTCCTCTTGCCCCTAATTCAATCAGTTTTCAAGTCCTGTTTTTCCTGCCTTCCTAATATCTCTCATGTGCTCCCTCTTCCCTCTTCTGACCATCCTAGTGAAGGCCTTCATCACCTCAGACCTGGACTTCTTACTTCAAGTCTCTCCCCATTCCAATACATTTCTCACTGAGCTGCCATATTGGTCTTCCTAAAAGATAGGTCTGATTTTATTACACTCTTTTCAGTAAACTGCAGTGGCTTCCTATTACCTCCTGGATCAAATACAAGTACAAATACGTAGGACTGTGAAAGCCCTACGTAAGCTGGTCCTTTCCTACCTTTCCAGTTGTCTTCTGCCTTCTTCTCCTTGATCTGGTGACACTGACATCCTGGCTGTTCCTCCATCTCCTGACTGAGCATGTTTTCACTGCTTGTCTCTCATACCTGGGATGCTCTCTTTCCTTGTCACCACCTTCTGGGTTTCCTCAAGTCTCAGCTAAAGTCTCACCTTCAGCAAGAAGCCTTTCCCACACCTCTTTAGTCTGTCTTAGTGTCTCTGAGACCACCCCCAGTTTTTCCTCTCTGTATCTTGATGGTGTATGGTTTACATATTATCTCTCCCATTTGACTTCTGCTTGATAACAGCTACTGTTTTGCCTTCTTTTATGTCACCAGCGCTTAGCACAGTTTATATCACATAGTAGATGCTTAATAAATGGTAGTTGGCTTGTTCTGAGGGCTCTGGTACCATGTTGGTCTGTTCAGCACCATGCTTGTCATTGCATGTTGTCACTCCCTGGGGTGTCCGTGGTCCCCACCCTGAGCCGACTTTTGCTGCCCCTAGACACAGATTCTTACACATATCCTATTTTTGACTGCGTTGCCACTGGCTTTGTTGGAGAAGGCCTCCTTCCCAATTACATGTGGCCTTCTAGCTGACTTTTTGCACAATTTTGGGTTGGAAGAAGTCATTTAATGGATTGGATTTTCTAATCATTTATTTGGTCTGATAGGAACTTAAGGGTTTTTGCTTTGATAATATCAAAATAAATATTGCCTCTAGTTTTCACTGTATGGATTTGTACTATGTTGGTTCTACAATGTAGGTCCTTGAATTGAGCTCAGGAATTTAGCTTTCCTTCTGAGTTAATTTAAAGGTGTAATTAAAAGAGGAACCATTATCTACCATACCTTATCTGTGAAGACCTGCAGCTGATCTGGTATATTTCTACCAGGTATGTTGTCCGACCTTGCCTGTCCTCATACAACTAAGGAGGGTCTTATTTCTCTGACAGGCCCTCCTAGGAGTCAGAGAGTCAGCTGTCGATAGTCCACTAACAATGCCCTCAGGATGCAGATAGGTCCCATAAATCAATGAAGCGTTCCTTAATGGCAGACCCAGGTGGATGTTAGCACACGTTCTTTGATGTAACCAATCATACTGTCTCTACCCTATGATGCTGTCCGCTCACTCCGTAGCCAGTCACACGTACCCGGCTCTCTACCCCCAAAGCTTGATTAAAGCTGGCGAGCCTGACCTTAGGATCATTGATCATAGAGGTCATTGGTCCCTGCTAGCCTAACTCATGTGAATTGATAGTGCTCAGACCATTAATTTTCAAATGTAGCGGCTGGAATGGATGTGAGGGAGCCGGGTGGTCTGCCCCCCATTCAGAAAACTGTCCTGTTGCAACTTGATTGATTTTTTTTCACATTAGATTTAGGAAAATGTGTGATAGAAAATATCAAGATTGCTTATACCTTGCAAAAAGATCTTGTAAACGTGGGCAGTAAAAAGAATGTGTCAAATAAGACTTGTCACTATTGAGTTTCAAATCCTTAGTGCTCTCAACAAATATCATTTTAGCTGGTAAACTTAATTAGGGGGTAGTTATGATTTTTTTTAGGTGTACCTCTTTTTAAAAAAATCAGTGACATATGGGATGATTAGATAAAGAGAATTTCCCCATGGGTTCTATTAAAGAATCAGCTCCTTCCCCTCCTCTACCGTATTTAAAATAGTATTGATTTCTGTATAGTCTTTCAGGAATGTGTTTATTTCTATGTCAAGGAATCAAATTCTGAAAAGAATTTTGAAGTTTGTGCAACTTCTTTGCTTTTTTAAATTAAAAAAAAAATTTTTTTTGGTGAGGCAATTGCAGTTAAGTGACTTGCTTAGTCACACAACTAGTGAGTGTTATGTGTCTGAGACCAGATTTGAACTGAGATTCTGTGATTCCATGTTGTATTCCTCAGTAGAATGTAATTTCATGAGGTCTTGGACTGTTTATATTTTTTACTTTGTATGCACGGCATCTTGCACCTAATTAAGTGATGAATGTACATTTTATTGAATTGAGCTTTCATCTGAAGAACAATGTAATTAAGTTTGGAGAGGTTTATCATCAGAAGATAGGCTACCAGAAAATGAAATTCTTTTGGTCATTCATGAAAACCCTATCCTTGCATGTGAAAGGGTTGCTCTTTGTTATCATTGGATAGAAGTAGTGTAGATCAAACGATCTGAATACTTTTGTAATTTCTTGCATAATTCCAAATTATTTTTTATTGACAATGATCTCTTCATTATATTTGTATATTATTCCCATAAATATTTTTTTTTGGGGGGGGGACTAGATCTGTGATTTTAATACAGGTCCATACCTGCTTTGCAACTTAGAGTTTTAGAGAATTTCCTAGGACACTGATAGCATAAGTGACTTGGTCAGGGTCACACAGCCAGAACCCAACTCTAATTCTGATGTTGGCTCAGGAGTAATTGATGCTCTCTCTGTCTTTTTTAAATAATAAGGTCTGTGATTTTTTCTGAGCGTTTGGTAATATATGTAACAGTACACACACACACACACACCCCATGACCAAATTGGGTTTACATCAAGAATGCATGAGTTGCTCAATACTAGAAAACAGCAGAATAAATCATACAAGAGGAACAGGGGCAGCTAGGTGACACAGTGGATAGAACCCTGGCCTTGGAGTCAGGAGGACCTGAGTTCAAATGCGACCTCAGACACATAACACTCACTAGCTGTGTGACCTTGGGCAGACCTCAATTGCCTCACTTAAAAAAAAGAAGAGAGAGAGATAATAGAAAGCAAGGATTCTCAGTCTTGGAGGAGGACATCTTCACTGTCTTCAGAGTCAGACTTTTGAATACCACAAAGCAGTTTTTGTGCAAGGCAGAGTACTGTATGGGGAAGGTAGCTGAGGTCTGAGTATTCTGGGTTCTTAGGTGAAATGTTTTAAAAGGCTAATTATGTTAACCCAGGAAAAAAAAACAAAAACAAACCCCTAACTCCTTTTTTGAACAAAAGGCATATTTACAGGCAATTCAGTTGAATAGCTTCTATAAGTAATAGCAGATCATCAGAATTTTGGGTTAGTTTTAGAGGCCCTTTAGAGTTTGTGATTTTGTTTTCACATGGACTGTAACAGATCTGACCTTCATTCTTTTAAAGTGTGTAATAACTTAATTGCCTTGGGTTCCTGCCTTAGTTACAAGAGTTTTACTGAAAAAAATCACAGATAGCTTATTAAAAAAAATCTCTCATTAATCAGCTTGGCATGGTTGTGTAATAATTCCATTGCCTCCTAAAAACTTAAGTGCCTTCTTCCTTCCCTTCTATTCCACTCCCTACTTAATTAAATGAAAGGTGTGACTGAAGGTGTAGCAAATCTTCATGGTATACCATCACTTAGCTAATAGCTTGTCATCTATTAAAATTTGTCTGTAAAATTATGGTTATTTTCTTACTTCACTTTCTGTCAGTTAATATTCCAGGAAAATTGGGAAATTTTAATATCAGAATATTAAGGAAATTATTTTTCTCTATAAAAGAACATTAGTAATTTTAAATCGAAGTTTGCCTAGTACAAATCATTTTTTTTTTCTGCTCTCATTAGTTGTACTTTGAACCTATTAAATATGTAGCATTAGAGTTGGACTTAACCCTGACTTTTCACACTCTGTGGTTCTGACCATGGACAGGTCACTTAGCAGTTCCCTCATCTAGAAAATGAGCTTAATTTAAAACACTTGCCCTGTCTCTGTCACAGAATTGTGAGGAAACTCTCAAATGCTATATAAATGTGAATTGTTGCTGTTCTAGGAGTCTGGAAAGTTAGGATATATTTCTCTTATTCAGACCACTTTGTAGGAGAGCAGAGGTTCTTAACCTGGGATCTGTGGGTGTGGAAGATTTCAGGGGGTCCGTGAACTTGGATGAAGAGAAAGTTAGACATTTATTTCAACATAATTGGTTTCTTTTGTAATGCTTTTTATTTTATTTTATTCATTTTAAAACATTATTTTGAGAAGTCTATAGGCTTCACCTGATTGCCAAAGAAATATATGATACAAAAAAGATTAAGAAGCCCTGTAACTGAGAACAGTCCAAGATGATTAGCTTAGTTGAGGTCATTTCATAGTTTTAATTCTTTTTTGCATGTTGGGGAAAATTCCTCCTTGATGTTCTGTTCTCTCTTGGCTTCCATAATATCCCACTCCTCTTTTTCTTCATAATTTTTCTTACACCCTTAATTTGAGTGATCTACAAGATTCTTTCCTTTATACTTTTTTTAAGTCTCTCTTCACTCTTTTCTTAGGGAAACATCAGTTTCCACAAACTCCATTCTCATTCCTGTAGAGTTGACCCTTTAATCTCTGTCTTTAGACAGAATTAATCTTCTTCACTCAGGCCTGTGCTTTCAGCTACTGTTCTGTTACTCATCTCTCTTGAACGTAGTGATATCTCCTTCAAACTCACCATGTCAGAAACCTAATTTTATTATCTTTTCTTTCAAATTAACTTGCTGATTTTCCTACTTAAACATCTCAGATGAGATTATATACATAAAAGGTTTTGCAAACCTTAAACACTTAGATGTCAGTCCTTAATATTCCTGTCAAGAATTTACTCACTATTTTTTATTCTTTTGACTCTCTCACTTCATGCATCCAGTCAATCACAAAAGTATTGTTTCTTCTGCCATTAAGTTCCTCTCAAATGTGTCCTCTTCTTCCTGTTCCCTTTACCACTGCTCTAGTACAAGCCTTTATTACTACCCTTCTAGACTATTGCAACAACCTCCTTATAGACTCTCTGGTCTTTAATATCTCTGTTTCCTTCACAATGCCATGAGCTTTATCACTATGCACAGATCTCCATTTTTACAAATGAGTTGTTATCATGCATCCAAAGGTAACAGGAAACATCATTTAATGAGACACTTAGCCATCACACATCACATGGCTCATGATGAACATAAGCAAGGAGACCACCATGATGATAATTACAGTTTATGTGCCAACTTCAATTGCAAAGAAAGAGGAGATAGAGATAGTCTATGAAGGACCTGATAAAGCCCCTCCACATCAAGTTAACATATGCTTTAGTACTTGGCAGTGTTAATTGAAAATTGGGTGTAGGGGAGGACAATGAAAAACATGTTGGAAGATTTCTTCAGGAAATGGAAGAAGCCAAAGGCTTGTAGATGACTAGACTCATATTTATCATGAATACTTTCTTCAAGAGGAGAATAAGGAGGCAATCAGTGAGTAGTAGGCACTGAATAATATCACCCACACACAAAATGACTCTGACTTTATCTTAATAGATAGTTACCAACTACTTAGCCTTGTTGGACTCATTTCCAACTATCAATTTCTTAGTTCAGAAATCAAAATCAACACTAAGTTAGAAGAAAGAATTTTTAAATGAGAATATATACCAAGCAATTTAAACTTAACTTGTCTAAACAAGTTACTGATGCTGAAAATTGGAAGTGGATAAAAGAACAGATATCCGCATGGACTGTCACCATTTCCTATGGAAGTTTAACCAACGTAGCAAGAAAATGGAAACAAGTTGGGTCTCTATTGATTGAAGAATGACTGATCAAATTTTGATATGAACTAAATGGAATGTATTCTTTAAAGAATGGTAATATGAAGTATTCAGAGGAACTCGGGGATAACTTGCATGAATTGATACAGAGCCAAGTAAGCAGAATCAAAGAATAATACAAATAATGGCCACAGTAATTTAAAGGAAAACAGCTCTAAATGGCAGCGAGATTCAGATCATTCCACTGACCACTGTTGACTCCAGAAGTTTGATGATAAGCTGTGTATCCCTCTTTTGGCAGAGGGGCAGTTCACAATCAGTACAGAATGAGGCGTGTGCTGTCAGACATGGTCAATGCGTTGGTACTGATTTTTTTACAGGAGAGTATGCTTTTATGGTTGGTACTAGGAAGTGACAGCAATATAAAAAAATAGCGTCAAAAAAGCTTTTAAAAAAAAACAGTGTAAAGCAGTTGCGACTTGGAGGTCAAAAGAGCCTAGAAGCTTTCTCAACCAGAAAATAGTGTGTATCCTTGCTAAGTGGAAAGCAAGGGTTATAGCAAACAGAAGCAACATTATTCTAGAAGATGATGAACTTATTAGTTAATTCTTACTGAGTAGGACGGGAAAAGATTATGAACACTAGAAGGAAAAATGGGCTTATAGAAAACTTAGTGAGAGAACTAATTACATTTGATCATCTGAGAGCATTTAAAGTTGAAACTGAAAGGATGATAACAAACCACACTAAACTGTTTTTTCCAATGGCACGTTGCCCTTGAACTGTACTATCCCATTCCCTAGGGTGCCGTATGAAACAATATATATGACACAAAAGAAAGCAAAAATCGGAAGGCCACCTGGACTAGACCCAGCATACACAAAGGGTTTGAAGCTCAGTCATCAAGAAAAAGGAGGAGACAGCAAAAAATTGGGGGGACAGTGTTTATTGTTGTTGTTGGGTCATGTTTGACTCTTTGTGACCCCGTGACATCTCCGAATTTGAGAGAGATAACCTTAATGGCCATCCACTCCAACTCATACACCAAAGAAATCTCCACTGTAACATAACTCAACCAGCGGTCATCCAGCCTGCGCATGAAGATCTCCAAAGAGGGGAAGCCAGCCCTTCTTGAAGCAACCAGTTTACTTCGGGGTAATTCTGATTGTTAGGAAGTTTTTCCTCATGTCTGGCCTAGATTTGCCTCTTTAAAATTTCCACACTTTGCTCTTGGCTCTGCCCTTTGGAGCCAAACAGAACAAATCTAATCCATTCTCTGCATGAACAGCTTTTAAAATACTTGGAGATAGCTATCATGTCCTTCCAGAGTATTTTTTTTCTTCTCCAGGCTATACATATCCAGTTCCTTCAGACAGTTCTCATCGGTCATGAAGTGTTCGCAATCCTACTTGTCCTCCTGTGGATGCTTTCCAGATTTTCAATAGGCTTTTTAGACAAAAGTGCCCAGAACTGAGCATAATACTCTAGATGAGATCTGACAAGGGCAGAGTACATTGACATTATCACCTCTCTATCTCTAGAAGCCATGACCCTCTTAATGTAGCCCAGGATTACATTACCATTTTTGGTTACTGAATTTTACTACTGACTCATTGAACTTGCAATACACTAAAACCCTCAGATGCTTTGATCAATTCCCATCTATCTATGCCTCCCCTTTCTAATATTTGGGGATTTTTTTTGTTCCCACATGCAAAACTTTACTTTTTTTATTTTTTGAGTTTCATCTTATTAGATATATCTGGATTCTTTTGTGTTCTGACTCTGTCATCTACATTAGCTGTCCCTCCCATCTTTGTGTCAACTGCAAGTTTGATGAGTGTACTATCTATGTCTTTATCCAAATCATTGATAAAAATATTAAAACATTATGCGATCAAGTAAAAATTCCTGTGGTATTTCACTGGGTACCTCTCACACTTGCTGACTCTGAACCGTCGACAGCAAGTACTCTTTGAGTCTGACCATCCAACCAGTTTGGAAGCCTTCTGGTCTTCTAATCTAAGTTTCTCCATTTTCTCTATAAGAATACTTGGTCAGAAGCTTTGCCGAAATCTATTTAAACTCTATCTACAGAACGCCCTTCATTTGCTAGTTTAATAGTGCTATCAAGAAAGGAAATGAGGTTAGTCATGATTTGTCACAATCTGTCTTGATGAAGACTTCTTGACTCTTGGTAATCACTGCTTCCTCTTCTAGATGTTCACCAACTGTCTCTTTAATAATCAGTTTTGGCATTTTCCCAGCAATCAAAGTCAAGCTCACTGGCCTATAGTTGGCAGACTCTGTTCTCTTCCCCTTTTTTGAAGATTGGGATAGTTGCCCTTTTCTCATTTGCAGCCCCTTTACTAGTTTCCATGAATTCTTTCTTTCTTTCTTTCTTTCTTTCTTTCTTTCTTTCTTTCTTTCTTTCTTTCTTTCTTTCTTTCTTTCTTTCTTTCTTTCTTTCTTTCTTTCTTTCTTTCTTTCTTTCTTTCTTTCTTCCTTTCTTTCTTTCTTTCTTTTTTGGCCAGGCAATTGGGGTTAAGTGACTTGTCCAGGGTCACACAGCTAGTAAGTGGTGGTCTGAGACCAAATTTGAGCTCAGGTCCTCCTGACTTCAGGGCCAGTGCTCTATCCACTGTGCCCCCTAGCTGCCCTCATGGATTCTTAAATATCACTGTGAGTGGCTTAGCATGGCATCCAGCATTTGTTTTAGAACACAAGGATGGGCTTCACCTGGGCCAGGTGACTTAAATTTATCACAGGCTCTCTTACTATCATCTCACTTTTTCTGAGTGTTGACTCCCTTCTGATCATTTTTGTTCTGTCAATTCTAATATACACCAAAATGAAATTAAGGCTATCTCTGAAAGAGCTAATATTTCCTATTATGTGCATCCTCATGTAGTTCCATATTTTCTTGTTCAACAGGAATTCATATGTTTTGTTATCTTTGTACTGTCATTCAGCAAAGCATAAGACTCATCTTCAGGAAAGAATTCCTTTTGTAACCCATAAGAGCTTGAGATAGTTTGGGGATTTTTTTTCTATGAGCAAAGGGATTCTTTCCAGATTTTACTAAAGGTAAGTCTGAGTCATATTTCCTCATGAATTAGGATTTTTTAAAAATGTATTTGCTATTGGGTGTGACTGTCTTGGGTGTCTGTCCTTGTCTTGGAAGATGTGATCAGCAGATATTTGGTGTGTTTGTTGCTAACATTATTGCTAATAAAAAAACTACTGCTTACTAACACGTTAATATTTCACATTCAAGATGAACAGAAATTGGGTGCCACGCCCAAAAGTAGAAATGTAATGGAAATCACAATAATAATAGCTAACATTTAGGCTATGAACAAAGCTCTCAGAATAAGACTCAAACCATTAATAACCATGTGAAAAAGAATGTTTTTTGTTGCTAATATTAAGAGAAACACAAATCCAAACATCTCTTGAGTTCAAGGATGTCAGTGACAAAAATAAAGGCCTCATGTAAACCAAAATATTTGTAGCATCACTTTTGGCTGTAGCAAAGAACTAGGCCCATCGATTGGGGGAATGGCTAAACAATTTATGCTTCATGACCAGGGATGTTACTGTGCTACCAAAAAATAAACATGATAAATACCTATGGACTGATGAAAGGAGAAGTACGCTGAATCAAGACACTAATTTACACAGTAGCACACAATGTAAATGGAAAGAACAACACCAAAATCATCCTTAAGTTACATAAGGTTGTGATAACCAACCCTGGCCCCAAAGAAGAGACATGAGAACATACCCGTGCCTGCTCTACTGCAAAAGTAGGGGTCTGTGGATGGAGAAGATTGCCTGTAACATCAGACCTTGTAATAGGTTTATTTTGGTTTTGTGGAATTTTTTTTTTTATTTTTAAAATGTATTATAAGGAATGGCTCTCTGAGAAGGGAGTAAGGGGAAGAATACAGTGGTAAATGTAGATGATTAAAATGGTATCAAAAATTTATTTAAAATAAGAATAGCTAACATTTTTATAGCACTTTAAGGGCAAGAAGGAGAGTGGTGTGGTATAAAGAAGGCTTGCCTTGGAGTTATGAAAACATGGGTTCATGTGCTATCTCCGACATTTACTAGCTGTATAGGCACTTAACCCATCTGGGACTCATTTTCTCATCTGTACAATTAAGGAGTTGGGCCTTATGACCTCTAAGGCTCCTTCTAACTCTAAATCTATCACTCTGATTATTTATGTGTGCATGTATATGTGTATACAGACACATATATACGTACATATGTGTATACTTATAGATGTCAGTTTATCTTCGCAGCAGCCTTGTTGGGTAGATTTTACAGATGAGGAAACTGAGACTAACAGTCAACTGACTTGTCCAAGGCCACACAGCTAGTAAGTATGTGAGGCAGCATCAAGCTCTGGTCTCCCCTGTGCCACACTACTGTACTAGGAATAAGAGAACCAGAATCTCATGATCGTGCTACTTGTGGTTCCTTTTGACCAGTTCATTTTCCTCTTTGGGCTTCAGTTTCTTCATCTGTGTAGCAAGAAGATTGGACCAGATGATCTTCAAGATTATTTCTAGCTCTAATATTCTATGTTTTGAATGGAAACAAGGCACTCAAGTCTCTGGCCCCATGCCTACTAATTTATCCACCCGAGTCAATTAAACAGTTTATTCCTTTGTCATTAGAGTCTGGAAGTTGTTCTTGAGAAGAGCCTGTGTTGTATGAAAACACTGTTAGAATGGTATCTCCCTCCCACCCTGATCCTGCCTGGCCCCAAGTGATCTAGCTTTAACTAATATTGTGATATTGGGTCAGTGTTCTAAGCTTCACTTGAGGTTTTTTACATGTAGATTTTTAGTAAATTTATTTTTCATATCAGAAATGGTCCTATAGACATTAATGATATCTGAGAGCCTCTTTCATCATTTTGCATACCTCAAGTTGGCCATCCCTTTTTCTAGGCCAGCATTGTGGGTTCAGTATCTGTCATCACCACTAGTTTCATCAGTAACCTGGGGCAAGAAGTCATCTAAGACATCTCTTTGTGCATTAGTTTTTTCCCCATTTCTAATTTATCTACTTCATAATGGTCTGGTGAGCCTTATTGAATAACAATCTTATCTTTTTACAATGATACTTTTTTCTCTTCATACACTAATTTTCATATAGATCCTGTTCTCAAATTAAAAATGTTTTTTATAATAAGCTTTTTGTGTGTAAAATTAAAATTCTGATGTAATAATCAAGAAAAACCCAATCTGTTGTAGTGTTACTTTTCATGCTTCTATCCTTTACCAGTGTGTTGAATTATTTCATTTTTATTCATTACCTTCAGTGTAAGGGTACAAATAGTAAATTGCTTTTGTTAACTAATATAATTCCCAAAGGCTTAAATCTAGTGAAACTGGGAAATATCTATTGGCCTAGGAAAGGAGGATAGTTCTGTGACTTTTATTTTGAAATTTTAAAAAAACTTTGCCTACAAAAGGAAGCGTAGTAGGTAGAAAGAGTCCTGGGCTGAGATGCTGGGGACTACCTTGCCACTACCCCCTTTTTCTGTGGAGTGAGGGGTTAGATTGGGCACCTTTCCAGCCCTAACATTCTTTGGTTCCATGATTCTTTGAGTACTAAAGTGTTGTGAAATGTCATTGAAAAGTTTTTAGAAGCCTGTAAAAAGGTAGTTTGATTAGTGGAAGTGTTAAGGATGTATTTGTACTCCTCACAAGGGAGAGCCAGTAGAAGAGCCCGTGAGTATGGTCTGCTGTGGTAGGGTAGTAAGCACAGTTTAGTTGAGGTTGAAAGAAAGCAGATGTACAATGGCACATTCATGGATAAGTCATTCTAGGATACTTTGTTTTCCTTTTAAAGTTTGGAATATTGGGGGTAGAATGGAGGCAGTGGAGTGTAACTCTCTGGTTGTGGGGTGTTGCCCTTTATAACCTGTTGGCTCACTTTTAAAATAAATCCAGTTTTATACTGAATAATCTTGACAGTGACAGCTTGGGATGTCTGACTCTAGTATTTTTGTTTAATTGTTTAGTATTTGCACTGTTAATTAACTAGTTTTCTCTTTTAAGTAATGTGAAAAGTGACAGCCATGAAAGTCAATTATGGATTTCTTCACACATTTCAAGATGAAGAAATGCTGGAGTTATGTTCCCCTGGTTGTTTCACAGCATGGAGTGTTGGGTATTTCAGTGTGCTTATATAAAAGGTGGAAGTGTACTGAGTCAGAGCCAGTAAACTCTCTTTATTTCGAGAGGAAGGTTTGCCAGGTTACTGTATTTAATGGGAATTTTATTGCATACTGCCACATTATTAAATGTGGCCACTAGCACAGCACTCCATCCCAATTCAGTGCCATGGGGTTAAGGAGGTACTCCTTTTCTCTGTTCCATTTGCCTTTGCTTTAAGAGTTAATGACATCTGCAGGTGTGTTCGGATTAGCACTGTAAAGTTTTATAAAGGCTTTTTCTTTCTTTTGATGTTCAAAAAAGGATGAAAGATAGCCATTGAGCTCAAGGGATTAGGTCTACTACACTTTAAAGACTTAAGGGACCATAAATATTTCACTTCAGATGTAAGTCTGGAAAAAAAAATGTTGCTTTATATTGTTGGAATTCAGTCTCAGCTTACAAATTTAAATAATCTGTACAGAAGCATTTTTCTCCCCAAACAAAGTTGTTGCTGAAATCTGAGCAAATTTAATACGCCCTATTTTGGGGATGTATCTTAATAGCCAGTTCTGCTTTTCCCTTGCCGTATTCCCAGGGTTTTACTCCTCTGTAAACGACTGCTTTCCTTCTGCTTCTGTTTCTCATGATTTTCCTTCTTTCCCTTTTTGCAACCTTAGTTATTGCCAACTGAGTCCACAAAACTCCTGCTTGTGAGAAAAGCTGCCCTTAAAAGATGCATATCATGCTCAGACTTAGGTTGGAATGGGTGGTAATCTGTTTGGTGTAGTGAATTTTACTTTATTTTTTTTGTTTCTCGGAGACATTATAGAAAAAGGATGTTCATTTTGCTGTTAATAGCATATGTGGATACTGCTGCAGAATTAGATACTAGGTTTTTTTTTTCCAAACATTACTTACCCAGAAAAGAAAAAATTGAGAGAAAACAATAGAGAAGACCTCTATATCTTGATGCAGACATGGAAGAATTCAGCTCCTTCTTTGGGGTTTATCAGTAAGGATTTTTTCCTCTATAAGTCTTCTGAAGATGAGTTATTAGCTCCTGTAGAACTGGAATGGGATAATTTGGATTTTCCTTTTGATAGGTCCAACCCATTGACAGGAAATTAAATAATTACTGTCTTTCTCTTATACCATGACAAATTGAAAGGATAATTCAAAGCAAAGATTTGAAATACAGTCAGTTCCCAAAATGGATCCCAAGACTTTGTGCCCCTGAGATGTGTATATGATGGGGTGGTAGGTTGGAGAGGGAGAGCAGTGCACTTATATATCTGTGGGTGTTTCTGTTAATCTCACTAATGGTAGATGTTAGATCCAATTAATTTGGCAAGTTTCTCATGAATCATTGTGATCTTTGTGCTACCATAAGACCCTGGGTGGTTATGGATATAGTATATATTTTATCTTTTCAAATGCTGCTTTAGTTCATTTTTTCTAAGGTATTGAGCATCTTAGTGATAGATATTTATATTGTGCCTAATTGAATGTAAGAACAACCTGGTACTGGTATTAATGTGAAGTAATGACTAAACATCAATTATAAACCGAGTAGTCCATTTGCTAAGATGAGTCAAAAATTGCCAAGGGAATTAATTTAATAGCCAATGGCAAGGGGTTTAAGATTAAGGAATTCATAACATCATGCTTGATAATAACACTGCTCTGAAGCTTTGAGAATTAGGGGCCTGCTCAGTTACTTCCTTAAGTCTCAACTTCCGATGCTTCATGGAATTATAGGAATGAGCATGTATAAAGCTTTATCCTAACTCTGGGCCTATAATATTACTTTAAAAGAAAGAAGGGAGGAAAAAGAAACTGTGAAAGGTGTTTGGCAACCAGCAGGATAGGGAGCTCACCAAGCTCTTTGAAGGTCAATTAGCCAGAAAATGTGCTAAAGACTAGGTACTGTGTTGGATTACTGGCCAAAGTATTACCCCCAAGGTCATCAAAGTGGTCCTACTGTCTGAGCAAAGAAAGACAATTATACGTGTTGAGGAGCTGCTACGAAAGCTTTAATTAAGGGACTTATTTACACCCCACTAAGTCTTAGAAATTAAATTCTTATTTGTGCTAAGCTACATGGCTTTGGTCTGGGATCCCATGTAGGATTTCAACACAGAATACAGTCTTCCTGAAATCTGTTTTATGTGGTAAGCCATTTTACTGTAATGGATACCAGGAAAGGTGAGGATTAAATACAGCACTGGAAATTGGAAGGAAAAGAAGAGTGTGAGCTAGCTGTCTTTTTTGTAGAGAGAGGAGTTTGAGGGGAATAGTAGGGAAGATGATAATTTCTTTTATATTTTTATACCCTAGAAATTCTGAGACTCCCATGTGATGGGTCACAAACAAAACCTGAACACAAAGAAAACCAAACTTATCTTTATTCTGGTATTTGAAATTTTGAAGTCTTATCCGCAAGATAATGCTATTTTGCTTAGATCATTAATTGGCAATTTTATTACGCTAATATGCTTTTGTCCTCCCTTGAGTTTTATAGGGCATATTTCTTGTATTTCCCTAAACCTTCAGCTCCCTCCCATCTGTATTTCAGAAGTTTAATCCCATATTTATAGCATTTCTAACAGTTGGAGCATTCTTTTCCCCCCCTTTTTGTGTAGTCTTCAGTTTATGTGTCTCGATCCAGTTATATCTTTATTACAGTATTAATCAGGCTGCGAGGTAGCTTATGCCGCCATGCTACCTGGCATTCTTTCTGTTGACATTAATGAGTCATGATTCTCACATCCTGAATGGTTCTTCTCCCGGAAATGACTGCTACATATGCTCCCTTTGTGCTGATTGAAGCCAGTCTCTTGCCTCTCCTGTGAAATGGTAAATTCCCAGAAAGCTAAGCTTATGTTTTATTTGGACTATCACAGTTGTTTTTTTGTTTTTTTGAAACCAATAAGGAGGCTGTATAGATTGTTTTGACTTTGCTTCAGTTTCTAGCATTGCATTTCTAGTTTGAATGCTCTAGGCGAAAGGTGCCCTTTTTGTTTGTCTTGAGGCTTTTTTTCTTGAGAATGGAGGCAGACCGTTCAAAAGTAATGCTTGTGTGAATCTGTGTGTGTGTGTGTGTGTGTGTGTGTGTGTGTGTGTGTGTGTGTGTGTAAGAAAAAGAGAGAAGAGAGAAACAGAGCACCAGCTCTGTTAGTTAATCACACACTAAAGTCAATAAGAAACCTGTGAGAAGTGCTCAATTCATGGGCCTGTCTAAAGGAGCCAACGATAGAAACTTAGACAAACCCTGCCAGCTCTGTGATTCTGGGATTTCACTGCCTAATGTGACTGTACACAGACTTCATTTCCCAATTTAGTATGGACATTTTTTGGTTTGTTGGAAGTTGTCTGCTTTTTAATTTGGCCTTTTCATTGAAAGAAGTAACACACCGTAATGCTTCATTCATTCATTTAACCAATTAAGTAACATTTGCGTTTTACAACAACCAGCAAGTTTCCCCATAATGAATTCCATGTTCCTAGTTATTTATTTTCTGGTAGAATAGCATTTGCTTTTTATTTTATTTTTCAGTGTGGATTAGCATACCTATATAAATAGGACCCTCTAAAGGGTAGTTTTTTAACAAATTTAATCAACTTAAGATGAAGTTCATTCATAGTACAAAAAAGTTCCTGTTTAATAAACAGCAAAATCATCTTATGTGGTTTTAGGAAGTGAAAAAAAAATCTTATTTCATTTCAGATTGCATTTCAAAAATGTATTTTTCCTCCTTTGATTTCCCTAGAAATATTAATATTCTACTGCCAAACTGGAAATACCATCTTCATCTTGGCATAGTTTATATACCAAGGTTGGTTATACTTGTTTACAGTTTTCCTGTTGGATTGTTTTGGCAAGATAAAAGGACCCAAGTTCTCATCTTTGTTCTGCCTTTGGCTAGATGGGTGACGTTGGACAAATGGCTTATTTGTAAATGTGTGAGTTTGACTAGATCATCTCAAAGGTCCCTTCTGCTCCTGAATCCTATTAGCAAGTTTTCTTGTAAACCTAATTTCCCAAATAACACTGAGCTTAGGATTATTATTTGAAAACTTCAATTTTTATTTCATAAGTGAAGAGAACACGTATTTATTAAGTGCCCACTGTCTGCCAGGCACTGCTGAGTGCTTTACAGATATTATCTCGTTTGTATTTCGTAAACCACTCAGTGACTAAAGAGTAGCTACATGTAGATTGATGTCATAATGCGTACTGAATTTTGAAATTTCATGCTAATAAAGGTTTCTGGTTAGTCGTGAACTATTGGCCTGACCCCTTTTCTCTAAGGTGGTGGTTGGAGATGAGACAACATGAGGAAAACGTCTCCATTTCAGTAGATAGCTAAAGAAAGGAATCAGTGATGACAAAATTCCAAAATACAATTAGTTATCTGGTGATTGTAGACTGTTCTGGTAAGTTAAAAAAACTACTGTTAAAGTTCCCAAGAACTATTAGTTTTGTTAGCTACTGTCAATAAACTGGTTTATGAAAGAAAACCCAAAGGAAGAGACAGCTTTCTTCCTCTTTTTAAGGAAAATGAGAGAGGGAACCCAGACTACTTTGGAGTTGTTTTTTGCAGTGGTCTCACAGTAGATGTCCCCTTTCCACCCCTCAAACTGCTGTGAAAGCTTTTTTCCAGACAAGGAATGTGGGTCACGTTCCTAGTAACATGGCATGTAATCAGACATGACAGTTCCCTTCAGTCCAGATGACAGTGCGATTTATCTTTCTAAATGTCTTAAGGTAGAAAACAGTCAAGTTTTAGACAGTAAAGACAGTATAGAAAAACCTATTTTGAAATCTCTAATGTTTTCAGGATAGGAATTCTTCACTTTTCCTTTTTTTCCCCCCTAATATAGTTATGACTAACCAAGAGAGAAAGCAGCATGTTTATATAATTTTTTCATATAATTACACAACTGATTTCTTCCTTTTTTGAGTAAGAAATAACCATTGTTTTCCTGTTCCAACCCTTTTAGATAAATCTGGGCATAGGTGAAATAATCTTTTGACTATAGTCTTCTATCTATCCCCTCTTCATTCTTTCCAGGGTCCCATTGAACTGAAACATGGATCCCTGGTTTTCTCATCCCATTTTCTTTCTCACTATTCCTTATAGGGGCTGCTGGGTAAAATCAAAACCACTGCTTTTTTTTTTTAACACTAGAAAATGTTAGAGAAACACCATCTTCTCAGGTTCAATAGTTTGAAAAAAAACTTTTTTAAAAATCAAACTCAGAATCTCAGCATTAAACATGCTCTCAATGTTAACTGTCTAATGACATTTTTGCCTGGAGAAACATTGATTTTTCTCTCACTCTGTTTTTCAGGCTCTGCTTTCTTCCCTGGTCGATGTGCTGAGGTCTTCGTAAAGGGTCAAAGCGTCGGGAAGCTAGGAGTCCTTCATCCTGATGTTATTACCAAATTTGAGCTGACCATGCCGTGCTCTGCTCTAGAAATCAGTGTTGAACCCTTCTTGTGAAAATGGGGCTGTGTGGTGTGAGCCTCCCCAAAAGGCTCCCCTTTCTCTTCCCCGGTGTTCTTTAGTTCTCCATAGGGAGCATCCATTTGTGCTTTAGTGTTTAATAAAGTAGAACAATATTGTCTGGCTCCATGAGTAAATATCTTCCTCCTACTGTAATTAGGGCAGCTTGTGCAATATAAGAATGTGGTATCCCAGGACAGCTCGGCCATCGATGTGTAAAGTTTCATTGTTGGGTAAAAGCCCAGTGAGTTACCAGAGAAATGTAATAGTGGAGCGCATGATCAGTTCTGAAAATCAGAAATGTTCCGCACACATCAGAGCCTCACACTGTAACTGATTACTTCTGCATAACAGGAATCTCCTTTTCGTATTGCATGAAACAAGATAATTGATTAGAGCAAATGTTGAACGAATGTGAGCATAACTAAGGGGCTTCGCTTGTGTTTTGTCCATTTGTCATGTGTTCATCATAGGGAAAAAAATAAAGTATCCTCATTTTTTGAAGACCTTGAGCCTTAGGTAATCAAGATTTGTATCTGAATTTTCTGTTCATTTGCTATGTGGTAATTAACTGCCTTTGAAGTAATTTTGAAGTGAAAGAAAATCTGAGAACTATTTGTTTTTGCATGCAATGTATTTTAGTGTACCATACCAAGGGTTTCCTGAAACCATCGGGTTGGGTGCGTACACCCCTTCAAGGCCAAAGCCTGGCTTTGCTGGAAGGGTTCAGCATGGAGAAGTTTGAAATGAGTGGGCCTTGATGTATTTAAACATTACAAAACATTTGGAAATTGTCCTCTTGCCCTTCTGGATAGACTTAGGGTTATAACCAGTTGAGATAGGAAGAAATAAATTTACATGAAGTCAGTTATATAATTAAACAATTGAATTTTTCCTTCTTTCCAGGGCAGGAATTTAACCCTTTGCTCCTCTAACTGGGAAATTTCATACACCTTTCCCCCCATCCCTCTCCACTCTCCTTCCCTTATTCTTGAATTTGCTTCACTCTAGGATTCAAGTTCATACTGTGAACTCTGCCTCTCCTGAATGAAGGAGGTGAGTTACCCTATTAGGAGCCTCACCTCACCTAGTTAACATGAAATTCACATAGAAAAAACAGAATTCATGATAGACACCTGCAAAAGGAGCATCCTGAAAGAGTAAATATGTCGTATTTCTAAAGACTCCACTCAACCTAGAACTGAGAACAGGACCAGCCTGCCTAGGTGAAAAGTAATTGTGGCAAACTTAGCAAGATACATGAATAGACAGGAGCATAAACTCCTAATTTGTTGAGACAAGAATGCAATTTTGAAGCTCATCTCCTAGCTAGCGCCTAGCACAGTGCCTGGCACAGAGAAAGTACTCAATGTTTATGGATTAATTAACTTGTCCCACCTTAAAAAGAAAGTAACTAGGCTTTTGGAGCATAAAGTTGAGGTGATTGAGCCCTGTCTCCCCACTCCAGTTCAATAAGCATTTATTTTGATTTGGTTCTGCAATTTGCAGTATTGTGATAGGTTATCTAAAAGACGGGACAGTTAGGCAACACACTGGGTAGAGCGCCAGGCCTGGAGTCAGAAAGACATGAGTTCAGGTCCAGCCTCAGACATTTACTAACTGTGGTACCCTGGGCAAGTCACTTAACCCTGTGTTTCAGTTTCCTCGTCTGTAAAATGAGCTGTAGAAGGAAATGGCAAACCACTCCAGGATCTTTGCCAAGAAAATCCCAAATGGGGTCGTGAAGAAGCAGACGTGACTGAAACAAATAAACAATAATAAACTAAAAGATGCTGGTTGTCAAATAATGTTACAAAGGTAGTGTAGTATGGAAAAAAACCCTCAGAAATCTGGAGTCGGAGGACCTGGGTGTAAATCTTGGGTTTGCAACCTATGTAACATTTGGCTTAGTCTTCAATCCAAGACTTGGTCTCTCTGGGCTTCGGTCAACTCATTTGTAAAATGAGGGAGAGGATCCTTCCAGCTCTAAATCTCACTATCTGTGAATATGAACATGAAAATGATTCTGTGCTATTGAAGTGGCTTATATGATACTATGAGGTTCTCTGGTATTAAGATCATATTGGTTGCTGGTCATCTGGCTTTATTCATGTTTAGAAATCAGTGTCTAATGAAGATGATCTTGCTACCTGCATGCAGAGGGAAGATCACAATATCCATTATGGACATCTTTTTAGTCCTTCACAAAGGAATCGGTAGGAGGAAAAACAGCATTGATACAACCAAACAAGAAACGAAGGGCCTCTTGAGCTCTTAGGTCTCCATAGGGTGATCATCTTACCCCATCAGTCTTAGGGTGACATTTCTGAATGGGAAGCAAGGCACTGCATCTTCATTATTGAAAGCCACTTTTTACAGAGTTAGGTAAGCAAGGAAACAAAATCACGTGCCCTTTGAGTGAATGGAGTGCCTTCGAGGAAATTAGAACCTCAAATTTGGATCAGTTTGGTACACTGGAAAGAGCACCTGGGTTCAAACCCTAAGCCTTTCAGTCACCATGTCGCCTTGGGGCTTCCTTTTCCTCATCTGTAGCATGAAACTAGATGAGATGGCTACTAGGGTCACTCTCAGCTCTAAGGTACTATGAACATAACATAAAAATGATCAAGAATGGATTTTTATTCAAACTCTTGGAATATCTCAAATGACTAGTTCTTTAATGAGAGTTGGGGAATAAGATAATTAGTAATTTTCTAACAATGGTGGGGGAGGGAGAATAAGCATTTATTAAGCACCTACTGTGTGTGCCAGGCACTGTGCTAAACATTTTACCAATCTCTCATGTGATCCTCATAACAACCCTGGGAAGTAGGTGCTAGTGTGATCTTTATTTTACAGTTGAGGAAACTGAGGCAGACAGGCTAAATGCCTTGTCCAATGACACACAACTAGTATGATACTTTCCTTGATCTTAAAGTCATTAGTTACAAAGGAACTAAAGAAGGCTCTGCTCCCCTGAATTATTTACCCAGTATCTCTTCTCAGACCTCTGTGAGTACTTGTACCTGGTCATATGGTATAAGTGCCACTAATGCTGCTGCCTCTCTGCTTCCATCCAACCTGTTAGCCCTTTGGGGCCCTGAGACAGATTTGACCAAGAAAAACAGGCACATCAGCTGAGCTACTAAAGCATTGGATAAATATGAAATCCTCAGTTTTATAATCACATACTAATCTGTAAAGATCTCAAATCACTTTATGGATGGAAACCCTCATGAGGAAGCAGGGAATAAGAGTCATTCCCTAATTACTAAATGGTCAAAAGATTTGAACAGGTAATTTTCAAAGGAAGAAATTCAAACTATCAACAGTCATAAAAATATACCAAATCATTAATAATGAATAATTAGCAAGTTAGAATGCATATAGCACTCTAAGGTTGGTAAAGCATTTTTAAAATGTTTTATTCTTACAACCACCCTGGTAGGTGTATTATTCCCATTTTACAGTTGAAGAAACTGAGGTAAACAGGTTAAGTGACTTGCCCAGGGTCATACAGCTAATATGTTTGATACTGAATTTTAACTCATGTCTTCCTGACTGTGTTCAGCATTCTTCCAGTTGCATCATCTAGAAACCTAATTGGAGAAATGCAAATCAAAGCAATCCGGCGGTCCCACCTCACACATGCATTAGACTGATCCATCAAACAAAGCCCTGTGAATGGTACTGGGGATAGAGAGACAAAACTGAAATAATCTCTGCGATCAGTCAATGTAGACTTTATGTGGAGGTGGACAGATTAAACTTACATGGATCCATATAATACAACCTAAGGAGGAATAGAGAGAAAGAAATCCAGACAATGTGTTCTAGGCATATTTGGAGTGGGAGAGATGACATTGAGCTGAGAGTGGAGAAGCATCAGGAAAAGCAAACCTGAAATCAACATTGAAGGAAGATGAAGAGTCTGAAAGATGGTGGTGAGGAAGAAGTATATTCTAAACATAAGAGATGGTGTATATGAATGCATGGCTAGAGATGGGTGGTCATGTTCAGACAATAGGCATTAAGTAGATCAGTTTGGCTATCATGCTGTAGAATAAGGCTGGAAAGGTAGAGTACAGTCAAATTATGGAGGGTCAGTCTAAAGTGTTTACATTTTCTTTTAGAAGTAGTAGAGAGATACTGGGAATTAGGAGGAAATTTTTATATGTATGGGGGAGGGTATGAACATTTATATGGCTGGAGATTTACATTATGAGAAATAACACAAATGAAGAAGCTTACTGGTGAAATGTCTTGGAGGCTTCTTGAGTTTGGATTCAGTTTTAGACCAGAGAGAACCACTACAGATGTTTGAGTAGGGGATCAACTTTATGAAATCAGCGTTAAGGAAGATTAGTCTACCAACTTTGTGTAGGATGAATTGGAGAGGGGAGGCATTGGACCAAGACAAGTAGGTATGAGGTGACTAGGATGGCATTTGTAGAAATGGGAAGGAGTCAGATTCAAGAGACATTCAAGGAAATAAAGGCATTAAGACTTCATTGAGGTGAGGTGAAATATTGGGCATTTGGGGCAGGAAGTTAAAAAGTAAAAAAAAAACTGTTCCAAAATTTTCAACTTGAG
The DNA here is from genome assembly GCF_003287225.1 of Phascolarctos cinereus. Taxonomy (NCBI): domain Eukaryota; kingdom Metazoa; phylum Chordata; class Mammalia; order Diprotodontia; family Phascolarctidae; genus Phascolarctos; species Phascolarctos cinereus. The sequence continues at coordinate 63,060,817 of NW_027556180.1, forward strand.
GAAGGAACTGGGAGAATAGCATTTCCATTGAAGCCTATGGAGAAACTCAGAAAGTTTATCTACAATAAGTAGTGGGTTTTTAACTCACATTTCTATGATGCTTTAAAGTTTTCAAAAGAAAAAAAATTCACTTTTCAAGATGTCCTTTGTTCTTGAAGAGGACCATGACATCAGGGAGGTGATGCCATGACATGCAAGTGAATTGAATATAAGTGAAGGAGGGCTGTGCAGAGTCACCAGCCTGGGTCCAGTGAGGAGATATAGATCAGGATGACTGGAGGTGGCCCAGGATGCAGTGGGAGACCTTGACCTTTTCAAGCTAAGGCCTTTAACAGGTGTCAGTCTGATTGAGGCAATGCCCAGTGAGTGATTGAGGCTAGGTAAGAAATGAGGCAGGGAAAAAATTTAGCTAAAGAGGTATTATAGAAAATCATAAAGTCGCAATGGTCTCAATGACAGAATGTTTCATAATTAGCTGGTGCTGGTTTCATTGTTGGATCTCTTAGGCTTCCGTAGAAATCAGTGATATTTACAATTGGTCCTCTTCAAATGGTATTCATGTTCTTCCTGCTTAGCAGTAAATACAGAAGTTTCTGCATACTGATCATAGTGGGACTACCCATTTTCTCTCTCCATCACAAAGAAGTTTCTTCCTAAGTGCTTCAATATGGAGCTCCTAAGTACACAGTATGGAAGCTCGGAGCCTAGTAAGAAGGTCCTCCCCTGCTGGATTACTTTCAATGGCTGCATTGGCACCAAAATCCTGAAGGTAGAGGTGAAAAAGAATTTTAAAATGAAATAAAAGCTAATACAAAGAGGTACCACTGTTGTGTTTTTCTTTTCTCAGCAGAACTGAAAAGATTTGCTAAAAATATTTGCATTTGACTGACTTGTTCTTTTATAAATGAGAAGTATTCAATCAAAGACAGCTAGAAATCCCTCCTGGTGCTTTCCTCCTGTTCGTTGTACCTTATAGTAGCTTGTCTGTCTTGTCTAACCATTTTTCACTTGTCAATTCCTCTGGCCAAAGAATATTACCTCATGGGATAGTTGCTTACCTCACCAGTGACTGTCCCAACTCTTTTTTTTACTCAGTGACCAAGTTGTTAGGCTCTTACTATGGGAGACTGAGAATTTGACTAAGAGCTTATTAGACATAGGCTCCTAAAATCATCATTTTAGAGCTTGGAAATGACCTTAGAGGCCATCAATTTCACAACCCTCCTCTACCCATTTTACAGAAAAGAAAGTGAAGCCCTCTTGAGCTTGCATGTACTTGTCCAAGTCCATTAATACCATATCAAGAGAGCAAGGGTGAGCCCAATGGACCTGTGATGTACGATGCTACAGCCTGGGCTGTTGGTTTTTTCTGCCAGTTTTTTGGCATGCCAAGTATAGAGAAGGGAAGCAAAAACAAATGTGACAACACAATAATATACTTGGACAGAGTTTCCTTGTGTGGTTATAGTCTAAGAGGCAGGGGTAGGCAAACTACAACTTGATGGCCAAATCTCACCTGCTTTTTTTGTAGGGCCCCTAAGCTAAGGGTGGTTTTTACATTTTAAAATACACCAAAGCTTTTAAAATGGAAAAACCATTCTTGCTGAGATACAAAAAAAAAAAAGGGCCAAGTTTGGCAACCCCTGAATCTAATCATTCATAGATTTAGAACTTAGGCAATTGGTCAAGCACTAGAGCCAGGAAAGCAAGTAAAATCCAGCCTCAGACACTACTTATGTGACCAGGGGCAAGTGTCTTAAATGCTGCTTGCCTCAGTTTCCTCAACTGTAAATGGAGATAATAATGGCACCTACCTCACACTTAGCACTGTGCCTGGCACATAGTAGATGTTATATAAATTCTCCCTGTGCCCCCTCCCCAATTTAGAACTGGAAGAGAGCTTAGAGGCAACCTAATTCAACCACTTCATTTTAAAGATGAGGAAACTGAGGCCCAGTGACAAGGTCACAGGTAGAAAGTGAACAAGTCAAGATTCAAACTCAAAATCCTCTCCAAATCCAGCCTTCTTTCCACTATAGCATGCTGTCTCTCTGTGGCCCATATTCAACTCTAATTACCCTAATTCACATCCCTTATGTACTTGTTTTGTAAAATAGTTGTTCTGTTTTAAGAAAATCCATTAGATACAAATATGAAATGACTAGGTTAGCAGGGGGTTGTTTCCATGAAAAACAGCATCATTTACAGAAGTGGAAATTTGCCACAATGTCATTTAAAGAGCCAACCCATTCCTCCCTCCCTCACCTCTACAGAAAAATTAAAATTCAGCATGATTTGCATGTTACTATTCAGGAATACATTCTGTAAATGAACACTGGATAAATCTTTTTTTTTTTTGGTTAGGCAATGGGGTTAAGTAACTTGCCCAGGGTCACACAGCTAGTGAGTATTATGTGTCTGAGGCCAGATTTGAACGCAGGTCCTCCTGAATCCAGGGCTGGTGCTCTATCCACTGTACCACCTAGCTGCCCCCAAACACAGATTTTTTTTTTTTGCTTTTTGGTGAAGCAATCAGGGTTAAGTGACTTGCCCAGGGTCACACAGCTAGTAAGTGTCAAGTGTCTGAGGCTGGATTTGAACTCAGGTCCTCCTGACTCCAAGGCTGGAGCTCTATCCACTGCACCACCTAGCTGCCCCTGGGTAAATCTTTACCAATAATTACGTAGGGCTTTAATGAGGGACCTATTGATAATTTTGGCTTCATATATTTCTTAAAGGGGGTGCACTGAAAATTTGAGGAAGGCTCAAAAAAAATTCACAGAGGGAATGAAATCTTTCAAAAATAAGATTTAGCAAGAAAAGTTATGGGATCTAGAATTATTCAGTCTGGCAAATAGAAGATTAATGATAGTGGCCTTCAGATATGAGGACTTACTTAGGTAGTTCTCCATCTCTGAGAGAAGAAGAGGAAGTAACATTAAGATACAATATTAGGGTTTTATATTCAATTTAGAGACAAAATTCCCAACAGTGTAGATTACTAAATATAGGGGTTGGGGAGGGCGGCTGAATGTTTGTGGAATGTTTTCCAGAAGTCTTCAGAAACAGGGTAGAGTAGGGGTGGGGAACCTATGGCTTTGAGGTCACATGTGGCCTTCTAGGTCCTTGAGTGCAGCCTTTTGACTGAGTCCAAGTTTTATAGAACAAATCCTTTTATTAATATGCTTAATTTATTATTGTGTTCTACCTGGTAGAGGCATATCTGTTGGGGATGGTTGTGTGCTCCTTCTTGAAGACAAAGGGATAGACTAATGTCTCAATCTCTTCCAACCATATGATTTTATCACAATCGTGTGATTCTTATCAAACCTTTTTCTTTTCTTTCTCTACTCTCCATGCTGTCATCTTTTCTCACTTTCAAAATGTGTGCACACCATTCCTCAACCCCCAATGATTCCGCCGTAGTGCAGAGGGAGTTGATACAGCAGTCTTGGTGGTGGTGGTGTTACCTTCCCGAGGACAAGAGTGATCATTTTTGGAGCAGGAACATGACGGAGTGCATTCTATATGCTTTAAAATAGTGTGATTTGTCATCAACTGCTCAAGAAGCATTTATTAAGCACTACATGCCAGGCACTGTGCTAAGCGCTGGGGATGCAAAGAAAGGCAAAGCTCCCAGCCCTCAAAGGCTCACATTCTAATGATGTAACTAACTAGGTAATATTCAAGACACAGAGAGAGTAAGTGGAGGGTGCTCTCAGAGGCAAAGGTACCAGCAGCAGGTCCTGGGAAAGCCTTCTTGCAGAAGGTGGGATTTGAGTGGAGTCTGGAAGAAGCCAGAGAAACTAAGAGGTGAAGGTGAAGGGGCCCAGCATTCTAGGTGTGAGGGTAGACACAGAGACTGGAGATGGAGTATTAGGTGGCCAGTGTGGCTAGACCCTAGAGTGAATGGAGAGGAGTGAAGCATTAAAAGATTGGAAAGGTTGGAAGGAGTCTGGTTACAAGGAGCTTTAGGGGCAGCTAGGTGGTGCAGTGGATAGAGCACTGGCCCTGAAGGCAGGAGGACCCGAGTTCAAATCTGGCCTCACACCAAACACTTACTAGCTGTGTGAACCTGGGCAAGTCACTTAACCCTGCTTAAAAAAAAATTACAAGGAGCTTTAAATGCCAAATGAAGAAATAGAAAGTCATAGGATCAGACCTACACTTTGGAAAAATCATCTTTGCAGTCATTTATTCAATTGTGTCTGACTTTCCCTGACTCCGTGTTGGGGTTTTCTTGGCAAAGATCCTGGAGTGGTTTGTCATTTTCCTTCTCCAGCTCATTTTATAGATGAGGAAACTGAGGCAAACAGGGTGAAGTGACTTGCATAGGATCACACAGCTAAGTAAGTGTCTGAGGCTAGATTTGAACTCAGGAACATGAGTCAGGAAAGCACTCTATCCACTGTGTTCAAATGGAGCTAACATATTACCATCTGCGTGCCCCTGGGCAAGTCACTTTATCCTGTTTGCCTCAACTGCAAATGCCTGTAACTCTAAATCTTTGATTCTAAATCGAGGTCCTTGAGGAGGTGGGAAGGAAGGAAAGGGTTTGTCACTCCTTCCTCCCTTTCCCCCCTGAACTGACTCACTTAATAGTTAAGTGATTTTACCTGTAGCTACTGTGACCAGGTCAAATAAGAGCTTCAGGTGTGATATCCCGGAGTAATTAGAGCCCCCAGGTTGTTTTTATCTCGGCCTCTCTACTCAGTTGTAAAGAGCTCCCAGAAAAGTCAGTCTAGAGAGAAATTAAGTAGGCAGAACACAGGCTTTCAAAAACATTTAATATGCAGTCAAGGGTCAAACCAGCAAGATTCTGAAAAAAAAATACAATTTACATACAGCATATAAACAACCAGATGAACGTCCTCCAAAGACAGAGGCAAAGCAGATTGACTTGTAAATACCGCATATTCTGGTTGTATTTATGGAAGTACGCCCGTCATTTTCAAATCAAATTCACTGCCTCAGCCCTAAGTAGAGAACCTCCTAGTTGCTTTAGGACTCAGCGTGGTGCAGCTTCTTCAGCGCCTCCTCAAGCGACCCTTTGAAGGTCATATGCCTGCTCTGTTTATTCACTTCCTAGGATTCTGTTTTGCGTCAGGGCGTTGAGAAAAAGTGACAAGAAATGACATGTGCTAAGGATTCTGGGAGGTTCCCAGAACTTGGAGTAGATGGATTGGAGGGAGCCCCAGCCCAGGGAAGGGAAGAGGAGATGGCGGGAGAAAACCATAGAAAGGAGACAGATTTGCAAGGGATTTGTAGTATTCTAGTGCTGTAAAAGGTGGTTAAATTTTATAGGACAATCTCAGCCAAGGCTGGGCAGAAACCCAGTGGGAAAGCTAAGACTTACCAGTAGGGGGCACGCTGCCCTCAGAGAGAAAATGGTAGCATTCCAGAGGAGGCCTTAGACTCCGCTCCCCCAATCAAGAGGGTTTTGTTGTTGTTTTAAAGAGGTAAAACCACTCCCAGAAGAGATTAGTTGGAGGGCTTAAAAGGCTCTATCTAGCACAGAGTGGATCAGATGACCTGAGGGGTCCTTTTCAATCCCTTCAGTCTCCAATTCTAGGCAACTGGGAGAAGAGATTAAATAATAAGAGGAGGAAAGGGAATGCCATTTATTAAAAGCAATCTTTGGAGCAACAAACTTTTTATAGGGATAACCATGGCTAACTCCTTGGATTACTGAAAGCCCTAGCCATGTCAAATAAAATATGACCGTTTATTAAGCACAAATGTACACCAAGCAAGCAGTCACCTTTAGATTTTTCACATTATAGCAACTAAAAACAAAAACCTTTAGTGCACCACTTTGTTTATACACTTTGTATTTACTCACCTGTATGTCTTTGTAGCCCCTCAACAGAAGCTCCCTGAGGGCAGGGACTTTTTTTTTTTCTAATACCTAACATTTATTAGAGCACTTTAAAGTTTGCATAATATTTGCAAATATTATCTCACATCATTTTTGTCTTTGTTTTCCCAATGTCTAGCCAAATGCCCTGCATACATTTGGTTGAATTGAATTTATTACCATCTTTTATCAAATACATTTTAGAAAGCTGCAAGGGATGGGTGGGTGGGGAACACTTTGGTAGAGAAATACATGTTTACTTTCTACTAATTAGCTTTGGGCATGCTCACAAATCTAAATAAATATTACATAATATTATCTTCTACTTTTTTTTAGCTGAAGAAATTCAGCTGCAGTCAAGTCACACAACAATTAGATCTTAGAACAGAAGCACACGGGAATTAGGATTCCTCTGCTCTCAGTGGCTGCCACCGGTTGTTTTTCAGCGTATAATTGATTATTAAAATAGTTAAGTGGCAACTCATTTACTCCCTCCCTTCTGATTACCAGAAATACATAGAAAACAATTCCCAGAAAGAAGTTAGGGATTTTCCCTACCCTTTTTGGCTTAAGGAATCAATGTATTCCACACAACCCCAAAGAATGTGCCCCCCAAAAGGATGAGGGTATTCAAATTAGGAAAAGGTGATTGTCAGTCTTCAGCGTAAGTGCTCTATTTATTTATTTATTTATTTATTTATTTATTTATTTATTTTTAAGGCAATTGGGGTTAAGTGACTTGCCCAAGGTCACACAGCTAGTAAGTGTCAAGTGTTTGGTCTGAGGTCGAATTTGAACTCAGGTTCTCCTGACCTCAGGGCTGGTGCTCTATCCACTGCACCACCTAGCTGCCCCCTCAGAGTAAGTGCTTTATAATGAGTTTAAATAAGGCTAGAACTTAAACATAGGCTATATCCCAAAGTATTATTTTTTAAAGAAAAAAATTTGCGTGTGTTTCTGTAAACACTAAAGGCTTCACTCAGGTTTTGTAGAAGCCAGGCTTGGGAGTAAAGTCTGCGCTATGCCACCGATCAATAGGATACCTAAGACCCTGTGCAGCAGGACTGCCTAATTTTTTTTTAAATTTAATATTTTATTTTTCCCAATTACACGTAAAAACAATTTTAACATTCTTTTTTTTCCCAATTTTGAGTTCTGAGTTCTTTACTCCCCTCCACTCCCGCCCCCCACTGAGAAGTCAATCAATTTGACATAGGTTATACATGTGTAGTCAAGACTGTCTAAATGTTTAAACAGGAGAGTGGGGCTAACTTCCAGTGAGAAATGTGTGTATTACCGTGTGTTAGGCTGGATGAAAGCTTGTGGGTAGAGAAGTAGGGAGAGGCACTATGGCCCCTGCAAAGCAGGCATTTCCTGGTAAAAAAAAAACCAAAACCCAACTATATCACATACATAAAGTGCATATTATATATGAAATATGTACATAGGTGTTCATAGATCCAGAACTGGTAGAGATCTCAGAGCCCATCTAGACAAACTTCCTTATTTTAGAGATGATGAAACAGTCTCAGAGGGGTAGCATTAGAGTCCAAGGCAGGATTTAAATACAGATACTCCAACTCCATTTGCTGTACACTCCCCCCCCATCCATGCACCCTTTTTTTTTTTAAGAGAGAAACTTTTTTTAGTTGATCCAATCTTATCTCCTTTTCAAGAGCTAAGGAACTTCTAGCAGGGGAAAAGGATTGTTTGTGTGTTGATTTAGTGATACTAATAACACTTTTAAAGTTCATGTGTTGCTTTTCTGCAAAATAGTCTAAAGTCTTTCACATGTTGTCCTGAAAATAGTCCTGAGATATGGGAACAAGGTGAAGAAAGAAGGATATTCATCCCAGTCGTTTACCCCAGCCTCACCAGGACTTGAGGTTCTGTCCAGTGGTAGTCGGGCTTCTGCTCCATGCATAGATATATTAAACCTACATTTTACTAATTGGGAGAGAGCAACTAGTTAATCACATTCATCAGTCAACTGCAGGATTGTTCTCTGGAATTCTTTGAAAGAAATATGTAAAGATGGATGCCCAAGCTCTACTTCAAAATGAATTCCTATGGATTAAACAAAGTTACGATGTATGGAATCATTAAAAAAGAAGCCTTCCTATCTCTGTGCTTTTACTGTCTAGATATGTATCTTGCCAATCACTTCACACCCTGCCACAAACTTAATTTCTTCAGAGCCAGGTTTAATCGTGGTGATCTTGTGGTGAGCTTTAAGAAATGTCATATAAGGCTATTATAATTTCTTTGGAATGACAACTAATGCCACTTTGTCTACAGAGTGCCTTTGGAAGGGACACCACCATTTCACTCTAGCTGAAGTTCCCATTCTAGTTGGAGAATCCAGGTCAGTCTTTCTGGAAGACATGAGGACTAAAGGAATATCCTCTAGACTTTTCCAGGAGCTAATCAAGGCTTGTGTAATCTTTCCTAACTACACAAGATGGTGTATTATACCACTCTAGGTCATAAGATAATTTTTTCTGAAGAATAACAAAGGATTCTAAAAAGCTAAGATTATAGTCTAGGTTTAACTTTGGAATGAATCTGTAATGGAACTTATGAGCTAGAAATTCTGACTGGAATTATTTCTTTTTCTTATGCTGTATCATCGTTTATTTTGATTATTAGCCAGAAAAGAAAGGCACAAGACATACAAATATCTTTTTTTTTTTTTGCTTTTGTTTTCTTGGGAGTGGTGGACATAGAAGAAAGAAGAGGCTGGCAGGATGGTGATGGTGGCAAGGATGGTGACTGTGATGGGTCTTCTCCATTGCATGGCCTTTCTAGGGTGGCATTGTCTCTATGGGCATTCTTTCAAGTGTACATTGCTCAAAGTAATCCCAAAAACTGGTGGAGCATTGGCACAAATACCGTAGCACAGATGCCAACTGAAGAATATGTTACAAATTTGTACGGTACTTCAATTTCCAGTCTTCGTCTGGCCTCCTTATTCCTGGTGACCACCTTGAACCAAGAATAGAGCACTTGGAGTGAAAGATTTTGCATCAATTGACGAACCAAGAAAACCATCACAATTCCAACCATAAATTTGGTTAGTCCCAAGCCTAACATTTTAGTTGTGAGTGGTGGGATGCTTTGTATGGCAGACTCTGTGGGCTCAGATACCAATTTGAAGAAAGGACTGACCCAGAATCCAATGGTCCCTCCAGCTCCAGCCGCTAGAATTGTGGTAGTATCTGCTCTCGTAGGAGTATAGTTATCCGATACTGGGTAGTTGTAACATAAGAAGAAAGGCACCACAAGAATACATATAGGGAAAAGCAGACTGGCGGACTCGAGGTGATCGATGAAGTCCCATGCTGGGTAAGTGACAGCGATGAACAATCCACTAATCAGAATGCCACCAATCACATCCTAAAGCAAATAGGAAAATAAAAAAGGAAGTGAATTAGCAGGCATGTGTAATATAGGTATGCTTCTGATGTACAGGTTTTTCTGTCTCTTCATTTTTTAATTTAGGAAGAGGAAAATGTCCTGATGTGTCTAATGCATGCATAAATATAGACCACATAGAAAAGAATCTGTGTGATTTCATCCTTTGCTGCAAAACCAAGTTCTGAAATCATTCCAGATTCTATAAGTGGTCATACATGGAGTTTTAAAGCTCAGTCCTTCCCTTTTCATGTTTGCTTTGTTAGTAATAAGGTTGTACACATCATGGCAGGTCTGGACACACACTTGGCAAGCAGTGGATGGCAAAAACAGGCACTAACCATCTGGTTTCACAAATTGCAGAAAAAGTGATTAAGGAACCATTCAGGAAGAGAGAAGAGAGGCCAACTCAGAGGTCCCAGTAATTTAAATGTAACAAATGAGGTTGTTCTTAGAGCTTTACTTAACCAAGCCAACTGCCTCCGCTACATCCCTTGCTTCTGTTAGTGACTTATACCGTGAGCCTCACTGCCACAGGTTATCATGACTGTAAGGCAATCAAAGTAAGTCCTTATTAGAAAAAGATTAGCTGAATATTAGTTTGACATCCTTTACCAAACAACAGAATATTTTTTGTTTTTACCATCTTTTTAATCTCTATCCTTGCCTTCATACTTTCATTTCACGTTGCCTTAACAAGTCCATTATTTATCTCTTGTTTATATCCTAGCATAGTCCTCATAGGTAATAATTTCCTAACTGTTGTCTCTGTATTTTCCCCTCTCCCCTCCTTTCTCATCACCCCCTCCTCTCCCTAGCTTAGCCTCCCTTATATTATCGACTCTTTACCTTAGAGCCTGGGTTATTAACCATTTTGTGTCATGGCCCCTTTTGGATTATAAAGAAAACTAATTATACTGAAATAGTTTTCATATTAAAAAGAAGTCCACAAATTCCAGGTTAAGAACTCTTGCCTTAGAGTATCTGTTCCCTCAAATTCTTCAGTATCTTCACCCATCCTCTCTTCCTTTCTTCCTGACTCAGAGGAAGAGTGTCTTCTGCTCATCTACAAAGCTAAATCCTTTACCTGCGGCTTTTTCTCAGTTCTTAGCCTTCCTGATCTCTCCACAGCTTTTGACACTACTGACAACCTCTCTCACTGTATCCTCTCTCCTTTTTTGGCTTTTCATGATACTGTTCTCTCCCACTTCCTTTACCTGTCTGATTGCTCTTCAGTCACGTTTGTTGTATCATCCATGTACTGCTTCACAACTAGGTTGCCCTTACCCGAAGGTTTTGTTTTGTGCCCTTTTCTCTCTCTAAGCTTCTCTCTTCCCAATGTTATTGGCTTCAGTGGTCAAATCTTTGCAGGTGACTCCCCAAACTATACATTTAGCTTTAATGTCTCCTTACAACCCAGTTCTGTATTGCCAGTTGCCTGCTGGATATCTCAAATTAGATGATCCTAGGCACCTCAAACTTAGCGTGTCCAAAATGAAACTCATTATCTTTCTCTAATAAGCCCACCCTAGTCCAAATTTCCCTTCTTCTGTGGAGGATAGCACCATATTTTCACTCATTTAGTTTTGTAAACTTCACTTTCTTCCTTATCTCCCAAATTTATTCATTGGCCAACTCATCAGTTCTGCCTCCATAAAATCTCTTGCATCTGTTCCTTTCTCTCTCACATGGTCCTCATAACTTTTCACCTGGACTGCTGCTATAGCTTCCTAGTCAGTCTCCCTCCATCCAGCCTTTCCTCTCACCAACCCATCCTTTTTCTAAATCACAGGTCTCAGCATGGGACTCCCTGCTAAAACATTCTTCACAAATAATAAGGTTTTTTGCATTATGCATGCCACATTGAGGAAAATTTAATAGCATTTATTCCTTATGTAATAAATGTATAATGAGTGAGCTTTTCAGTGGAGTGAGCTTTGCAGTGGAGTTTCAAGGGTGTGTGTGTGTGTGGATAGATAGACAGACAGATGGATAGGTGGATGAGATAGAGACATATAGATATACATAAAATATGATATACATATATAAAATATGTATATATATAGTATACATACAAATACACTAAGACAAAGGAACTACTGTTCAGTGATGGAAGATGCAGGATGTCAGAGTCCTGGGAGACTTGTGTTTGAATGAGGACTGTGTCAGAAGACCAAAACTTGGAAAATGAAGATAAGAGAAAGGAAACTGCATGTGAAAAGGAAAAGAAAAAAAAAACAGCAGGGTTACCAGAGTCATGTAAGAAAATCAAGGATCAGTTTGGCTGTGGTTAATTGAATCAGGGAACCAGAAGAGAGATGAATGAAACTATGCTACCATATTGTCTTACCTACTACAGCCTTACCCTCTAGAGTTACCTTCCATCTATTGCATATGTATCTTGTATAGACTACATGCTTTCTCCTCCATTAAAGAGGGAGCTGCTTGAGGGCAGAGATTGTTAATGTGTTTCTTGATATCCCTGGCACTCACTACAATGTCTGGCAACGAGTAAATGCTTAATAAATGCTTGTTGATTGATTGTCCTTGAATCCAAGAGTGCTAGTGGAACCTTGATGAACCCAGAGCAAAGCTGAGAGGCTTCTGGTAGCTAGGTGGTACAGTGGGTAGAGTTCTGGATCTGTAGTAAAAAAGACTTGAGTCCAAATCTGGCCTCAGAGACTTGCTAGATGTGTGACCCTGGGCAAGTCACAACCTCTGTCTGCCTCAGTTTCATCATCTGTAAAATGGGGATAATAGCACCTACCTTCCAGGGTTGTTGTGAAGATCAAATGAGATATTTATAAAGTTCCTTAAAGCACTATGTAATTGATAGCTATCATTAATTTTTGCTTTTCTTTTTCTATTTTTTAAAAACGTATTTCCACATCAGTCATGTTGTGAAAGAAGAAACAGAACAAAAGGGAACAGCCATGAAAAACAAAAAAACAAAAAAAAGTGAAAATAGTATGCTTTGATCTGCATTCAGACTCCATAGTTCTTTCTCTGGATGTGGACAGCATTTTCCATCACGAGTCTTTTGGAGTTGTCTTGGATCATTGCATTGCTGAGAAGAGCTAAGTCAATCATAGGTGATCATCTCACAATGCTGCTGTTACTGTGTACAATGTTCTCCAGGTTCTGCTCACTTTACTCAGCATCAGCTCACGTAAGTCTTTCCAAGTTTTTCTGAAATCCGTCTGCTCATCACTTCTTATAGCACAGTATAGCTATTATTATTAGTTATTATTATTCATCATCTTCCAACTTGCCCCTAGAAACTTCTGTAGAATTTCATGAGGGAAAGGGCACTGAACCCTGTGCTTTTACCATTGGAGTATGAATTCTGAAGTGACAGTTCATACAAGTCTTCCCATGTTTCTCCTAATTAATCGTATATATATATATATAAAACTGTTTATACCACAATATCTCCTTGCATTCACGTATCACAATTGCTTCCTCTCCTAATTTAGATGCTCTTTTAGTGGCAGCTAGATGTCACAGTGAGTAGAGTGCTGGGCCTGGAGTCAAGAAGACCTAAGTTCAAATCCAGCCTCAGACAGTTAACTGTATGACTTTGGATGAGTCAATTAACCTTTGTCTGCCTGAGTTTCCTCATCTATGAAATGGGGGTAATAATAGCATTGACCTCCCACAGTTGTCGTAAATCTCAAATGAGATATTTGTAAAGAACTTACCAAGTGCCTGACACATAGTAGCCACTTAAATCAATCTTTTCTTCTTTGCTTCTGTCTTTCTTTTCTTGTTTTCCTCTCTCCCTTCCCTCTCAGTCCTTTGTTATACCAAAATGTGCTGCTGTAAATACTTTTGTACTCATGGATCCTTTCTCTCAATCACCAACTTCCTCAGCCATGATGGATGTGTTGATAAAATGTAGATCTTTGAGGGCAAAGACTGTTTCAGTCTTGTCTCTGTATCTGGTGCCTAGTCTACTTACTGTCTGACACATAGAAGGCACTTTGACAGACTATACTTATTTCTTATAAGAAAGAATTTCTAGGGGCAGCTAGGTGGCGCAGTGGATAGAGCACCGCCCCTGGAGTCAGGAGGATCTAGGTTCAAACCCAGCCTCAGACACCTTACACTTACTAGCTGTGTGACCATGGGCAAGTCACTTAACCCCATAGCCTAGCCAAAAAAAAAAAAAGAATTTCTATTTGGAGTGCTGGTAGCAGGTCAATGAGTAGTAATTATTATGCCCCTCCCCGTAAAAACCACCAACAAAACATTTAAAAGACTACACAGAAAAAAAAAACACCAAAAAGTAGTACAGATATAAGGGATGCAGGCAAATAAAACAATTTAGTTAAATTTAATTTAGCTTGTTAAATTTAACACATTTCTTTAAAACTAACAACATAATGATAGTTTCTTATATAACCACAAAGAATTTATTGATGACTGTTAAATTCACAATGAAAAAGAAAAATAAATCTTAAATGATTAATGAGGGAATCAGATTCTAATTTCTTCAGAGCCTATAAAGCAGTTAACCCATTAAGTAAGGGGACAGAGAATGATTTCACAGCTTATCTCATTGTTTGCATTATTTTTATATTATAATTAAATATTTTTGCTATTGGATTTGTTTCTTATAGAGAACAACTGTGTAAAGAGAGAGTACTACATTGCTAGCGGGTTGGGCTATGATGATCAGAGGTGATAACTTAAATAAGCCTACAGTGAACCTTCATTTTATTGCTTCTATCAAAACAAATGAGGCCATAGTAAAGTAATATACATATTTCTACATGTAATTTAAATAAATTAAGCCACAGCCAACAAATAGATTAATTTAATTCAGGAAATTTCTTAGAACAACATAAAGCACTTTCTAAAAATAAGGGTTACTTTTTGAAAGCTTGAGTTACTTCTTACATAAAACTTTTAAATCATACATTCAAGGACATACTAAACAATCTTTTTTTGAAGCATATCTGTTGTTTCAGTTTTCTAAGAGGAAATTACTAGGATATTTCTTTCCATCTCTGAGTTGCCACCAACATGATTATGACAAATAATCCTGGAAGTATAGAGAGTAGAATGAAAGGTAATCTGGGTGAGATGCATGAAATATCATAGTTCCAAAGAATGTTAGGTACTGGCTGAGATGATGGAGAATAAATAATCGTAGCAGAAGCACACAGCTATTGTGGCTAAAATTCTTGTCTTAATGGTCAAATTTGTTTTTTTTTACATATATGAGTAGGGAAGGGGTTTAGAGAATGAACATGAGGAATGTCATTTTACAAAGAAAGGAAGAAAGGACAATGGTGAAGGAGGAGATGAGGAGGAGAAATTAGGGCAGATACTTCAGCAAGAATGACTTAAGAATAAGATATGCTTCACTCTGTAAAATTACTACTGTGAATATGCTCTTAAAATCAGTCATCTTTGAATTCATGTTACAACATTAGGTAAAATCACCTTCAAGTTGATAAAGCATCATGATGAACCTAGCATTTCCCAAAGTTAAAAAGTGTAAGGAATTAATGAACTTTTACTCATGTGCTGTCTTTAATTAGGAAGTTCTTATTTGAAAGCACAGGCCTTATTCTGTTTCCTTCATAAAGGGAGCAAGGGAGGGGAGCCTACATATTGGGATTATCACATGGATAAAGAATTTGGAGTGAAAAGTTTCAGGTTCACCTAAATGCATGTTGTATTTTCATTCAAGATCAGAGGCTATCCTAGAAGAGCCTTGGGAAACTCAAATTCTAGCCATGTTTCCATGTTTAGTGTGGTAAATTTACATTTTATCTCTAAGCATCTTCAATGGAGTATGTTACTGAGCAGCCCAACATAACCCAAGGTTAGCTGGCTAGAAAGGAGAGAAAGAGAAAACCTATTCATTCAATTGTGAGGAAAGAATGCATTCAGATTGTTGAACTATTTATGCAGAAGACACAATGATTCTGGTCTTCCTTTCTTCCAGGCCCCCTGCTGAGAATGTGAACAATCTTCTCTGCCCTTGGCTGCCTCCACCAGTCAACTGAAATTAGGAACAGAGATAAAACCAAGAGAAACGTCTTTCGTTGGTGGAGTGACTGCCTTTATCATGCTCATTTAATAACTTTTTTTTCCTCCCAGAATATGCCCAGAAATGATTTATAAATTATGAACCATTCAGGTACTGTGTATGTTATTTTTCATATTGGGTTACAATTAGTTCAGTTTCTGTCTGTTAAACAGAGAAAGTGAATAAAAGCCAAACAGAGAAAAATAAAGCCACATTCATGAGTGTGAATATAAATAGCTGTAAGAAACCTAGATTTATGAAATTAGCATGTATAAGAGAGAAATTGCTTCATAAATTCAAGAAATATTAATATTCTATTGTTGTCCACAAATGGCAAGAGATCAATTACATAAAGGCAGCCATGAAATAAGAAATATATTTGGTCAACTGGTGTTATGTTTAAGTCTCCTGATATGACAGAAATCAGTATAGAACAGGGATTCTTGACCTGAGGTTCACATGTCCTCAAAGGGTCCATGGTTATACTTCAGATGATTTATAAACTTGGGGAGGAAAGAAATTAACATCCGTTTTCATTAACCTCTAATTGAAATTTAGCATTTCCTTCAATTATTTTTGAAGCTGTTTATTTTATTTTCAAAACATTTTAAACTTTTATTATTTATATTTTAAACAATTTTAAGTTTCAAATTTTCCACCTCTCACCCCTCCTCCATCCACTGAGAAGACATGTAACATATTAATTATATACATGTGAAGTCATATAAAACATATTTCTATATTAGCCATATTTCACAAAAGCAAGAAAAATAAAGTAAGAAAATTATACTTCAATTTGCACTCAGAGTTCATCAGTCTCACTCTGGAGATAGGTAGCATTTTTTCATCATGAGTCCTGTGGAATTGGCTTGGATCATTGTATTATTATTCATCAGGTAACCAAGTCTTTCATAGTTGATCATCGTAATATTGCTGTTACCATGCACAATGACCTCTTAGTTCTTCTCACTTCACTTTGCATCAGTTCGCACAGGTCTTGCCATGGTTTTTTTTTTTTTCTGAAATCACCCCCCTCGTCATTTCCCATGGCACAATATTACTCCATCACAATCATATGTCACAACTTGTTCAGCCATTCCTTAATTGATGAGCATCCTATTCATTTCCAATTCTTTGACACCACAAAATGAGCTTCTATGAATATTTTTGTACATATAGGTCCTTTTCCTTTTCCTTTTATCTCTTTGGGGGTACAGACCTAGTTGTGATACTGCTGGGTAAAAGGTATACACAATTTGATAACCCTTGGGGCCTAGTTCCAAATTGTTCTCCAGAATGGTTGGACCAGTTTATTATTCTCCCCATTGTACCTATTTTACCTCATCCCCTCCATTGTCATTTCTGATAGGTATAAAGTGGTACCTCAGAGTTATTTTAATTTGCCTTTCTCTAATCAATAGTGATTTACAGCATTTTTTCATATGACTACAGGTAGTTTTGAGTTCTTCTTCTGAAAACTGTTTATATTTTTTGACAATTTATCAATTGGGAAATAGCTCTTAGTTTTATAAATTTGACTTAGTTCTATACTCAGTATTTGAATTGTTTCTTTCTAGTGGTTTGAAGTATTTTCTCTTTGACCTGGAAGCTCTGGAATTTGATTATAATATTGCTGGGTGTTTTCATTTGGGATCTCTTTCAGGAGGTGATCAATGGATTCTTTCAATTTCTAATTTTCCCTCCTGATCTAAGATTTTCTAGCAGTTTTACTTGATAATAACTTGCAATATGATGTCTAGGCACTTAACCATGGCTTTGAGGTAGCCCAATAATTCTTAAATTATCTCTCCTGGATGTATTTTCCAGGTCAGTTGCTTTTCCAATGAGATACTTCCTACTTTCTTCTATTTTTTCTTTCCTTTGACTTTGATTCTTTCTTTTTTCTTTTTTTTTTTGTTTTTATCCAATTACATGTAAAAATAATTTTAACATTTGTTTTTAAAACTGAGTTCTAAATTCTCTCCTTTCTTCCCTTCCTACCCCCTCATTGAGATGGCAAGCAATTTGATATAGGTTATACATGTGTAGTCACGAAAAACATATTTCCATATTAGTCATGCTGTGAAAGAAAACATAGAGAAAAAAAAAACTGAAGAAAACTAGAACTTGACCAAATCTCTTCACTTTTGGAAAGATGTAGGGATATGACCTTGTTGAGTGGCTACACCAAAGAGCAGTCATTAAGTACAAAGAGCCAATGGAGTTTTATTAAGAATAAGTCATGCCATAATAATCTCATTTCTTTTTTTGATAGGATTACTAAACTAGTAGGTAAAGGTAAGGCTATGGGTTGAATTTGCCCAGATTTTACTGAAGCATTTGATAAAACATCTTGTTCTACTCTTATAGAGAAGATGGAGAGCTGGATTAGGCAATAATATTAGCAAATGGATTTGGAATTAGTTGGATGGTCAGATTCAAAGACTAGATGATACTTCAGAATCAACATGACAGGTCCCCAGTGGAGTTGTCTCAGAGAGCTGTACTTGGCCCTGTGCTGCTTAGTATTTTTATTAGTGATTTGGATAAAGGCATAGACGATTTGCTCACTAAATCTGCAGGTAACATAAAGTTGGGTGAGATAGCTAACGCAGTCAGTTGTCATCACATCCAAAAAGAGTAACAAGCTAAAGCACTGGGATGAATCTAATATGATGAAATATAGATGGGATAAACGTCAAGTCTTGTACTGGGTATGAAAGAGCAATTCCAGAAATGTAAGATGTGGGCAGCTGGGTGGCACAGTGGATACAGCACTGGCCCTGAAGTCAGGAGGACCTGAGTTCAAATCCAGCCTCAGACACGTAACGGGCACTAGCTGTGTGACTCTGGGCAAGTCACTTAACCCCAATTGCCTCACAAAAACAAAAACAAACAGAAATGTAATGGAGGAGGCATGAATAGATAGCAATTGTTCAGAACACCTTGAGGTTTTAGTGGACTGCAGTGAGCATACAGCAGTGTGATGTGACAGCCAAAAAAGCTAATGCAACCTTGGGCTGCATTAAGAAAGACATAGCTTCCAAGGACAGGAAACTGATAATCCTCTTGTCTTTGCTCTCGTCTGCTCTCATGTGGGGCATTGTGCGTTCAGTTATGAGTGTCCTGGTTCAAGAAGGACATTGATAATGTGGCAAGTATGCAGAGGAGGATGACCAGGATGGTGAAGGGCACTAAGTTTTACATGAATATTGGTTGAAGGAGATGGGTATTGTTTAGCCTCGAGAAGAAAAGACTGAAGGGAGGAATAATAGCTGTTTTTAGTTATCTGGGGGGCTGTTATGTGGAAGAGACATTAGAAGTGTTCTGACGTTCATCCTTTTTTTTTTTTGAAGACAAGATGAGTGATGTCTTGACTTATGAATGAATTGTATTTAAATGAAGCAAAGTTGCACAAAGTGGTCAGCCTCACACTCTCTTCTTGAGTCATCAATGTCCAGTGGCAGGACAAAAGTTAGGGTGACTGGGGATGGCCTGGGGTGCAGTGGATGACCTTGGCCACCTTCATGACCTTTGGAACAAATTGTTCTCATCCAGCCGTTCTGCTGGGAGAAGTCATCACGTGCTTGTGGTAGCCTATTGGTTACCCTTAACCTGGTTTAGTCCATCTGCAAAGATGGCAAATTAGCAAATTAAAACAGCATATAGTAGTTTACCTGTCAGCTCTGTGGACAAGGGAGGAATTAAGACCAAATAAGGGATAGAGAGCATTACAGGATAGAAAATGGATAATTCTGATTACATTAAGTTGCAAAGTTTTTACAGAAACAAAGCCATTGCAGCCCAGATTAGGAGAAAAGCAGAAAAATTAAAAAAAATTACAGCAAGTTTCTCTGATAAAAGCTTCATTTCTCAAATATATAGAGAACTGAGTCAAAATTATAAGAACATGAGTCAGTTTCCAACTGATAAAAATGTCGAAATGAACAGGCAGTTGTCAGATGAAGAAATCAAAGCTATAGAGATATGAAAAAATGCTCTAACTCACTATTATTAGATAAATGCAAATTAAAACAACTCTAAAATACCACCTCACACCTATCAGATTGGCTAATATGACAGAAAAACAAAATGACAAGTGATGGAGGGGATATGGGAAAACTGGAACACTCATACATTGTTGGTAGAGTTGTGAACTGATCCAACCACTCTGGAGAGCAATTTGGAACTATGCCCCAAAACATGGAAAGGCTTACATGAACTGATACAAAATAAATGAGTAGAACCAGGAGCACACTGTACATAATAACAGCAATATTGTATGATGATCAACTGTGAATGACTTAGTTATTTTCGGCAATACAAAGATCCAAGACAATTTTGAAGGCTTTATGATGAAAAACACTATCTACCTCCAGAGAAAGAACTTATGGAGTCTGAATGTAGATGAAAGCATACTATTTTTTACTTTATTTTTTTCATGGTTTTTTTGTCTGTATTTTCTCTCACAACATGACTAATAGGGAAATATCTCTTGCATGACTCCACATGTATAGTCTATATCAAATTGCTTGCCTTCTCAATGAATGGGGAAGGGAGAAAGGGAGGGATAGAATTTGCATCTCAAAATTTGTTGTATTTTGTATCAGAGGATGGAACTACTCACAAAAGGTGGGAGTTGTAAAGAGGCTAAGCTTCATGTCAATTATTTGAGTCCTCCAAGGGTGGGAAAGGTTGCATCAGTAGATAGTGGCTTCCCCTTCACCTGAAGTCTTTAAGCAGAGCCAGGATGACCACTGATCCAGTATTGTGTAGACACTTTTGTTCAGCTGCCTTTTGAACTTGATGGCTTCCTAGGTCCTTTCAAACCCTGTGTTTCTGTGTGTTTTAAATAGAAAACGTTTCTTCTAACCAGAGGTGGTTCCTTCTGTATTAACCAATGAATACAGCCTAAAGTATAAATGACATAAAAGGAATAATCTTGAAGGGTTCCCATGTCCTACTTCTCTTTGTTAAAAAGTAGCATTTTAACCTTTTAACCTTTCTAAACCTTTTATAAGTTCTCTCTAAAATGTGCAAGTTTGCCAAATGGAAAATGGCCTAGGACCAGATTAAGTTCCCATAAAACAAGGAAGGGAACAAGAAGAATTTTATGTATGATTTGGAAGGTAAATACCAAATGACCTCCACTAAAGCCTCCTTTTATGCCTCATTGTCACAGCATGCAGAGAACCTATAGGGCTTCAGGCTCTGATAGATCTTTCTGGAAAGCTTTCAAGAAGGGCCCAACAATGTTCTATCTGTCATCCAAAGACCAGCTTTAAGAGGAGGGGGCCATCACCAGGTTGGCTACAGGATGAGGTATTATTTTGGCCTCAGTAACTCTTCCAGATTATCCACCAAGTGGCAGAGTGAACACAGTCATGAGTGATGGGGGCATTCACACCAACAAAATCATAGACCCTCAAAATATATTTGGCTTCACCATATACTCTAAAATATCCTGTGCAAGGAGCAATTTGGGGATGATTACTGGTTGACTCTGCATTAACAGGGTCTAACAAGTCTAGGCAGCAGGTTTTCCCCACCCCTGATTCTCATTAATACTAACAGGCCACAACTTTATTGAATCAGAGTCTTTGATAAGTCAGTAGGATTATGACTTTAGATCAAATAAGCTCCTAAACAGGCCACAAAAAATGAAATCATAGTGATGCCAGTCTTTTGGATTATTCTGGCCTAAAGTCCCCTGTGCCCTCTTAAATTTGAGAAGACCACTTAAATCTTTACAGAATCTGTGTCTTTTCCTGAAGCAAGCTTTGCTCTGCCCTTGTTATTTGTGGGCTTGGAGTCATGAAGGCCTGAGTTTAGATCCTGCCTCTGATACTTACTTAGCTGGTGACCTGAGGAAAGTAATTTAATTTCTTTTCCTTATCTGTAAAATGGGGATAATAACAGCATCTACCTATAGGGTTGTTGTGAGGGCCAAATCAGAAAATATATGTAAAGCATTAAGTAAATATTAAACTAGAGGAAAAGTAGTTCAAAAGACATATTTAATGCCCAAAGGCATTTCCCCTTAGTTGGCTATCATTAAAGAGCTAAAGACAACCCCTGGGGGTTATCAACCTAAAGAGCTGGTAAGCCCTTTACCATCTGGGGAAAGAGGCCATAAAGCATTTGAAGATCAGCAGATGGTAGCAGAGAAGTAGCAAGAGTATCAGAGTAGTAGCAGCAGCAGCAGAGACAGCCAGTAGAGGGAGCTCAGTGAAGAACCCCAACAGAAAGTAACAGACAAGAACAGAGTAACAGATGACTCCAACAAAGAAATAAACAACAACAACAAAAGAAAAACCCAGCTTGCCTGATCCCACCATCAGAGAACAGAACAACAGAGGATTCCCAACACAGTAGAAAAAATGGCTTGCCTGATCCCATCATCAGAGAACATCAGCAGCTCTGAAGTGTCAGAGGCATGACTTTCCTTTCTTACATGCTCTCCAGATACATGGGTTCTCTATGTGCGTGACCATGGAAGAACACAAGTATGTTCCTTATGTATATCATCTCCCCCACTGGCAGTGTGGTAACCAGTGAGGAAGCATACCTGGGGGCTGTTGGTCTGCATTCTTCAACTCATCCTGGGGAATTCATTCAGCAGAAATGCAAAAGATGCTATGTGGAGCTGGGGTGACAAGTTTCTCTTTGACCCTGGCAATGATTCATGTGGGCAAGCAAATCAACTTTCAGCAAAACCACAAAGCCCGGGTGGAGTTGGTGACCGCTAGCCTCTCTAGTCCTTTCATCAGACTTTTGTTATGGATTCCTACCATCCACAAAAATTCCAAGTCTGTATGGATAAGGGAAAAATTTAGAAGCAAAGAAAATATAGAAAGCATTACAAAATGTTAAACAGGTAATTTTGATCATATAAAATTACAAAGTTTTTTTCACAAACAAAACCAATGCAACTAAAATTATAAGGAAAGCCAAAAAAACTGGGAAAAAATTTTTTTCCAACAACCATCTCTGATAAAGGCCTCATTTTTCAAATATATAGAGAACTGAATTAAATTTACAAAAATACAAGTCATTCCTCAAGTGATACATGGTCAAAGGATATGAACAGGTAGTTTTCAGATGAAGAAATCAAAGCTATCTATAGTTATATGAAAAAATGCTCTAAATCACTATTGATTAAAGAAATGCAAATTAAAATAACTCTGAGGTACCACTTCAATTATCAGAGTGGTTAATATAATAAAAAAAGGAACATGTTGGATGTTGGAGGGGATGAGGCAAAACTGGGACACTAATGCACTGCTGATGGAGTTGTGAACTGATCTAACTATTCCGAAGACAATCTGGAACCACCCCCAAAGGGCTATAAAACTGTGCATGCCCTTTGATCCAGCAACACCACTGCTAGATCCATATTCCAAAGATACCCCAAAAGAGGGAAAAGAACCTATTTGTACAAAAATATTTATAGCAGCTCTTTTTGTGGTGGCTAAGAATTGGAAATTGAAAGGATGCCCATCAATTGGGGAATGGCTAAAGAAGCTGTGGTATATGATTGCAATGGATGCAGGATGATTTCAGAAAAACCTGGAAAAGCTTAATGAACTGAAGCATAATGAAATGAACAGAACCAGGAGAACATTGCACACAGTAACAGCAATATTGTTCGATGAAGAACTGTGAATAACTTAGCTATTCTCAGCAATATGACCATCCAGACAATCCCAAAGGACTAGTGATGAAGCATACTATCTGCCTCAGAGAAAGAACTGATAATGTTTGAATACAGACTGAAGCATGCTATCTTTCACTTTCTTTAAACTTCTTGTACAAAATGACTAATATGGAAATGTTTTAAATAATTGCACATGTAAAATCTATATCGGCTTATCATCTCAAAGAGGGGGGAGGGGAAGGAGGGAGGGAAGGAGGGATAGAATTTGCAACTCAGAACTTTAAATAAAAATATTTTTAAAAATAAAGAATAAGTTTAACATTTTTTTAAAATCACAAGTCTCCACAGACTGTAAACTCTAAAGATGAACTTCATGTTAATAAAGAAAAGTGGATGGGCATCTGAGAATCCTTTTCCACATCAGATTCAAAATGAGGGCAGAGTTGGACTGACTGAAAGATGGTCTCCTAAGACTCAATTTGTAAATCTGCAACTTAATTCTCTGAGTGAACAAAAAATAAGGCTATAAAGTGAAGAAACTTGGAATGACAAAAGCTAATAGAAAATGAGTTTGCCATGTTTACAGTTATTCCTGAACATGTTGAACCCTTGCATTTTCCTTTTTTTTTCTCTGAATGATACTTTTAGGAATTTCTGACTGTAAAGTCTCAGAGATCAGCTTTAAAAAAAATACAAAGAGCTGAGATATTGATATATCTTCTTTAATGTCCAGCCTGGCCTGGTCCTGTGGATATTTCAGATAGGTGAAAAAGTTTGGTGACATGGGGGGAAAGAACTTGGAAGGAAATAGGGCTTTTTGTCTGGAGCCCTGTAATTCTTGGCTCTAGTCACATTTTTACAGAATTGCTGATATTCATTATTCACAAAGGTTGTCTCTTCTTCAAAAGATACCCATCATGTTCTACTCCTAGCTGTTCCAGAGACCTGTCAATATAGTAATTTAGTAGAAGTGAGGAAACCTTCAAGGTTCCTTTTCCTAGTAATGTCTTATAGTGGAAAGACTGTTGTTGGGAGTAAGGAGACCACAGGCTCAACTCAGCTCTGCTATGTAATCTCAAGCAGGTCTCATTAGCTCTTCTACTCTCAGGTTCCTCCAATAAAATGTGTCAAATGAACATATTGCATTACATGACCCTCCAACTCTAGAATTGGGTGATTATAAGCCAGTCTATTTTGTCTTAGTTTCCTCATCTGTAAGATAAGAACTCTTTCTCCTCATTCTTAGAGGTGTAAGAGTGAATGGTAGACATCAGTTGGCTTGGTGAGTTGCAACACAAGAATGTAACAGAATGTTACTGTGCCCTAAGATACAGTGAATATGATGGATACAGGGCAGTATAAGAAGACATGAACTGATGGAAAATAAAGTAAGCAGAACCAGGGAAACAACACACACAATGTCTCCAACAATGTAAAGGGAAACTGTAATGGCCCAACTTTGCTTCAAAGAAGAGATATGTGAAGGCATATGTGAAGGTCTCTCTGCGTTTTTATTGGCTTGAACCAATTACCCAGAAACCTGGGGAGATTTTCCACACTTGCTAGAACCTAACTGTAATACTACGACTACAACAGATGGAATCCCAAATACAACAGCGGTAATCCCAGAGTAATCCAAAATCCTATAATACCATACTCCCAAGAGTTACAGTAGATGGGGAATGCTATATCCTCAAAGGGGCTCATCAAACACTCCTCATCTCATTTGGCAGTATGGAAAAGCCTATGGATTACTATTCAGAATAATAAATTAAAAATAATTGAAGGAAATGCTAAATTCAAGTTGGAGATTAATGAAAATAAAAGTATAATTCTCTCCTCACCCCATATAAGTTCATAGACTCCCTGAAATCTATCCACAGACCCTGTAGAGAGAAGTCCACTGATCCCAGGTTAAGAATCCCTATCTTAAATTGTGGTCAGTGAACATCAGAACAACACTGAGTCTGGAAGGGAATGGGGGGGGGAGTGGTTGAAGAGTTGTGGGAGGAAACACAGGTTATCGAATACAATAGGTACACATTTCTTTCTAAGATCTCTGGATTTATCAGTGATAGGTGGAGTGCTGGATGTTAGAAAGCCACCTGCCCCAGGTTCCTGACCTTGTTGATACTACCCAATCAATGCCACTGTTGCATCTGTATTTGTAGAGGTTATTTTCTGGCAGAATAGAACTAAGATAAGTACAGATTCACTGCAAAGCATCCGTGGAAAAATGGGATCATGATTTTCTTTCCAAGAGTGATCAGGAATGTCCTTAGGAGCAAGAATAAGAAGGTAGATCTACTTCATTTGGGGCAGCAAGGTGTCGCTACAGTACACAGAATGTTGGGCCTGGCATTAGAAGACTCATCATCAGATCCTGCCTCAGACACTTAACTAGCTGTATGATCCTTGGCAAGTCACTTATCCCTGTTTTTCAAACCACTCCAGTATCTTTGCCAAGAAAGCTCCAAACAGGGTCATGAAGAGTCAGACATGACTGAAAAACCACTGAACGACAACTACTTTGTTTCCCAGAGTGTTTCGAACCTTATAATTCAGAAACAAATGATAATGTATAAATGAAGATGAGTATTTATAAAGCATCTGATATGTATGCCAGGCACTGGGCTGGGCAAGGGGGCAAGAAGACAAAAACTAAGCAGTCACCATGTCAAGGAGTTTATATTTCATTGGAGGGAAATAATATGCATAGATATAATAATAATAAATATAAATATATATAGAAAACAAAGTAATTTTGGAGAGGGGAAAGAGACTATTGCTGCTGAGTAGGATCAGAAAGGACCTCATGGAAGAAATTACATGAACTGAGTCTTGAAGAATCTGACTTCTAAATTCAACATAATGGCATATAGAAAACACTAAATAAATGCTTGTTGTCTGACTTTTTTCAAGACATTAATGTGTGAATAACCTAATGGATCCCATGGCCTAGAACCCCAGAATTATTCCTCTTCTAATTAATTCCCTAAACCAAAGGTTTTTAATATTTTTGTTGTCTTGTACCCCTTATAGGGATCTATTGAAGCTTATGGTCCCCATATCAGAATAAGAGTTTTAAATGAATAATCTAAAATACATAGGATTACACAGGAAACCAAATGTTAGTGAAAATAAATATTCTATTTTTTTCCCATCCAAGGTCATGAACCTCCTGGAATTTATCCACAGGCTTCTTCTGTGGTTCCTGAGTTAAGAATCCCTGCCCTAAACTTCTCTTTCCTTTCTAAGGCACTTCCTTATACCCATCCCTCCTCCACCAAAACAAAGTTGTTTCTTTACATCCTTTTATAGGCCCTCATGGTTCGTGGTTCTTGAGACAAATTATTTTATAACCTCCCACTTTACTCCCTCATCAAAAGAAAGAAGAATAGGTTCATGTCTGACCATCTAACACCGCCCCCCCCATTGCCAACTAGGTGGAGGTAGGGAAAGCAGAGTACCAGGGAGTTCTCATCACTCTCTCCCAAAAAGGAAATGTATCACTCCTTACTGCCTGATCACTTCTGATAAAGAGCCAGGTTCTCAATTATGTCATTCATATTCACAATGCATTGCGGAACTGCTCTGTACTTTGTACTCTGCTCGCTCAAAATGGCATAAGGATCTTTAATAAGTGAAATGGGTTTTTTATTTCCCATTTTTAGAACAAAGTTTTTTTTTTAAATAAAAAGAACTGTGTACAATCTGTGCCTTGCTTCCTCCGGTGATGGCTATTTGGCAGACCAATGGGTGTGTCATGTAAAACCTGACTCAACAAAATAGAAAGGAAAAAAGGGAGAAAAAACAGAGGGCTGGAGATGGGAGCATGGCAAAAGGAACAGGCATTTATTAAGCACCTTCTATGTGCCAAACATTCACTGTGCTTAGGGCTTTATAAATACTCATTTGGAAATGACCAAGAAATTATTAGCAATATTTTAAAATCAATATGAAAATGAAATATTTGTACATTAAAATATAACTGAGTCTTAAGGGACTTTGAATTAAGATCCATACTATATGTAAAATTTTGATTACAACCACAGAAATTTTTTCTTGATGTTAAAAGTGAGAAAAGAATGGGTAACTTCCCTCTTTTCTTCATTTTGTTTGATAATTTTAAATAATCTGATTTTATACATATGATTTTTAAAAATCATTCATTTGTTAAAAGCCAGCCATGAACAGAACATGTACGTGGTGCTGGTAAGAGGAGAATGGGTTAGAAAAAGCACAGAAAAAAACAATCCTTGACCTCAACAGGTTTGTAATCTGCAGTAGAGATGGAGGATTCTATCCTTGATTTAATGGACTCAAGATGGAGAATGCGACATACATTTCTGGATATGGCTGATTCTGGGATTTGTTGTATGTTTTTCTTTTTTCTTTCTTTCTTTCTTTCTTTCTTTCTTTCTTTCTTTCTTTCTTTCTTTCTTTCTTTCTTTCTTTCTTTCTTTCTTTCTTTCTTTCTTTCTTTCTTTCTTTCTTTCTTTTTAAAGGCAATTGGGGTTAAGTGACTTGCCCAGGGTCACACAGCCAGTAAGTGTCAAGTTTTTGGTCTGAGGTCAAATTTGAACTCAGGTCCTCCTGACTTCAGGGCCAGTGCTCTACCCATTTCGCCACCTAGCTGCCCCTTTCTTTTTTTCTTTAATTGGAGGCACAGATAGAGGTGGTATGGAGGAAGGAAGAAAGGAAGGGAGGGAGGGAGAAGAAAAGAAGGGAGGGATCAAAGAAGAAAGGGGGAAGAAGAGAAGACGAGAAGAAAAATAGGAAGGGGAAAAGAGAGAAAGAAAGAACAGAACAAAGGAAGGGAGGAAGAAAAGATAAAGCCATTTTTTAAATGCATAGAAGAGAATAAAGGCCAAAAGGAGATTAAAAAGACAATTGAATTTATCATACTTAAAAAGGCAAGTAAGCTCTACTTAATAGAGACCTGTGATTTCATGTACAGTTCTCTTTTCTGTTCTTCTATCTATATGGAAATACTCATTTTATTTGGTATTGGTTAAGTTCAAAATGAAAAAAAAATTAAACTATTGAAGTGCCACAGCGTCTGATGTTATACTTTTGGCCAATTTGGCTGTTAGCTGTCCAACAATGTCTATTGACCTGGCTGCCTAGTAGCCCAGCAGTAGCATTCTGCCATAAGGAAAGGGCATATCTGTAGGATTCCAGTTCCCATAATAATTGGATTTGAGTTAACATTGGTCATTGGGAGAAGTTCTCTGGACTATGTCTTCCATATGCTTCCTATGCTTGGGCTGTGCATAAGCCACTATCATGGTAAGGTCAGCTAGTGTGGACTCTGATAGCTGGGAGACTGGTCTACAAGGCAAGAAAGAGGTTTAAAAAATACACGGTAGAAAGGCAAAGACGGGAAAGGTGAGAGGTAAAGCTATAGACAGAATGGAGAAAGAGAGTTTAGGCCCATAGAGCAACCTTTGAGCTCTCTAATCTCAGGGCTGGGTTGGGGACGCCCAAGAAAATCAGTCCCTCATTCCTGCTATATCTGGTAGAGCATGAAAGGCTCCCTGCTTGAGGCCAACTTTGATTAATTTCTGTCCTGGATACTGGCCTCCTGGCTACTTACAAGACTGTGATCTCAATGTCTTTGTGATCTCTGGCTCCTGTATGGTTAGACTCTGGGTCTCTGTTCTAGCCTGATACCTCAGCTTGACTCTATGCTTTGTTATTGACCTGTAAAGTGGTTTCTTAAAGTTGTGGACGGCAGGCAGCCTGCAACCACAATCAACTCATGGCTCAGCCTCGTACCGTCTCTGCCATCTCTTGCTGTGGACCAGGCCCAGGTCTTAGCCTCTTAAAGTAGCCTATAATCCTAGTTTATCCAGAGAAACAGGCTGCTGTATTCCATCACTTCTCATTTAGGAAGTGGTTGTTCCCAATTTCTCATGTTGGGAAGGGATATAACAATTATGGACCTCGTCTTTTTTTTTTTCCAGTGACATGCTCCCTAAGAAACAGTCACTGGAATGTATGGGAAGCACTAATTGCTATCCCAATAACTTATAAAAAACCAGAAAGAAAAATGCATTTCCCTCCAGGGTCGCAGAAAAATAGTCCATATAATAAGATGGTGGGAACCACAATTTTAAAAAATCTTGGCAGCCCTTATAAGAGTAGTAGTTCAAAAGTTAAATGGAAATTAAGTATAGGGTAGCATGTACACAGCCCTCTGCTCCCTCTCCTGCCCATTCTCCAACCCCTCAACATATCAATAGTGACTGGCAACTTAGGCTGAAAAGTTTTAGATGTATTGGGAAAAAAAATACACACATCAAAATGCTACACTCTGACTTAGAATAGAGGTTTGTGTAATCTATAGGTAGTTGAGTACTTGGAAAACTTTTTAGTGTTCTTTGATTCCAACTGAGATAAACACACACACACACACACACACACACACACATACACACACGTATATGTGTATGCAAATATATACATACACATATCCACATATACATGTACATACACATGCACACACATGCATATATATGTGTATACATACCCACAATTTAATACAGACATGTGCATGGTTATTTTGTGCATGTGTGTATTGTACGCACACGTGTATATGCATCCACACATAACTTACTAGCAAATAATCTAGCCAAATAACTCTAATTATCTACAGAGAGTAAGGAAGGCATTCAGTAAAATAGGTCTAGGTTTCAGCCAATTCAAGTCAAAAATAAATTGACAATGACTCTCTGTCACACGTCAATTATTCACTAATAAGATCCAGTAGAAAAATAATATCCCTGGCTCCCTTTCAGCTTCACCAAATTTTTAGAGTTGGAAGAGACCTCTGCAGCCATCCTGTTGAACTGATACCTGAAATGAATCTTCACTATAACATACCTAACAAGTGGGTGCAGCCTCTGTTTGAAGGCCTGCAAAGTATGGCTGTTGGTTAGATAAATGCCTTGGGAAATACTGAAAGGATCTAAGGCAATTTTACATAAGATAGTCAAGGAGGTGATACAGAGGACAGGGTGCTGCACTTGGAATCAGGAAGACTTGAGTTGAAATCCTGTCTCAGGCACTAGATAAGTAATCCCTGGCAGGTCAATGAAAGTCAACAAGCATTTATTAAGTGACAGGCACTTTGCCAGATTTTGGGGATACCAAAAAGCGCCCAAACCAGTCCCAACTCTCAAGGAAGTCACAGTTTAATGGTAGAGACAACATGCAAATAACTACATACAAGCAAGATACAGGGGGCAGCTGGGGGCTTGGTAGAGCACCAGCTCTGGAGTCTGGAGGACCTGAGTTCAAATCCTGCTTCAGACATTTAATAGGTGTGTGACTAGGGCAAATCACTTAACCTCTCTGCCTCAGTTTCCTAATCTGTAAATGAGGATGATAATAAGAGCATCTACCTTGCAGAGTTGTTGTAAGGATCAAATGAATTAACATATAAAGTGCTTTGTCAGCCTTAAAGTGTTATATAAATGCTAGCTATTACTATTGTTCTGGCTCTAAATCTAGGGTTCTTTCTACTATTATACTTCCAAACAACATACCATGGGATTTGATGACAGCCTTATATTTGCCTAGTCAATGTCAAGTGTTCTAGTACAACCTCCCTTTGAGAAAGGGGAAGGGAGCGGACTCTATGGAGGATTACAATTTAGAAAATTAGCATCTCTCTTTTTTTTTTATTATTCAGAGGATCACAGGTCTAGAGCTTGAAGGAACCTCGGAGGCCATCTAACACAACTCCTTCATTTTACAGATCAGGAAATTGGGAGGTTAATTGCCCAAGGTCACCAAGGTAGAAAATAACAGATCTGAAATTCAAACCCAGGTCCCAAGACTTCAAGTTTAGTTCTCTTTGGACCATACCACCTATAGAAATGTAATAAGCTAACATTTGACTCTGTCCTGCTCACAGTCCCAGACTTAAGTCTTTCAATCACTGTTCCAATCAATTCTCTTTCCCTTTTGCTGCTCTAAGATATGGTTCACTCATTATCACAGTAGTCTGGTCCCTTATCATTGGGTTATCAGCTGAGCCTAGGTCTGAAATTGATGGGGACAAGGTTGAAAAATAACGCAGAAAAATCAGACCCTCACCTTCACTTCTTCTTCTAAGACTTTTTCCAAGACTATTGTCCCTCAGAGTAGGTAGATTAAGGTCAAGGGAGGAGTTCAATATTTCTACCCTCCAGGCAACCATCCCATTATGGAAAATATTTTGTTGCAAATCTATTGAATTGGTTTTTATATGTACTTTCAGTCAGGCCTGTAGCCTCTCATATATACTTTAATGTTGAATTTTAACCTGAATTCATAAGATGGTTTTTTAATTTAAACCCAATGATATTCAAAATAGCTTCCCCCCCAAAAAAAATGCCAAAAAAAATGCCAACAAACCCAAGAGAACTCTATTTAATTCCATACTTAAGCCTATAAACATATTTGGGAGCAGCCTCTTTACCCTCCAACACAGCAGTGTAACAAATTGAGAATTTGCTTCCCGCCAATTTCCCCCTGGATTCTATTACTTCCTGTTTAGCTGAAAGTGAGATGGGACTGAGAGGGAAGGAGAGGACTGTGCAGTATCTAGAATGCTAGGACCTAGTGCTGATCAGACAACATTCCCATGGCCGGAGCTACCCTTACCCCAGAAATGACTCCAGTTATTTCAACATCCTTTATTTATTCCCTCAAAGTTAAGTTCAGCAGCCACACAAAGAAAGACCATAAAACCTCTTCCTGGTATTTTGAATTGGCCAAGATCCTTGACTTGTCTCATCTGAGGCACCCTATGTCACTCAAGTCATTTTCTGTTTTATTCCCACCACTGCTTGGTTCTTGCTTTAACAGTTTTGAACAGACCCCTTTCGTCCAGAATCCACTGAAGTACTGCAGCTTCTGTTGGGTAAAAAGTCTCTTTTCCCATCTCCTCCCACCTTCCTCACCTCCCCTACCCCCAAACAACAACAACAACAACAACAACAACCAGTACTAGTCAACAATTAAATTCAACAAATCTGAATTAACTACCTACCACCCACTCTGGGCAGCAACAAAAGGCCTTAATTAGAAAAATTAATTAGAAAAAGAGTTCTCTTCATCTTTTAAGACACCCGATAAAAGCAATTTTCACTTTTCACAAAGTTGGGAAGAACACATTTAGCTAGCAACTAGCTTTTTAAAGTAACTTTTTTCTTTAATTTTCTTTGTTATTATGAACTTAATAATCATAGAGAAATATAAACATTTCAATATAAAAAGAAGATTGTATATAAAACTGTGAACCATTAGCTTTTTAAAAATGTATTTAAATTTAAAAGAGTGGTAACAAAATTACCATGTTTGTGTTCCCTTCTGAAGTTATTTTTGTTTTTCCATGTATTTTTCAGACATGGCCTGGGTGTTGATTTGCTTTACTTGGTTGTACTCATTTATTATAAGGAGGACTCTATGTGTGTGTTTGTGCATGTGTGTTTGTGTGTGAGAGAGAGAGACAGAAAGAGAGAAAGATGGAGGAGTAACATGGTGGAGAGTAAGTTAATAAGTAGAGAGTCATGGAGAAGCCAAGAAAAGAAAAGGCAATCAATAAAATTCCTTCTCAAGTACCAATGGAGATGATGATAATATAGGACATGATTAACATTATCTAAGGAATTAGTTACCATGGATATGTATATCCTCCAAAATGATCTAGCACAGGGCTGATGGGATGAAGAATTAAACTGGAAAAGAATTTTATGAATACAAATAGCTTGAACAGCAATAATGAATTCATCCTGCTAATCTAGTATTCCAATATTCAGCTCCAGACTCGAAAACAAATCCTTACCAGTACTGTGTGCATGCCAGTATAAAGCCGGCTAAGGGATACCATGGTAGAAAATAAGATGGCCAGCATTAGTCCCAGTGCAAAGGGGTACTGTGGGAAGAGAGAGAGAGGAGAAATAAGAGAGGTTGCATTTCACGTTAATATTTCAACACCATATGCACACCAGTGAGTTGTGCTTCCTGGCCCCCATCTAGCATTATCCACACCAACAACCTTACCATACAGACCCAGAGATGAGAACTAGGAAACTGAAGAAAGTGAAGGGAGAAGGGTGATGTCTAAGTGTGAAGTTACGGCACTGTTTTCCTACAGGCACACAGTAAATGGAAAGATAAGGTAAATGGCAAGTGGTACAGAGTAGAAAACAAACTCATGTCTGAAGCTGCCAAGGTGAAATAAATGGAATTTCTATGGCTGCTTTTTCTTTGAGCTCGTAATCCTATAGTCTTGGCTCCAAGAAAGTTAGGCATGAGGGATTCGACAGTACTGCCACCGAGAAGTTCTGAGTAGCAGTTATTTTGGTGATATTCGCCAATATTTTGGTAGTACCCAATTGTGATAGGAATGGCAGTGGAAAGTAGTGACTAGAGTGAGAAGTTGGAGATGGGAAGATTGGAGATTCTGATTTGGAATAATGAGCTAGCTGAGTGAGTCTGGACATGTCTCACCCTCAGATTCTTCATCTATAAAGTGGGGATAATAATAGCATCTAACTCAGAAGACCCCAAACCAATGAATACAAAGTGTTTTGCAAACCTTAAAGTATGATCATGATGATATCTTCTGGGATGATGATCCAGGAAGAATAAGCCTGACCCAGGAAACTACATACATATGTACAACTTGGATGACGACAGTCCAGACTCAATTCAATTTTTTTCTTTGGAGGCAGTTGGGGTTAAGTGACTTGCCCAGGGTCATACAGCTAGTAAGTATCTGAGGCCACATTTGAACTTAGGTCCTTCTGACTCCAGGTCTGGTGCTCTATCCACTGGGCCACCTAGCTGCCCTAGATTTAATTCAATTTCAACATTAGCCAGCTACTGAGGTCTGGGGCCATGTAAGGAACAAAAGGAGGGTCTGATCATTAACTGCGCCTAAAAAGATGTCATCCACATGCTCAAACAGCTAATAATTGCCTGGTCTTTATTATGCTCACTCAGTGATGACAATGTTCCAGAAGAGCTATGTGTCTTCCTAAAATTTAGCTTTGGATGTTTAGCCACATTAATGTTAAAATTAGCCATTTAATGCTGACACTGGATATGTCATCTGCATATGTTTAGATCTGTCAATTAGGAGAAAAGCTAGAAGAACTAAATGTCTAATTTTATTTATCATAAAAAATGCGCATATAAGACAAAAAGAATCATAATGCCCTTGCTACATGTGAACTAAAAGTGATTGAAAAAAAGGATCAGTGTAGTCTTAAGTTAGACCCACCCAACCTCTGTGCCCTGAGAACAGTCTCCTTCTTGTTGCTTGAATCTCTGGTCACAAAAACTCACTCTGAGCAGCATGGAGGCTGGTCTGTAGCAGCAGCCTGAGGATGCTGGTGCCTCATCCACAAGTGGCTCTTGCTCTCACCTCTCTTAGATAATGTTCATGTCAGAAGCTTGAGAGTGGCTGCAGATATTGGCTCCACCAACATTTATATAACTATATGCCTGGGGGTTCTTTTATTGTTTTCTAATTTAAAAAAACCCCACCACTCCAATTTAAGTAACATAGCAAACTGTTAAACAGCACTACAATGTGTCCCCAGATTTGGGGGGTGGGGTAAAATCCTCTTAAAAGGGGATGCCATTCAGATTTAACTGAGGTCTAAAATTTTCAGAGTAAAAAGTCATCTCTAGACAGCCTGCACAGTTCAGAGGAATGGTTCTCTAAAAGGGGGGGGGGATGAAAATGACTGTTTTATCTTTATGTCATACAACTGTTAAAGAGTGCCCCCTCCCCCCCTTCTGCCCCAGCCAAAGAAGTGCTGAGAAAAGGCACTTCCTTCCCTTTAATGGGAGGTGAGGAGGAGTGGGGAGATTACGGGTGTGGAATACTGCATATATAGACTCAGGTGATATAGTGGCTTGTTTTTCAGAGCTACATTTCCTCACCCCCCCCCCTTCTTTTTATTCTTTGTTACAAGGAATAGCTTGTGGGTAAGGAAGGAGAGAGGGTGTATTTGGAAATGAAGGTTGTGTAAAAACAAAATATATCAATAAAAAGGAATGAAAAAAATCAAAGTGAGGCAATCTTGTAAAGTTGTTAAAGGAGGCTTTAGTGTAATTAACATTCAAGCTATTGCATAATCATAAAAAATTAACACATCTCCCATCACATTTATTAATCTCTTAGCAAATATGTTGTAAACTTAATCCCATTTAGTTCCTTCCTGAGCAATGCTTTGAAGCCATCAATTAGAATGGACAATCCCTCATCAAAAGCAGGAGGTTCCTGGGAACCCTTGGTTCAGGGTGATGGATGCTTACTGCTTCTGGCTAGAGACAACATGACCAAATAAATTTGGTGGTTTCAGTTTGGACCATTTGTTCAGATTACGAAACTTCCTAAGTCTGGTGGTTCTAAAAAAAAATACCAAGAGAACTTGAATTTAAAATGTGGGCCTGGCTATGAGATTGAAAACAATAATACTTAAAGTTTTATTGGGTGCTTTAGTGGGTGTTCAATCCCACTTAGTCACTGTTTCACAAATCTCAAATTCACTCAAGCCATTTTTTGGGGGGAGGGGGAGGCAATGGGGGTTAAATGACTTGACCAGGGTGAGATAGCTAGTAAATGTCTGAGGCTGGATTTGAACTCAGATTCTCTTGACTCCAGGGCCAATGCTCTATCTACTTTGCCACCTAGCTGCCCTGACTCAAGCCATTTTTAAGGGAAAATTCTGAAATGAAAATCTGTTCTCCTAAAGTGAAGGGCAAGTCCTCTGTACCTCAATTTCTTCTTCTGTAAAGCTCAGTAGGTATTCTCCAAAGTCTCTTTCAGTTCTAAATTTACTCTATGATTCTTGTAATTTTATCCACAGTACCAGAAGGACCATCAGTAGGGCTGCTTCCTACCTTGTATCGGTTCATCGTAGAGATGAGGAATGTGAAAGAGATAGCTGTTGCTGCCATGGCATGAGTAGATGGCATCCCAAATTCATGAGCTAACCTTTTTTCTAGTTTCACGACAGAAGGAGAGGAGGGCCGGGGCCACTTCAGAATATCTTTGGAGACCTGGCCTATATACATAATCACCTGCAAAATAAAAGCAATGGGCTAAAATTTAAATTAATGGACATAACCTAGACATTCAACCAATGAAACTGGTTTCTCAGCCACACCTTGGAGATGCCCAGTGTCCAAGAGTACAGGGTGCTGCCTCTCACTCTGCACCCATGCTGCTGCCACCCACCTGTAAAAGCATGGTAGGCTGTTGGGATATATTTCAGGAGCACTCACCTTCCGTAGCCTCAGAACTACTGAGTAGCTTGTAACAAGAAATGATGGTCCAGCATGGCAAAAAAGCAAAACAAAATAATTCAAATCAGGCAGAATTTCCTACTCCAGAGAATAACTAGAGGTTTATTATTCTTGAGGAAGGGCAGTTAAGAAGGACAATTGGAGTCCATTTGACTATAATCAGTAAGTGTGAAAAATAAATAGGTCACAGGAGCATTGTTTACACTTTCAGTTTTATTGATTTTTTTTTTTGCATTATGCAGTCAATCCTCAACTTTTGTGGGGCTAATGTTCCTTAAAAATGGTGCAAAAGTAAAAAATACGAATGTTAATATATTAAACCTATGAGAAATAGGGAGTTAAATTCCCATAACCATCAAAAATTGCAATCTTTCACTAAAGATTGATGAAAATACATACAATTCTTTATAACAAAACAGCAATTCTGATAATATGACTCATCTAACACAGTAACCATAAGATAACCCTTAAAATGCAGTACAAAAAATAAAATTGGTAACATGCAAAACATTTTTTTTCTTATTAGTAATTCCCTAGAATTCTGTGAGGTTCTGTGCCAATATCTCAAAACAAAAATGACTTCGGACATACTATACTGCTGTAAACCTCTCTACATTAGCTGTCCTCTGAAAAGCAAGGGAGAAGGTGCTGTGACTTTAGCCACTGATGTCAGAAGATGCCAAGTCTGGCAAGGTCTGGATATCATCTCCCACGATACTTTGAATGCATGGGGAGCTCTTTGCTCTACATGAGCTGGGTAAACAAGACCAGTCAAGCACCTAGTAGGGTACCAGCTACTCCACAAACATGCAAGCATTGCCTCTCATTTTTTCCTCTAGTGCTCATAATTGCAAACGTGCCTGGCTGCCAAGACAAAAATGAAGTTACTAATAAAATCATGCAAATGCTTGGAGTCATGAAAAGTAAACACACACATGTTGAAGATTGTGTTTACAGGTTATTCATGCTTTGTGCAAGGCCTCTTATAACAAAATAAAAAAGTCTAATAAAACAGTGACCTCATTTGAAAGTTCATGCAATGTTTCACATCTTCAGCAGGCTACCACCTTTCTTTTTAATTAATAGAAATCCATTTTCTCTCTTCCCTACCCTCTACTTCATTTTTTAATAGAAGAAAAATAAGCAAATTTCTTAAAACAAAAATACATGGACAAGCAAAATAAATTCCCTCGATGACTGATGTGAAAAATTTATATTTTTGTATATAAATTTAATAAATTATATATAAAATTATGTGTGCGTATATATACATGTGTATATGTATATACAAATGCATACACATATATATATGTGTGTGTGTATATATATATATTATTATATATATATACATATATATATGTATATATATATATATACATATATATATATATATGTATAAAATTATATACCCTAAATCTCTCATTCCATTATCTCTCTATAATGGATAGCATGGTTCAGCATCAGTGCTCTGGAATTATGAATGGTCATACATAAGTCTTGTTTTTAGTGGGAGACAGAACATAAATCAGAGAGAATGATTAATCCTCCCCACCCCCACCCCTCCAAATGTGGCTTAGATTGTGAACACAAAAAAATTTACTCAATCAGTACTTTCTAGAACAAGCATTTTAAAAACATTTTGGTGAGAGGGCAGATTCAAAGGACACTGGAAATGAACCAGGGATGAGTTCTCTGTTTACTTTTTATTTCCTTCTCTTAAATATGTCACTTTTAATCATGAACATTATTAGCTTTCCAAGAATGTGTCTACAGATTTTTTGGTTTTGTGTCTAAGATCATCTTAGTGTTTCCTTGTACTTTTAATTTCTCATAATGGCAATCTCAGAATCATTTTGATCAATTAAACATATTCCTTTAGATCTTTCTGGGTTTAGGTGTTCTCTCTGCATTGATCCATGTAGTTCCCCATGAACATAGAGCATTATTTGAGTTTACCAAACAGCCTTTGGAGTGTGCAGCATATGTTTATTTGTATGTAATGGAATTTTCCTGTGAAGCTATAAACCACAGCCTCTCAATGTACTCAGCTTGTTATAGCCCCAAGGGCTTACGACCTCAGTGAAAATCCTATAGAATCCTTTTGCTAGGATAATATGATGTGGAAACCTTGACCATGTTACAATCACTTTATGACCCAGAACTGTTTCTCCAGTGTACTAATGTGTCTATTTTTTCCAGATTTCTGAATCTTTCCTGTGACCCTACTGGATTTGCTCTGTATAAATTTATATATGTACTTCTTGTCTTTGCTGTTAGAGTATAAGCTCCTTAAGAAGAGGGATTATGTCATTCATTGTGTTTGTGTCCCCAGAGTTTATCACAGATACTGCATACTTTAGGTGTTTAATAAATGCTCACTGATTGATTGGTTGAAGAGCCATATCAATTTCTGTCTGCTGAGTTTAAAATATTGTTCAAAGGAAGATAACCCAAATTACAAGCTCGTTTGTTCACAACAAAGAGGAAATAAAAAGAATTATACAAAATTATGTATCAGCAAAACTGAGACTTAAAAGGGAATTAATAAACTTCTTTAAAAAAACTACAAATAGGCAAATCAACAAAACAGGAACTTGAAAACTTAACTCAATCTCAGGAAAACAAACAACTGAGCAAGCTACAAATCCATTGCCAAAGTGGGGGAAAACCCCACATTAGATAAAATTTAATCAAGTATTTAAAGAACAATTAGTATCTATAATACAAAAAAGAATGTCAAAAATAGTGAGGGGAAAACACTCAACTAAACTTCTTTTATGAAACAAATATGGTACTGTTGCCCAAATGGGGAAAAAAGGAAAAAGAAAAAGGGAAGTATAGATTACTCTCACTAATGAATATTGATGTAAAATTTTTTAAATAAAATCCTAGCAAGGAGACTATGTAAATCCAGAAAATAATTCATTATCATTAAGTTGAAGTTATGTCAGGGATGTAAGGATGGGTCAGCATTAGGAAAACAGTACAATTAATCATGTAAGCACAATGAGAATAAAACCCACATGATTATTTCAATAGATACAGAGAAAAAGCCTCAGGTAAAATCTAGCATTCACTTGTATTAAAAAAAACAGTAATAGGGATAGGCACAGAAGGATCCTTCTTTAACATAATCAAAAGCATATATTTAAAATAAGAGTTAATAGTTTTATAATGGAGAACTATTAGATACTTTCACAGTATAATCAGGGATAAAGCAGGGATGCTCTCTTTCCTCACTATTATTTGACGTAATGCTAACAACAGTAATAAAACAAAATAACAAAAGTGAAGGTATAAACATTGGTAAAGAAAATATAAAAACATCCCTGTTTTCAGATGACATGATTATGTACTTGGACAACCTTATAAAAGTAGCAGAGAAAGTAAGTGAAAAGATTAATGGTGTCAGCAAGAGTACAGTATACACAATAACACCACAAAATCACCACATTTCTTGACAGTGCTGTCAAAAATCAGAAAGACATTTTAAGAGAAATTCCATTCAAAATAATAACAAAGAGTGTAAAATATTTGAAATTTAACTGACCAAGGCACATGAGAGATTTGTATAAATACAACTACAAAACACTTGGCAGAAAAAAGAGATTTAGTTATTAGAGAGCTATTTACTGCTTCTGACTAGGGCATGCCAATGTAACAAAAATGAAAATACTACCTAAATGAATTTATAGATTTAATGCTATTCTAATCAGATTACCAAGTAAATACTTTTTAGATTTGACCCAATATCCTAGTCTGAAACATATTTTTGAGTTAATCATGTCTCCCAGCTTTGAGTCATATGCAATACAGCTAAGTATGCCAATCATGCCCTCATCTCAGTTACTGAAAAAATTTGAAATACACACACACACACACACACACACACACACACACACACACACACACACACACACACACATACACGGAGCCAACCATGATCTCTGGGTACTCTATGACTGACTTCTCTACATGTTGATATCAGCCTATGTCCAATTATTCTAGCAGTTCCCAATTTATTTAATTATATGGTCATTTAGTCCACATTTGTCCATCTTATCCAAGGAACACACGAGAAACTTTGTTAGCTTTGTTGAAGTCAAGGTAAACTATAGCAGTAGCATGGACCTAACCTTCTAGACTAGTAAACTTGCCAAAAGAAAAATGGAAAGAAGGCTACTTGAACCTCATCTATTCTTGACAAAGCTGCACTGGCTCTATGTAATCCTCTGATTTTGAGAGCTTTTCATCCATCCTGAGTTGACCACCCCCACCTCCACCCCACTTCCTCCCCAAAGCTTGAAGAATTTTGGGCCATGGGATCCTATTCAACCTTTCTCTGAATGCTCTGAAATCTAGGGCGCAGGTCAGACTCTACCAAGTTTTCCAACTCATCATGCCTTGGTCTTGGATAACACTAAATAATCTTAAATGCGCCATCAACAACCCTGCCCCCTGTCCTTCCAGCTCTGGGGTTTTCTTGACCCCAGTTTCTTTCACTCTGCTCAAGTCCTACACTAATGACTCACTGTGGAACAGATGTAAAAATCAGAAAGCTGTACCTGCAAACGTCATTATTGGCAGGTCCACCTAGACCAAGCTAGAAAGGAGTTCAGCCAGCATCAAGCGGGAGGTTGTTTGCCTGTCCCCTCAAGATGAGCTAAGTCCAGAGAGTCTCATGACCATACTTGGCTGCAGGGGTATGAATTTTTCCCCTGCACCAATTCTCGAAAGTCTTCTTCTAGGTTATAGAGTTTTGCTCTTCACTGGTGGAAGGAGTACCCCCAACCAATGAAATCACAAATTGCTGAAGAATTGTTGAAGTGTCCATCTGAGTAGTGACCCTTATTATTTGTTTGTTTTTTCAAATACCTATCTGCACTATACAAAAGTCCCAGTAGAACAGAAGCTATATGAGGGCAATGGCTGTTTAATTTTGGCTTGTGTCTGGCACAGTGTGCTACACATAGCAGCCCCCGGTTGAATTAACTTAAGACTACGCTTTCTAAACTTCTGACTATGTTGATCACGTACCAAATTCAGTCAGCCTCCCTCTGCACCATGCCCTCCCCCATTCCTGTAAAAGTCTCTGGAAAGATCAAGGCTATCACTGTTGGGAGTAAATGAACATATTTTTTAAACAAGACAACACTTCTGTCATAGAAAATTTCAGTGGGATCATGTACTGCCAGGACATTTCAAAACATTTCCAATAATCATGGAACAAATTAAGTCCAGGCTGAATGGCCGATGATTAGGACAGACAAGTTACTTGAGGACTGCTTGGGTCATAAGGTCAAGATCACAAAGGATAACTGCTTCCTTAAGAGCAGGTCCTTATGTACCATGGGTAATAATTCGCCTTTCTTTGAATGTTTTCTTATCCCAGGGGTCCAGCCATATCAAGATAATACATTAAGCACAGGGAATTTTGTCTTGAGCTCTCAGTGAACTCAGTACAAGCAAAAGAACATGAAATATAACATAGAAATTTGATGCTTCAAAACAACAGGCTTTCATGAAAAATCCACTGTTGTTGTCTTTAGGTGATCAAGCTGAGAAACACACACCAAAAACGACTAACCAAAACCAATGGGGTAGAGAGAACTCTTGATCCAAGTGCCTGAACCTGGCGTTTGTTTAATCCTTCACTTAATAATAGTAGTTCATATTGACATGCCACTGTTAACTGTATAAGGTACTTTACATACAATTTTTCATTTAATCCTCACAACAATCCTGTTAGGCAGATGCATTTATTATTCCCATTTTACAGATGAGGAAAAGGAGATTCAGAGAAGGTGTCTTGCCCAGGTTCCCACAGCTAGTAGGCGACTCCAAATTAAGTACTCTATCCATGCTGGAAACCAGGCATTTAGTAAACACTTTTTGGTTGACTGAGATACTGATGAATGTGATGGCTGCTTATACATTTGCTAGTTAAAAAAAAATGATGTCAGCTAACATTTGTACAACACTTTAAGGTCTGTCAAATGCTTTGAGTACTTATCTCCTCTGATTCTCATAACATGAGAGGTAGGTACTATAGGTGTTAGTATCCCCATTTTACAGATAAGGAAACTGAGGCAGTGACTTGCCTATGGTCACACAGTCAGTAGGTTTCTAGGGGTGGATTTTGGATGCAGATCTTCTTTGTCTAATCCAGGACTTCTTATTGCCACCTCCTCATTGGATCAGGAGTCTGAGGCAGAAACAGATGGCGACTGCATCACAGATCATTGCTCACAAGACTCTTCTATCTCGAAATTACCCTCGGCTTTACTCCTGTATTCTGTACCTGCAGAGTGCTGGGGTCAAGGAAGCCAGCAATGTGTGTGCCAGAGAGGAAAGAAGGGGAATGGATGCACAGAAACATCTTACCTATATGGTATGGGGGCAGCTAGGGTGCTGTTTAGAGATCTGAAACCAGAATCAGGATGACTTGAGTTCAAATCCCACTCACTAACTGTGTGACCCTGGACAAGTCACTTAACCCCTGGTCTGCCTCAGTTTCTTCATCTGTAAAATGGGGATAATAATAGCATTTACCTACAAAGGTTGTTGTAAGAACCAAATGAGATAATATTTATAAAGTGCTTCATCTAGTGCCTGCCACATAGTAGGTACTATAAAAATGTTAGCTACTAACATTATTATTACCCTTCACTCTATCCTTATGTCATTACTAAAAAGTCAATCCCTGTGCTACTTTTTTTTAAACGAATAAATGGAAAATTTACCCAAGTAAGCCAAAATCTGAGCTCAAAAGAGAATGGGAAAGAGAACAACCCATACTCAGTTTTTCAATTACAAAACTGGGCAATGGAATATCTCTTCAGGCAGCATTGGCCTGTATCTTTATTTATTCAGTTTCTTTCCTCCTGGGAACATATTCAGTTCTCAGGTGATATGTTATTGGTATCCAAGGAGGTTATTTTCACCGTGTTCTTAAAGATAGTTAAGTTTGTGAGAATACTAGGGCAGTGGTATCCAGCTTTATTAGAAAGGGGGTGGGGGGGCAGCTAGGTGGCACAGTGGACAGAGCACCGGCCCTGAATTCAGGAGTACCTGAGTTCAAATCTGGCCTCAGATAGATAACACTTACCAGCTGTGTGACCCTGGGCAAGTCACCTAACCCCATTGCCTAGCCAAAAAAAAAAAAAGAAAGAAAGGAGGTGGGCACTAATCAATACATACAGATCCCTGTCAGTAGTATATTGATTTGGCTGTGAAATGTCATGTTATCTATATTTTATTGTATTTTTATTTATCTTGTTAAATATTTCCCAATTCCATTTTAATCTTGCATTCCCCTTGGCCCACTGGTCCATATTTGACACCTTTGTGCTAGGGGACTACCATGTACCTGCTAATCAGTGTGAAAAATTATTTCATCCTCCTATATAGTTTCCATATTAATTACAATTCAAGGTCCTTTGGGGAAGGGGCTGGCAATCATCGCCATCATTTATATAGCCCTTTAAGGTTTGCAAAGCACCTTATAAATGTTGTTATAATAAATGCTTCATAAATGTTTGATTTGCAAATGCTTATGTATAATATGAATGTTCAATTTAATAAATGTTCATGCCGACAGGTAAAAAATTTGCTGAATAGAAATAATCTCACAACCCAAAGTGATCTTTTCAAAAGCTAGTCTGACCAAGGCCCTCACCACTAAATTCATTCTTGAGCTCTTTGGGTACAGTTCTCCCAATTGGTCTTTTCCTGGTTTAGAATTAAGGACCATAAAAGAGAATTCCTCCAGTAATTCACTTATGACAATCCCAGAGGCTGGCTTCTATGTGTGAAAACAAACCAGAATATTTCCACAGCTTGGTAATAAAAGCCTTTCATTGTATATCCAAATGTGCTAATGTGAGTCAAATGTAATATTAATAAATCCTCGCGTAGTTGCTACATTTGGCAAATCCTCTTTTCTGGGATGGCTTGATGCCAACGTACCATGCTTTTCCTCCAGTGTCCTAAAATCTTAGAATATTAGGGCTAGAAGAGATCTTTGATACCATCTAGTTCATCTGACAAATGAGAACCCTGAAGCCTGGAAAGAGGATGTGACTTACTTAATACCACAATCAATCAATCAACCATCAAGCATTTATTAAGCATATACTGCGTGTGCCAGGCATGAGGGTAGCTAGATGGCGCCATAGTTCACAGAGCCCCGTGCCTGGAAGTCAGGAAGACTCATCTTCCAAAGTTTCGATCTGGCTTCAGAAACTTAACTAGCTGTGTGACCCTAGGCAAGTCACTTAACCCCATTTGCCTCAGTTTCCTTATCTGTAAAATGAGCTGGAGAAGGAAATGACAAACCACTCCAGGATCTCTGCCAAGAAAACCCCAGATGGGGTCACAAAGAATCAGACGTGACTGAAACAACTGAACAAAATG
The DNA here is from genome assembly GCF_003287225.1 of Phascolarctos cinereus. NCBI lineage: Eukaryota > Metazoa > Chordata > Mammalia > Diprotodontia > Phascolarctidae > Phascolarctos > Phascolarctos cinereus. The sequence continues at coordinate 63,105,520 of NW_027556180.1, forward strand.
TACCAGTAACTATGCAGAGCAGGGACTAAAACCTGGGGGCTGATTTAGTCCTGTATTCTGTTAAGCCTAGGTTGGCTCCCATCAAAAGGATGGTAAGATATATGCAACAGAAGTTTTTCATAAATTTTCTAACATCTTCAGAAAATGACCTGATGGAATTACTTTAGGCATTAGAAGCAACAGGCATAAGAGACAGTTATTGAATTTCAGTCTTTTTCTCAATCATAGCATCATTGACTGAGAGTCTGATGGGATTTTAGAGATGAGAGAACCAAGGCCCAGACAGGCTAAATTACATTCCCAAGGGCACAAAGATAAGTGGCAGGGTCAGGATTTGAACTCAGAGCCTGTATCCAAGTTCAGCTCTCTCTTCTGGATGTTCACATGATAAAAAATGTCATAAAACCCAAGAAAGGTCACAAAGAACAGTAATAGTCCAATGTTGAAAATTATATGTTTATGTTCATTTTTTACAATTTTCTTTTTTTATTAATTTATTTTGATTTATCAACAATCACTTCCATATGCTTTTGAATTTAAAAATTTTCTCCCCCTTCCTCCCCACCACCCTCCCTAAGATGGTGGACAATCTGATATAGGCTACACATACACATTCCTATTAAACATATTTTCACATTAGTGATATTGTAAGTAAGAATTAGAACCAATAGGAGGAACCACCAGAAAGAGGAAACAAAACTCAACAGAAGAGAAAAAAAATAGCCAATAGTATATGTTCATTTTTTAACGTTTAAGGTGAAATGACCAAAACCATTCTTCGATGGTTGACAGAACAGAAATCTCCAAATACGTAGGCTTCTTTTGTCAAAGTCCATCACTTGATTCTTCGTGCTATTCCCTAAATAATGTCCTCACAATTTCACATTCTGCAAGGTAAAACATAGTACATAGTGAAGAACAATGGAATCATAGTCAGAAGATCAGACTTCGGCTCCTGGGTTGGCTGCTTCCTGGAATCTCAATAACTGAAAGGATTTCAGAGGCCATCAGGTTCAACCAATACCTGATGAAAGGACTGCCATTTATAGCATCCCTAACAAGAAGCCATTCAATCCTTGCTCAAAGGGCCCCTGCTACCTCCAGGGGGCAAACTATTTTAATTTTGGAGACCTCAAATTGTTATTTTTTTTTTCTTTATGTCAATCTGCTTTGTAACTTCTATCCCATTGCTACTAGTTCTGACCTCTGGTGCCAAGCAGAACAAATTTAATCTTTCTTCCGCACTACATCCAATTCAACATTTTATTAAGTGACTGCTATGTGCGAGGCACGAGCTTTCAAAGACAAAAAAAAAAAAAAGGCATCTCTACTCTCCAAAGAGCTTACATTCTATGATGATGTAATGACATAAGAGTCCTTCAAATAGGTCAGGATGATTGTTCCTCTCTGCCCCCCCCATCTCAGTCATCTTTTTTCAAAGCTAAATAAATTCTCCAAGTTAATAATATAGTACCTACTATGTGCCAGGCATTGTATTAAATGCTTTACATTTATTATGGTATTTGATACAGTAACTCTTGGGGTAGGTACTACTATTATTCCCATTTTACAGACAAAGGAACTGAAACAGATTAAGTGATGACTTGCCCATGGTTACACAGCTGGTAAGTAGCTGGGACTGGATTTTAACTCAGGTCTTCCTGACTCCAGGCCCAGTCTTCTATCCACTAAACCACCCAGCTATCATTCAAACTATACTCACATGGCATCACTTTGAGACTCTTTACCATCCCTTTGGCCTGCTCTGGAAACTCTCCAGTTCATCAACATCTTCCCTACCATGTCGTAACCAGAACTGAACGCAGCACTCCAAATGTGGTCGGCCCGGGGTACAGCTCGAGCTGTGTGGCCTTGGATAAGTCATCTTCCTGTCTGAGCCTTGGTTTCCTTATCTGTAAGATATTGGGTATTGGCCTAGGTAGTCTTCAAGGATCCGGGTGTCTTTAAGTGACTTTGTAACTCAGAAATCAAACTGCTTCAAACATTCCTTTCCAAGTGGGTGATATCATCCTAGTTCTACTTCAGTTTTCAAGCATAACTACAAGGAAAATCTAAAGATATGATTAGTAAGAATCTATGCAGGGCATCCCAAAAGTCTTAGTGCAGTTTCAAACTCTTAAAGGCTAAAATGACACTCATGCCTCTTTTCTCTAAAGGCAACATCCTGTATTCAGGCTATTAAAGATGGAAACTGCACTAAGACTTTGGGGATGCCCCGGATTACCTCTCCAAAGTAAAACAAGGATCTATAAACCTGTGAAGAATGTCAGCTCCAGCCCTAATCCTTAGGTCTCGCTGAGCCAGTTTTCTGGAACATAGGTTTTTTTCCTCAAACCTGGTCCAGGGATTTTATTCCCCAACGATTTTTGGCCCTCACTCCATTCTAATCTTCCTTGATTTCTGAAGCTCACCTTGAGATAACTGTGTCTTCTGACTTCCCCAGTCCTGGAGCTGGCTGGGGGATTGGGATTGATGACTCGTGTCTCTGCCTCTGCCATTAATTTGAGGCACTGGTTCTTGGTATCTGCTTTTATTTCTATCATATACCCCATCTCTACACTCTGAGAGTACAAATTGCTGAGAAGCTTCCTCATGGGGAAACTCCCCATGCCAATGAAATCATAGGTTTTATAAACAAAACCAAAAAGTCTTTGTGTACTGCAGTCCGTAAGAATGAATTTTCTGGGGCATGTTAACAAAAGGAAAGAGAATACAGAAATATCAGAAGAGTACAACTGCATAAGATAATTAGATGTCAGAATAAAATAAATCTACCTAGTACCTTTATGTTGAAGGCATCTAAGCTTTCTAAACAAATCCTCAGCACTAAAGACCTCTAGGCTTAGACCTGGGCTCAGATACTCCCTAGTCTGGAAATCCATTAGGCACCTTGCCTCAAACAAGAAGCACATCTTCTCTTCCGAACACAGACAAGCCAGTTCTGGAATTCGTCCACCTGGGCTCCTGGGATACAGTTCGCTGCTCCATTCTCCTGAACCCACGTTTTTTTCAGTTGTTGTTATTGTTTGTTGTTGTTGCTGCCTGACATTTATATGACATCTGTGGCATAATCAAAACAGTGCTGTATATTTAAAAAATTCAGTTTTATTTTATTTTCAATCCTGAATCTCCCTTCCATTGAGAAAAGCAGAAAAACAAAACCCATTACAGATATTTATGTAAGCAAAACAAATTCTTGCATTGTCCATGTTAAAAAATAAAAATAAAAAAGTGCTGGATTTGGAGTTAGAACCTGGGTTCAGATTCTGGCTCCTTCCCTTAACACCTGAGTGACCTTACTTCTTGGGAACTCTGTTCCTCATCTGTAAGGTCAGTGGATTGGACTAAATGCCTTCTAAGTTCCCTTCTGGCTATAAATCTATTATCCTATGAAGGTTTGCAAAGCAGTTTGCATAATTTTTTTTTTTATGAGATGAAATGGTGGGGCTGTGGTACTCCTCTCCATATTACTACATAAAATTCGGCAAAATAATGTCACCCTCCCCCTGCCTTAATCAGAGGAAACCAAAGGAAATATAAGACAGGGACAGTGTTTGTATCACCTCATAAAGATCAGAATTCAATTAGACATACAAGCCCCCAAAAGCTCACAAGAAACAATCCCATTCTTTATAATCACCTCTGCTCTTATCTTTTACATTATTGCAATTCTAGTAGCAATAACCTAGTAGGGTGAAATGGGGAAATAAATGTTTTGTTCAAGTCTAATTCCAAATTCCGAATTTCAATGAGAAAATAAAATTCCAGGAAACATGCATAAAATGGTTAAAAGGTGCCAGCTCTCTTATTCCCAGGAAATCTGCTCACACCAACAGCCTCATTTTTAAACACGGCTGATGTTTTGTACTATTCCTCTTAAAGTTATGAGTTCCCAGTGCAGCCTCGTACCTGTGGTCTCGAAATCAAGGGCATGTCTGCTTTTCCCCTTCTGGTCACACCCCATGCAATCTTTCAATCAAGACTTTCTGGCCTGAAGGCAGCATCTTAGCCTTGTGGCTTCAGGTTGGAGACAGCAGAAGACTTAAGGTCTTTACCACCACTTATTCACTCACTAGCTCAATAAGCATGCATTAAGCTCCTACTATGTGCTAGGCATGTAGTAAGTGCTGGGGATACAAAGAAAGGCAAAAGACAATCCCCCATTCTCAAGGACTTCAGCAGTGATTTAAACACAATCAAGAAAAAAAAGTGCTTCCAAAGCAAACTTCTGCTAATGATTTGGTTAAGGAAATACATGATAGGTTAAAAAAAAACAGATCCTATTTTTTGAGATGGATTTTGACATTTGACATTTATCAATTCTGGAAATTAATCTGAAGATGAAGGCAGCCATATATATATATAACATTTATATAGTGCCTATTAGGAATTGAAAGAGACCATAGAGGCCACTGAGTCCAACCCCTTCATTTTACAGTTGAGGAAACTGAGGCCCAAAGATGTTCATCAACTTGATTCAGGACATACAGCTAGGATGCATTTGAGGCAGGGTTTGAACTTGGGTCTTTCTGGCTTTAAGTCACTGTTCTATCTACTATGTCATTTAGCTAAACAGAATCAGTTCCTGGAATATGATTTTTTTCCCGGAAGAATTTTCAATAGCCATCCAAGTTCTTACAAAAATCTATGTTTCAAGGTGATTTGGCCCCACTGTAGAATCACAAACTTTTAAGAATAGAAAGAAACCTTAGAAGTCACTTAATGCAGTCCCTCCATGAAGCATGACTCTTTCTACAACTCCTGTTGTGGTGAAGTGCTTTCTGATTAAGCTAGATTTTCATTACCAACTCAGTAACTCTGGCTTGCATTTTAGATTCTCTGACTCAATCTCTTCCTTTTCATTTGAGTTTTCAAATAATCTTGTAAAAAGCATTGAATCTGAAGTCTGCATTCAAAGCCCAGCTCTGATGCTTTCCTGCTGGATAAGTCACTTAGCTCTAAGTCATGGGTTCTCTCTAGGTAAAATAAGGGACTCAATGAACTCTAAGGTCCCCTCTAACTCTAAATCCTGTCATTTTATATTCTGAAAATAGAGAATTTTACTGAGATTATGTGTTAAGCCTGGGATTTATGTATGGTTTCTAAAAGCCCAACCCTGTCCAACTGGTGATTTGGAAAAAACCAAAAGTTTAAAGCGAGGCTCTTTCTTAAGGCTATGAATAAACCACTGACAAATAATTGAATATGGTTTGGAGCTGTAATCCAGCAGGAAGGAGGTAGATGGGGACCTGCGTAGCCCTGGAGAACTCACTTAACCTCCCCCCCACCCCCCAATTCTCTAAACTATAAATTGTATCACAATTGCCCATCTATATTAAGAGAGGGAATTTGTTCACCAGGGAGCTCCCAATATCAATGCAATCCAAGGTCTGCACTTGAAAAAATCGTTTCAGATATTTAAAGTGTAGGTAGTAAGAATATGAGTTTTCTTCCTTCCATTTTCTAGGAAATGCAGCTAGTAGGTGCAGTGCAGTCTAGTCCAGATGGAGTGCTGGTCCAAGGGTCAGGACTCCAGGGAGTTCAAATCCAGCCTCAGACACTTAGCAGCTATATTAGCCTGAGCAAGTCACATGACTCCTCTGGGACTCAGTTTCCTTGTATGTAAAATGAAGATAATAACAGCACTTACCTCATAGAGCTGTTATGAGGACTGAATAAAATAATATATACAGTGCTTTGTGAATCTTAAAGCATTATATAAATTGCTAGCTATTGCTTTTTTTTTTTTCGGTGGCAACTGGGACCAAATGACTTGCCCAAGGTCACACAGCTAGAATGTGTGAAGCCAGATTTGAACTTGGTTCCTCCTGACTCCAGACCCAGTGCTCTATCTCCTGTGCCACCTAACTTTTGCTATTGCTATTTTTGAAAATGTGATAATGCTTCAAATTAAATACTACTAACAGCGAGTTACATTTTTAGAGCTCTTTAAAGATCAGAAATATCTTTGCTCGATGTAACCTTTGAGGCAAATTGTTGAGGCATTGTCCCCATTTTATAGAGGAGAAAACTGAGGCTTAGAGAGGTTAAATCCCATAAGCAGTAAATCTCAGGGGCAGGATTTGAACCCAGTCTCCTGACTCCAGTGCTCATTCCACTGAGCCACACTACCTGTCGCCTAAGAAGCCTTAAACTGGAAGCTCACTTCTGCAAGGCATACATTCTCTCAAAATATGCATGCCATTTCTAATATTAACAGCACCTAAAATCTCCAGTTATAATTTTCCCAGAATCCATGGCTTCAGCAACAGCCAGCTAGAGATTCTCAGCCTAGTGCATTAATAATGAGCTCTGGATGCATTTATCTAGCTGCCTCACTTATTTAGATACACTTTGTGTTCAGAGTGCCCCCTCAAGCATTAAAAATAAATATTGAGAATAACCATTATATTCACAGTGTATATTATTAAACAGATAGTGTTGTCTTCCCTGGCAGCGTTTCAGGATGGCCAGGTTTATACTAGCATACAAAGCAATTTAGGGACCTGGAAACTTTTTCAACAGCTACATCATCTTTTTCAATAGTTTATTTTTTTTTTATACCAAGCACACTTGTTGTGTAGCACACTTGGGGTCCTTTTACATAAATGTTTTATATATGTTATCCTGCCTCAGCCACTGATGTTCCATGAGAAGTCTTAAAAAATGAGAAGCTTGTGGGCATGGCATAAGCAGCAGACCACCAATGGAAATATCTTCTAAGGCACCTAGCCATCTGAATCCCTTCCTCTCCAATTAACCTGTCTTAATCCATAGGGATTCATGGATATATTTTTAAGGGGCAGTCTGTAACTTGAGGGAAAAAAGAAATCACACCTTTATTTCAAGGCAAGTAAAAAACATTTATTAAGCACCTACTATGTACCAGGCACTGTGCTAAACAGTAGGGATACAAAGAAAGGCAAAAAACCATCAATTCCTGTTATCAAGGAATTCATATATAATTGCTTTCCTTTGTAACTCTATGTATTTTATCTTATAAATTTATTATTCCAAGAAGGGTCTGTAGGTTTACTAGCCTGCCAAAAGGGTCCATGACACATAAAAAACTTAAGAATCTCTGCTTTTAGGGGCAGCAAGGTGGCACAGTGGATAGAACACCAGACCTGAAGTCAGGAAGACCAGAGTTCAAATCCGGCCTCAGACACTTGACACTTACTATCTGTGTGAACATGGGTAAGTCACTTAACCTCATTGCCTAGCCCCCCCCAAAAATTTTTTAAAAAAGAATCTCCGCCTTATAAGATCATCTAGTCCAACCCCTGAATTGCGTATAATATTGAATAATGAATATTGAGGTCCAGGGAAGTACAATGAGTAGCCAAGCCAAAACTTGAACCCAGGACCTCTGACTCCAAATCCAGTGATCTTTCCAAAATGCTGATCAACAGAAACAAAACCAAACAAATAAAAAACCCCAAATCATTTGGACTTTTAGAACATGCTTAGAAGCTCGCTAAAATAAAAATTTAGGTGGAAAAAAGGTTTTAATTGTAAATATCACTGTAGCACCCTCTCTGGATTCTGTCCAGATACATACTAGAGTAAATCCAGTCTCTGACAGAAGCATTCAATCCCAAGATAATTTTTAAAACAGGCTGGTGTAGTAGACTAGGCTTGGAGCCAGGAGGACCTGAATTCGAAATCTGACTGAGGTATGGTATTCTAAGCTAGTCACTTACACTTGTAACTTACACTGGTAGTGTCATGAAGAAAATCATTCTCCATGGGCTTCCTGAGATCAGGCACTGTCTGTCTGCCTCAGCCTTCTCATCTAAAAAATGCACCTTCCTCACAGGTTTTCTGTAAGCATCAAAGGAGACAAATGCTTTACTCATCTTAAAGCAGCACATAAACTCTAGCTGTGATGATTACGACTAACATTTTTCTTTCTTAAATATCTGGAATGTAAAACAAACCTACAAGTTTTCTTACGTGAAAAATGAGGATAAAAGCTACAGTATGAATCTCGTGGTATTCTGGTGATGAGCAAATATGCTGGCTTTGCAAAATGCCACAAAAATGTCAATTATAATCATTTTTACTACAAAGAAAAGAAATGAATGGCCTGCATGCTATAGCTTTCTATCTACTTTGTGGCTGTATCTGTTTAGCTTGCACTACAAGTGGTTTGGTAAAGAACATGACTTCCTGGAAAGCCACAAGTCTGGTTTTAGACAATATTGCTAACACGGAACACACATTTTTTCTTTTTTCAGGCAACTGAAGACTCCGCTAGGTATTGGGCCAGTGTCGGATTTCCTAGAAGTTGGCCTTCAGTGAGGGATGGGTTTTGAGGTTAGGGAATGACTCAGTGTTGGTGTTGGTGACCATGGGTCTATTGAGGGAGGGTCGTGAGTGTCAGTTCCATTTTTAAATAGGACTCAGAAAAATGTCAAGGTCTGGCTAATAATAATAATAACAATAATAATAATAATACCCAAGCACACAGTGCCATGAGCTAGATGAACGTATCGAGAGTGACTGGATTCAAGTCAGTTAAGCTAAAATGACTGGCAATCTATTTGACAATTGGGTTTAATTCTCAGGAAAAAAATGCGGAGAACTGAACTGAAGTTATGGCACCATCATATTTTGCACCTGGTTTAATTCCAACAGCAGTAACTAAATTGCTAAGGATCATTGTTCTCATTTGATGGGGTATGCATACTTCTGAAGATATCCCTAATAACAAAGACTCTTACAGGCTTCATAGCTTTATGGAGATCATCCCACACAGTAGAAAGGCAATGAACTGGGAATTATGGGATCTGAGTTCAAATCTTACCTCTGACACTTACTACCTGTTTAGGTCATTTACCCTCTCTGGGCCTCATTTTCCTCTCCTGAAAAAACGAGAGTTCGACTTGATGACTTCTAAGGTCTGTGATCCTATGATCTAGTACAATATCAGGCCTCAGGAAACTGAGGCCCAGAGTGGATAACATGGGGTTACATAGCTTAAAAAAAAAAAGACAGAGCCAGGGTTTAGAACCTCTAACTCTAAATCTAGGCCTCTGGTCTGATCTTTTTGTTGTTGTTATCCAGTTGTTTCAATCATGTCTGACTCTCTGTGACCCCATTTTGACTTTTCTTGGCAGAGATACTAGAGTGGTTTGCTATTTCCTTCTCTAGCCCATTTTACAGATGAGCAAACTAAGGCAAACAGTGTTAAGTGACTTGCCCAGGGTCTCACAGCTACTACAAATCTGAGACCAGATTTGAACTCAGGAAGTTGAGACTTCCTGATTCCAGACTCAGCATTCTATCCATGGTACTGTATCACCTAGCCGCCCCCTGATCTACTACTCCTTGCATAAATAACAAAGTTCAATGGTCCTGGGGCTTTGGACTTGGCTCCTCCAGAAAATACCAGAATGATTATATGCTGGAGCATTCCATCATCCCATCCAACATCCTCAGCAATGCTAACTGGCTCTCCAGAAGCGTATCAGACCATTGGCTCCAAATCCTCAGGTCCAATTGCACAATCTCACCGGCACGGACTGGCCTTCCTTGAATATCTTCCACTCACAAAATCAACCGCACACAAAATAATGACTAGGTGCTCTGGCTTACTGCTTCTCGAGCAAACTCAATTTTCTGTTCAGATGGCTTAGAAGGAAATGGAAGGCAAAGGAAACGTATAATGACTAAAATTCAATCTGTATACTAATGTAATTAAGGAAGCTGTAATTAAAAAATGAAGGAAAATTTGCTTAGGACAACAGTATGCCACACTAGCTTTCAAGCAGCCCTGTTTCTCTCTGCTTAGACAGAAATACATATTGAATCATGCTTGCTTAACAGGCCACATTATAGGAGGCAGGGTGGCATGAGGGAATGAAAGCTACATGTAAAAAATAGCTATTATTTCTGTCTCTTTATGTAACATTTGCATGCTAACCTAATGCAGCTCAGAATCTTGGAATAAGGTGTTATTAAAATGGACATCTGGTTCAACCCCTCGGTAAAACATGAATCCCTTCTATAAAAGCCCTTGAAGGAATCATTTGGCCTTTGATCAAACACCAACTTGGACCTTATTGGGCTTATAGATTTAAAGTTGGAGATCATGAAGTCCAAGCCCCATTTTTCAGATAAGAAAGCTGAGGCAAAGATTAGGTGACTTTGCCCAAGGTCACACAGCTAGTACTCATCTGAGGCTAGATTTGAACTCAGGAAAATGAGTCTTCCTGACTCCAGGCCTGACACTCTACTCACTGTGACATCCAGCTGCCCTGCTATAGAGAATACAGTCATCAGTAAGACATAGACTCTCCCCTAATGGAGGGTATAGTCTAACAAGGAAGATATGAGCTAGACATATACTCCCATTTTTGATACTTACTAGCATGGGAACATGAACAAACTAATTTTCCTCTCTAAACCTTTGGGCAAGTCACTTAACCTTGTTTGCCTCAGTTTCATCGTCTGTAAAACGAGCTAGAGAAGGCAATGGCAAACCACTCCTGCATCTTTGCCACAAAAACCCCAAATGGGCTAACAAAGAGTAGGACACAACTGAAAAAGGACTAAACAACAAAATTCCCTATAGCAACCAGCCCTGTGCCTTCTAGATAGCAGCAGCAGCAGTAGTAGTAGCAGCAGCAGGAGAAGGAACAGCAGCTACTAGCTAGGTAGCTACCTGGAACGTTGATAAAGTATTGATTAAACACTTACTATGTGCCAAGCATTGGGCTAAGGATGCAAATACAAGCCAGCACAACAGCCTTGACCTTAAGAAGCTTACTTTCTAATAGGGGAAGACAAGGTGCAAAGCAGAGCTGGAAAGGGTAAGGGCCATGGCTAAAGTGGGAATATGTTCTATACGACTTCATATGTGTAATGGGTATAATATGTCCTATTTCTTGCCTTCTTGATGAGTGGTAGAGAGGGTGCAGGGAGATAACTTGGAAGTGAAAAATACATTAAAAATTATTTTAAGGGGAGAGAGAGGAGGCCTATGCAGCATATTGCAATAGAGAAAGCACATTGTATTTCAAACGCCACCTTTTCTACCTTTGAGACCTTCAACAAGTCACTTGGGTCTATTTCTTGGGGTCTCAGTTTATCTGTAAAATGAGGTAATTGGACCAGGGAACTAATAACCTCTCACAATCTAGACCTATGATCCAGTGAGTTTAGAAGTGTGAAAAAGAATGATGAAAATGAGTGTTGAGAGATACTTTTCTTCCTCTCTCCCTCACATGACATCCGGACCACTAACTTGATACAACAACTACTGAGATGCTACTCACCATGATCTAAGGTAATAATCTATATTCTAGAGAATCCCCAAATCTTATGTCAGAACTGTATTTTATTGATGACTTTTATGATTACAGCAGTCTTTTTGAACTTTCCCCCTTCGCTTTTCCAGAATGAACCCTTCCTTTTAATAAGGAAAAACAAGTAAAAGACATTGGATACAGTGACCAAATCTGATGGTGTATACAGTTTTCTGCCCAGGTAGTCCCCTACCTCTTTGCTGTGAAGAGGAAGGCATGATATATTATCTATTCTGTGAGACTAGTGGCACTGTTTCTCCCCTCTTTCCCCCAATTACTCTGTTTGATTTCCTTTTCATCTTTCGATTTACATGTTTGTAGTTAGCAGCCTCATAATTTTTTAAAGTATCTAAATACTGGAGTCAATATGAAGGTTCTATTTATTGAGAAGGAGATAAGCTGAGTAGTATCTCAGCTCTGGTGGCGAGTAATACAGAAACTAAATCTGCCTGGATTCATAGCTGCCGTATGCCCTGGGGTCTGGTCACCCCCCCCACCTGCAATAATGGTGATAGCTCTCTACCAGCTTGGGGCTCACACACATCCCTAGCCAGGCCAAAGGTCAGGATGGAAGGAAAATGCAAGCTATGACCTAGGAATTACTGCTTCATTCTTTAGGCTTTGGGCCATCAGAAGCCTCACTGCCCGATTCAGGAAGGGATGAAAGAGCTTGTTTTCAGATCAATGAAAAAATAAGAAATTACCGTTTATCACTTGCTTTCATAAGAGTGGTCTAAAGGCTACTGAAAACGTGTTGAATTTCTTAGAACAGTAATACATAAATAATGATGGACAAATACTCTTTATTCCCATCATCCTGAACAACCTTCCACTTTTTCAGTCTGTCCATTTTAGAATTACAGAATGCCTTTCTTTAGGAAGCTTTGAGACGCTGGACTTTTCTCTCTTCCCTTCCCCCTACTTATTTTCCTCCCAGTCATCTTCTGGGAAAGTGTGGCCTAATTACAAGGCATTTCAAAAGCTGTTTCACCTCCCCTCAAGCTAAATGACACCCTCTTCAGGAAAAGGGAGAGTTCTAGTGAGAACTAGCAAAAGCCCTAAGGGGATGGGTTTCTTGAAAAAGTGTCTCTTTTTCTCCTTCCTGATTCATTTATTGGGGGCTGCAAAGGAAGGGTGTTTGGCTATCACTACAGAAAAGAGAGGTGGGGGTAGAGGGCGATGGAGAAGGAAAACCCAATTGATTTTCTCAGTTGCACTAGTGAGTTATTAACTCTAACCATATTAGAGGAGCACTGTTTATTACACATAATAGTTATCGGCTAAGCTGGATGGTGACCTTCCCATGACCCTTTGTAACTGGGAAGATTTTAGGGTGGCTGGTCTGAGGCCTTCAGGGCAGATCAGAATATCTACACTATCTGCTTTACTTTGACTTTTCCTCCGAAATTTTCACATCCCATCCTAAAGTTTGGGCCTATGTGATAGAGCAGATATCAAATCAATGGGCTTTAGTCCCACTCTTAGGTTAATATCTACCTGTTTAGTTTTGTCCGTGAGTCAGAATCTTAGCAATGAAAATTTAAATGTCTTCAGATTTCAACCTGTTCTTCATATGCTTCACACTTACAATGGTATTTCATTTAACATTTCATTCACATTTGGATTAGGAAAAAAAAATAGTACAATTGGGTTAAGGAGTAAGAATTTACATATTTATGTAAATTCACAAATTTCTAAAGTTTCCATAATAATGTACATATGACAGTTGCTAAAAAGAGTGGGACTCAGAGATCTTGGTTTCATCCCACACTTGCCACTAAGTCTCAGGGTATGATTTTAAAAAAAATTATTTTATTAATTTATTTTGATTTATCAACAATCACTTCCATATGCTATTGAGTTCAAAATTTTTCTTGGGGTATGATTTTAACAAATCATTTAAAGAGTCATTGCCCAGTTGGTAAGCAGTCCAAGAATAAGACAAGGAAATGCTCAAAAGAAGAGATTCAAGCTATCATATCCATATTAAAAAAAATACTCTAAATTACTACTACTTAGGAAAATGCAAATTAAAGCACTACCCAAATTCCACCCTCAACTGAATAGTAAAGATGAGAAAAAGGGAAAATGATAAGTGTTGGAAGAGCTGTGGAACACAGGCACACTAGTGCATGGTTAATGGAGCTGTGAAATGGTCTGGCCATTTTGGAGGGCAATGTGCAATTATGTCCCCAAAGTCACCAAACTGTGCCTATTCTTTGACCCAGCTCTACCACTAGTAGGCCAACATCCCAAAGAGAATAAAGACAAAGTAAAGAGACACATGCACAAAAAAACCAAAACCAAAAACAAACAACAACAAAAAACCACAACCAACCACACAACAAACCAAAAAACAAAACAAACAAACAAACAAACAAGTCTACAACACCTCTTTTTAGTAGCAAAGAACTGAAAACTCAAGGGGCGCTCATCAACTGGGGAATGGCTGAACAAATTCTGATACGTGAATGTAATTGAATACTATTGTGCTGGAAGAAATGACAAAGAGGACGGTTTTAGAGAAACCTGGAAAGACTTGTATGAACTGATGCAGAATATATTGAGCAGAACCAGGGAAACAATTTATACAAAAGAACAGCAACACTGTAAAACAAGCAATTTTCAAAGACTTCAGAACTACAGCCAATGGAGTGATCAACCACAGTTCCAGACCAATAATGAAGCATCCTATCCATCTCCTGACAGAAGGGCAATGGATTCAAGATACAGAATGAGACTTTTTTTTCCTGACAAAGACAGTGTAGGAATTTGATTTGATTATGAATATTTGTTACAAGGGTCTTTTTTTTTCTTTTAAACTCTATGAAAGGGGAGATAATGCTTACTAATTTTTAAAAAGGAATTTAACTTCTATTAATTCTAGTTTCCTCATTTGTAAAACCAGTAATTATACCAGATATTTGGTAAGTCCTTCCCAATCCCGCCAGACATGTGTCATATGCCTATTAATTGCTTTGTAAAGCTAGAGACATCATGTCACAGATCATAAGTCAAATTAATTCCTTTATTTATAAAATACATGAGCTCTTTGATGTTGACAATAACTAACAATTATATAGCGTTTTGCATATATTATCTCATTTGATTCTCATAACAACTCTATGAAGTAGGAGCTATTATCCCCACATTACAAACGAGGAAACTATGACTGAAAGTGGTTAAGTGGTTTGCTCAAAGTCATACAACTAGTAAGTATATGAACCCGGATTTGAACTCTGGTCTTCCTGATTCTAAGTCCAGGATTCTATCTATGATGCTACCTAGCTGCATCCTCAGCAGTGTAAAGTGGTCACTCTTACCTCAATTCATTACAGAAGACCCAGATATCTCAACTGAATCAACTGAAAGTAAAAGTCAGTTAGGTGTAAGTAAGTCCTTGCTTAATTTGAAAGGATCATAGGGCTTTGAGCCACTGGATGGCTCATGAAGGAAATACTCTGTGTTGGCTGAAGAAGAGCTCATAATACATATAAAAACAGCAAACTAATTAAGAGCAGCCAGTACAATGGGAAAGAGCTCTAAATTCTAGAGGATTCTAGGCTTCTGAGAAAGAATCACTTTTGGGGAAGAAGAATGTGCCTTCCACTCTTTTTCCCCCTTTCCCAACTTGAAATTTTATCAGAGGGATTGGATTAGTTGGTAAACAGAATGTCTCCTGAGAAAATGGCAGCTGAGTATCAAGAGTCAGAATTCACTAGGTTAAGGACTTGTGAATTTTAAAAGTGTGGGAGATATAGAGGTGCCAGCATCAATAGTGATGTGCACCAGAGCTGAGGTAGCTAGGAAGCACATGCTAAGAATAAATAGATTCATCAGGGAAAGATGGCTGCAGGACTCTGTGAGAACACTGACCCTCAGAGCCCACTAGAGAGCTACACTTACAGGGAACTTCATGAGGGCACCACAAAGGAAAAAAGGGTTTTCTACTAGCCAGCAGCTGTGAGTTACTCTACGTCACATGTATTCTCTATGCCTCACTATCATTTTTCTCTAAGTCTGAATCCACTCATGGACGCAGACCATGTGTGTTTAAGGAAAGAGTCCGTCTCCAGTTGGGGGAAGATTGTTTCTGTAACAAATGAACTTGCTATACCTGCTTCAAAAATACCCTTTTTTTTTTAAAGCTAATTAAGTCTGGCCAATAATCAATAAGAATCACATCAGTGGGTCTCATGAGTAACAAGACACCCTCAGAGTTATCACTAGAACTATGAGAGAGTAGTAATAATTGTCCCGTGAGGACACAACCCACCAATGTGACAGTGAATAGAGGCAGTAACCCTGAAGCGGTGCTGCAAAATGCAAGGTAAGACAGAGCACATAATGTTCTGTCTTAAAAGCAAATGCAATAATTTGGCTTCTCTCTCTCTCTCTCTCTCTCTTTTTTTTTTTTAGCACAGCAAAAACTCCCCAAGGGAGTCTTGAATTCAAATGACATTTCTGAGCCACTGAGTCGGTTCCTCTGCTTCTCCTCAGGGTCACAGAAGTCATTGAGATAAATGACTATAATATTTATAAAGCCCTTGAATACTTGGCATACACTCTATGTAGGTCTATGCCTGCAACAGATGAGAGCTTCCTAGTAAACCATTTACTAGCTATGGCTGCTACCAATTCTGTTCTTGGTGTTTGAAGAGAAACCACAACACAATGACTTTAAAAGTAGGTTGTTAAAAAACAAACCAAAACCCAAAGGTTCTCTTTTATTCACATGTTGTTAAATGCTGAGAGGGAAAAAGGAAAGGGCTCCATCTCTTTCAGAAGTCTCTTGCAGAAAGCCAGGTTTAGAAAAAAAAATCACACAAAAGCTCCTGGGGACCAGACAGACCCTTGTTTTCCCAGAGGCTCCCAGATGCAGAGCCACTTAAAAAAAAATTCAATATCAGTAAAGAAGGAAACATCTAATGTGTTAGGGGAAAAAATCTGCTTCACTCCCCCCCCACCTCCCCACAAAGCAAAGGTATGTATAGCATGTCCTTTTCACTATCTGTTAAGAACTAAAAGAATGAACCAGCATGGGACTTGAAATGAAATGACCTCAGTACTCTTCCCACTATACCAGTCAGAGGCTATGAACAGTTTTCAAATGGAGACTGGCATACTATGGATGACCATTTAAAAACATGCTCCAAAGCATTAAGTGTAAGAGAAATGCAAATTAAAACAACTCTGAGGTTGTACCTCAGATCCTGAAAATTGGCAAAGATGAAAAAAATCCAGTAACTATCAATAATAGAAGGCTTGGAGAAGATAGACATGATTATAACAATAAATCCACGTTAGTTCAGATTATGTCCTTTCCCAAGAAGGGGACCAAATTCCAGACTGACCAAGACCAGTCCTGGTAGAGCCTGGACTTCAAACAAGGAACCAGGGTCTTTTTTAGCATTCTCTTGCTCTTTATACCCTGCAGTCCAGAGTCCCAAGGAAAATCCTTTAAACAAAGTTTTTGTTAAGCTTATGTCTAGGTTGAGCTCAGGGAAAAAAAGAGATTAGAGTGTTCCTTAAAGAATAAAGTAGATCAGGTATAGGATAGTTATTTATTTCCTCCACACAAAAGAAATTCCTAAAACGCAAAAGATTTCTGAGTAGACAATGGAAAAGATTTTAAAACTTGACACAATAATCTATAACTCCTATTACATTCTGAGAGTTTAACGCTTAAAAAACCAAAACAAGAAACATTCTATGGGACTGCTGAACAGCCATTTCCCTTTCCCCTCAGCTCTGAACTTTCTAAGCAACTCCCTCAACAGACCTTAGATGTAGGCTCCTGGGGGTGGTCATCTTGTCTGAGACAGGTATAATTTCAGAAAATTCTTCCTGCTTCCAGTTGGCACTGACTGTGGAACCCTAGAACTTTTGAACTCCAGAATTTCACTGAAAATTTTACCTCTCATAATCCTTTTTGTCACCTCTGCTCAGAGAAACACATACAAAACAGAAGTGTCACCCAGAGACTTGACATCCCATCTCAGGATTATTTATTGACCTGTGTTCTCAGCGTCATAAACACCTGCCATATCTTCCAGGGGAGGAGAGTAAAGGAACCTTTATGGGAAATCCAAGAAAGAGTCTCACAGAGTGCCCACGTACTCAGCAGGTAGAAAGAGAGCAAACACCAGAGGTTTGAGTCATCAAGGTTAAGGACTACAGAGTGAGTTATGATACTTATTGCATATGGCAGTTTGAAATTATGCCCCCAAGGAACTAAACTGTCCCTATCCCTTGACCCAGTAATCCTATAATTGGGTATAAATCCCAAGGAAGTCAAAGATGGTAACAAGGATTACTTTTACCAAAGATTGAAATAGTATTTTTGTGGTAGCAAAGAACTAGAAACAAAGTTACTATCAGCTGAGAAATGGATGGAAAAAAAACTATAATGCATGAAAGTAATGGAATATTACTATACAGTAAGAAATAATAATAATGAAGAATTCAGAGAAATAAGGGAAGATTTATAAGAATGGTTACAAAGTAAAATTAGCAGAACCAAGAGAATAATATATACAATGGCCACAGCAATATAAACAAGAACACTAAAAGAAGTTGCATTCTAACAAGTGAAAAGCCAATAAACAGATAATGAAACATTCCTCCCTCCTCACAGCAGAGAGGAGGTGAAGGCAGAATGCTTTATAAAGTATCAGATGTATTCACTGTGTTGAATATTTTGCTCAATTTTTTCTTCTTCACAAGGAAGGATTCAATCTGAGAGGATGGGAGAAGAGGGAAGGACTTTTTTCCTCCCCAGCAATCAGTGGGGATGTCAAGACAAGTCATCATCAATATACTATATTTTTAAATGAATTGTTACCAGAATTAGCTTATGTTTGCTGGTGATCAGACTACTATTGTTCTTATGTCATTTTAAACCATTATTCTAGCTATCAAAAGAAATGAGAGTAAGGCAGCTAGGTGGCTCAGTGGATAGAGTAAGGAAGACCTGAGTTCAAATCCAGCCTCACACACTTACTAGCTGTGTGACCCTGGCCAAGTAACCTAACCCCTGTTTGCCTCAGTTTCCTCATCTGTAAAATGGGGATAACGGCACCTACCTCCCAGGGTTGTTAGGATCAAATGAGATATGGTGCCTGACATATAGTAAGTGCCATTACTGTTACATTACTGTAATGTCAGCTATTATTATTTAGATTGAAAGAGGAACTTAGTTTTCTGAAATTCAAATGTCCCTCTAAGGTTCACAGAGTTTTAATCCTTTCACCATAAGACACATCTTAATGATTTTTCCTACAAGCAAATGGAATGAAAACTTTGTATACCAACAGAACTGCTCTCAATGGTGTAAACTTTAGCCTGTAATAGCCATCCAGAAGAAAACAGTCCTTGCACAGTCCTCAACAATCAGGATTTATTTGCATGAATCCTGCTCTGAAATAGAAATTTGTATACACAGTAGTGCTGAGCAAGTGTTTTTGTTTCATGAAAATTGGCCTTCATGGCTAATTTATAACCTCGGGATTGTTTTTACTTAAGTTTTGCAAACCATTATTCCATGTTGCCAAAAGGGCAGATTTCTAGGCTCTTCCTTCATTTTTTAGCCTTACTTATCAACTAACCTTTTCCCTCCTTATTCTGTGCACAGGTCCTTAAAATTTCTCAACTTTTATACTTTATAATGAATCCAAAGTTCCCATTTTCTCCAGTGTCTTGACATTCTTTAAATCCCGAAAAAGGGACAACTTTCAATTACTTTTATTCATATTTCTTTCGAAGCTTCCTGGGCACAGAAGGAAAAAATGAAATTCAGCTTACTTCTCCTTGGAACTTGCTAATTGCCAAGCAAAGAGCTGATTCCTCAGTGCTGTAGCTTTCTAAAAACCTTTCAGAATTCCCTCCCCTTACAATTCCTTCTCTTGACTTCTCCTCCCCCTAAAATCCGAGGATCTGTAAAAGCTTTTCAAGTTGAAGGAAACAGGTTTTTTTTCCTTTTAATTTAAACCCATGTGTATGTCAAAAGAAATTTTATTTTAAAAACAAAACATATTTTTCTGGTTAAATTGGAGCCTATACTGTGCAAACAATGTTTTCCCCCCTCTTCTTTAAAAAATAAACTATGAAAGACTCATTAGTATGCTTCTTGTTTGTTTTTCCTTCAGTTCAGGACGATGAGATTTGAGCCTTAACCAATTCTTCAAAATTTTAAGTTAAATGATGAATACTGTAGTGTATTTGTAAGGACAAACCATGGCTAGGCAATCTCCTTCCAAAAGAGCCCAAATCTAGCCCTGTATAATCCATTCCCAGTAATAGGACGTATCCCATTCTCAACATCTTCCTCTGCCCTGAGAGTTGTCAATTCAATTTAATTCCACAATCATTTATTAAGCATCTACTATATGTGAGGCAATAACCCGAGTCTTGAGGATCCCAAGAAGACTTGTAAGAACTGTCTCAATTACATTGGGTCAGTCAGGTCAGAATCCAAAGGGAAATCAGTTGCCAGGAACAAATTTATCACTGAACACAATGACTGAAGAAAATATTGTACACTCTCAGGACTATTCATTCCACTATCGATACTTTCAGATTCACAGAATCAGTGAATCTACAAGTGTTAAATAAATATGAGATGTTAGATTACAAGAACTGGAAAGGTAAGGAAAGTTGAATAGCATGGTTAAACCTTTTTTTTTTTTAAAAAAGGAAAGACTATTCTGATTTAGAGAAATGATTCCAACTAATTTAATATTACTTTTAAGTAACTCCAGCAATTTGGAAGTAAGCTAACCAATGAATTAATAAGTATATCAAAACAATGAAACTTATTTCAGTAAAATGGATATTTCTAATGGATTATAAAATAGTTCTGGTTTGTGGATTCATAGGATTGCTTCATTATTTGCTTAGCAAGGTTCTCCTGATCATGCAAAGTCAATTTGAAACTAGCAAAGTTTTTATTATATTTATTAAGTCTTGCTTATACGGTATTGCTCTTGAGTACATTTTAAAATTGACATTGGGTACAATATGAAGAACATGGAATAAGCAGACAGCCTTTTGAACAATAGTTTGTCTTATATGATGATAATATTTACCACTCATGATACAATGTAAAAAGTGCCAGATCTGAAATCAAAGAACCTGTCTTCAAATGCTAACCCAGACTACCCATGTGACCTTTGGCAAATCACTGCAAATCTCGGGGCTAAGGTTCCTTATCAGTTAAATTGAGGAGGTTGGGTTCTATGACCTCCCACATCCTTTCCAGGTCTAAATCTATAGCCCTGGTACCTCCAATCCAGAGGACACAAGCTGGACAAAAATGTCTTTTCTGTGGTCCTTTCCAATAATATTATTAACAGGAATGACAAATTGAGCTCATATATATTTTTAAAGTATTTACAAAAATTAGATATGGGAGCATATTTTGTCTGCTACTAGAGCAGTAGATGACTACTAGAAAAAAAATAAATTTGTTCTGGAGTTATGCCACTGCAAATTAAATGCTTTCTTCTCAAAATATTTTGCCTATAACACATGCGTCAGAGAAGGATTTGTATACTAAGTACTTAATAGCTATGTGACTTTGGCTTTCCCCTCTCTGGGCCACAATTTTGGCATCTGTAAAATGAAGGGCTTGTTGAATCTTATGCCATATCCTAAAATCAGCTTAAAGTGGATACCTAACTGAATTAAAAGTCACATCATAAAAAAAAAATAGAAGAGAATCAAATCAGGTACCTTTGATAACTATGACTAAAGGAAGACTCCTTAACCAAACAACGGATAAAGGCTTGCAAAAAAAAAATAGGATAAATTAAATTACTTGAAATTGAAAAGCTGTTGAGCAAATAAACAACTGCAAAAGCAGTTGGTTGGGAATATGTCTTTGCCTGAAATTTCTCTGATAAAAGTCTGGTATTCAAGTCATATAGGAAACTAGCATAACTACAAATACAAAAAGCCATTTCCTAAATGGACAATTGGACAAAGGATTCAAACAAACAGTTCTCAAAAGAATTGAAAACTATAAACATTTATTTGAAAACATACTACAAATCACTAATAAGAGAAATTTAAATTTTAAAACAACTCATCTCACACCTAGCAAATTGACAAAGATGACAAAAAAAAGGGAAGATTTGATATTGAAGGGCTTATGAAAAGATAGGTACACATTATCACACCATTGGTGAAGCTGTGAATTGGTCTAATCAGTCTGGAAAGCAATTTAGAATTATT
Source organism: Phascolarctos cinereus (assembly GCF_003287225.1). Classification (NCBI taxonomy): domain Eukaryota; kingdom Metazoa; phylum Chordata; class Mammalia; order Diprotodontia; family Phascolarctidae; genus Phascolarctos; species Phascolarctos cinereus. The sequence goes on from NW_027556180.1 coordinate 63,127,086, forward strand.
CCAAAAAGTGGCTAAAATGCTCATGCCCTTTGACCTAGAGATTCCATTGCTAAGCAAAAATCCTAAGGAATTAAAAAAATAAAAAGAAGGGCCCATATACAAAAAATTTTTATAGCAGCTCTTTTTTGGGGGGGAGGGGTCATAGGAAAAAGCTGGAAACAAAGTAGAAACTCATGTATTGAGGAATGGCTAAACAAATTGTGATCTACAAGTGTAATTGAATACTGCTGTGGTGTAAAAAACAATGAACAGGAAGAGTTCAGAGAAGAATGGGAAGATTTATATGAACTGATGCCAAGTGAATTAAACAGAACCAGGAAAACAATAGAGACAATGACTATAATGATGTAAATTGAAAGAAAAACAACTATATGCTGCAAAATTATACTAAGCTGGGTTGCAAAGAACAGATACGAGGGTCCACTTCCTTCCCTTCTTTGCAGAGGTGAGGGATCAGGAACATGGAAAGCTGCCTATAACATCAGGCTTGGCTGATATGATAATCAATTTTGCTGAACTGTTTTCATCCTGTTCTTAAAAATTCCTTGTTATAAGGGTGGTTCTCAGAAAGTGGATGTGTCAAGGTGAGGGATCATGGGATCATAGATTTAGAACTGGAAAGTTCCTTAGAGGTCATCAAGTCCACCCTTTCATTTTACAGATGAGGAAACTGAAGGTCAAATTCACACAGCTACTACGTGTCTGAGGTAGAATTTAAATTCAGATTTTCTTGACTCTCAGTCTAACACTCTATCCACTACTCCAGTATTACCTCTTGAGATTTTTGAGGAATTGAAAGTGAGATCAAAACCACTCTTCTACTTTCATTTCAATTGAAGAAGCATTGATTAAGCACCTGCTGTGTGCCTGGCATGGTGGTAGAAGCTGGGGTTAGAAGGCAAAGAAGGCCAAGAAAGAAAACAATTCTTGTCTTCAAGGAGCTTATGAGAGCAAGTCACTTAATGGTTTCTGTGCCTAAGTCTCCATATCCATAAAAAGGGTTTATACTTGCCCTACATATCTCACAGAATTATTCTGAGGATTAATTGATAAAATGCATATAAAATGCTTTGCAAGCATAAAATAATTTTTATATACATATATATATGCATATATATATGTATGTATATATATATATATATATTTATGTACACACACACACACACATATTTGTACATATACAATTATGTGAGAACTAACAGACAGGAGAGCTGGCCTGAAGCTAGGAAAGTATTGGTTTAAGTAGCCCCTCTGACACATACTGGCTATGCGACCTTGGACAAGGAACTAGTCAGTACTCTAGGTAACTCTGAGACTATAAGCTTCAGATAAAGTGCCAACCTGCATGGGGAGAAAGTTTTCACACCCAAGAGTTCCCTACACCAATGAAATCACAAGTCCAATCCCTGTTCCTGGGCTGTTGTGACAACTAGGTCTTGGGGCATGTATGCGCGTGCGCGTGTGTGTGTGTGTGTGTGTGTGTGTGTGTGTGTGTGTGTGTGCATGTTCCTGAGAGATCATGGGATGTAGGGCCAGAAGGGACTTTAGAGTCTACTTGGCCCCACCCTTTTATTTCACAGATGAGGAAACTGAAGCCCAGGTTGGAAAATTGACTTGGCTAAGGTCTCTCCCTCAAATCCAACTCTGAATGAACTCAGAGAGAACTTTGATTTCAATTCAACAAACGTTAATCATGTGACTGTCTGCAAGATAGTGATTTCCTTCTGGAGTTGGGGCTATACATATCATCCATTCTGATTTCCTATGAGACAAAAGTCTAAGAATTCTCTAGTTTCAGGCCTAGATATAATTGGATAAATGTTCCCTGATTTTTTTTTATAGGACATAAAAACCACAGTAAAACTGGGGCCTGAGTAAAGGACTGACTCCAAATTAATATGACAAAAGAAGTGTTTAATTCTTAGCCTTACTGACAATGGAAAATAACTCAGCCTGGTTCTTTGGGTATCTTGACTCCAAGATCTCAGTATTTCTGAATGAAACAAGCTTAAAAAATGTCCTTCACCCACAGGAAAAATTAGAGCACAAGGAACCAGGCTGTATAGGCTTGTCTCTCCCTGGGTGATTATATATTATGCCTAATCCAAAGAATAGGCAAAACACGGGATTTACAAGACACATGTAAAGGGAGGGAAGGGGAAAGTATGTCTGTTTTATAGTCATTAAAAAAAGTAATCTTTTTTTTTTTGTTAACCATACTGTATCAGTAATTCTACAGACCCAAACTCTGGAGGGTATACCCTTCCTAGACAACTAGGTGGTACAGTGGATAGATAGTTGGGCCTGGAGTCAGGAAGACCTGAATTTAAATTCAGTCTCAGACACTTATAGCTGTGTGACTCTGAACAAGTCACGTAACCTTTGTTTGCCTCAGTTTTCTCAGCTGTAAAATGGGCATCCTTTGTGAGGACCAAGTGAGATAATATTTGAGATTATTAGATAATAAATATAAATAATAAGAATGAGATAAACAAATAATATAATAAAGCACTTTGGCACATAGTAGGCATTATATGAATATTTATTATCTTCCCTCCAAATTATAACCCCATTTTAAAAATTAAAATCTCATTTTTAAGTAAACTCTTTTCTTAATGTTAAAAAAGGTTAACAACTACAAAAAAAAAAATCTCACAGAAATTTGCTCTTAATGTTTAACCAGATCCAAATTACAGACTCTACTTGTTTCCAAGGAGAGTGGTCAACACTTAATTGTGTTCTATTCACTTCCAGTTAGTGAGGGCTATCATTTGCCCATTGTTGGATACTTTTTAAGTACTCATTAATCTCCAGCAAGAACTAACTTAACTTAACAAGCAGGGAAATCTTTTGAAGTGAAAGGTGCCACTAGTTTAACGAGAAGATTAAGTCACAATCACTCTGAAGGTCATCATTTGGTACTAAGATTGACCCCAGCCTGGTATTTCATGAAGTATAGAACTTGGGCCAGATAATCTTCATCTCTTCCTGCAATAGCCCAGTGGAAATTTACCTGGATGTAGTACCAGATTTTTGAGTCTGAATGAACTCTAAAGGTCATTTAATCCAATTTCCTCATTTTGAATATGAGGAAACTGAGATCCACAGAGACTGAATCATTTGTAATCATCAGCAAATATGTAACAGGGCTATGATTTGAACCCAAGTCTTTGGACACCAAATCAAGAATTCTTTCCACTATAACAGGAACTCAGTCTGAGATCTGTGAACTTTTTACACACACACACACACACACACACACACACACACCACACACACACAACTATATTTCAATAGAATTGGTTTCCATTACAATCCTATGTATTTTATTTTGTGCATTTAAAATATTATTATGAGAAGGGATCCATAGATTTCACCAGCCTGCCAAGGGGTCTGGGGTACAAAAATGGCTAAGAACTCCTGGCAAGTATATATCATGATTTAAAGAGATGTAACTGCTCAATCTTTATATCTTATTCAACTAAAATCAACTTCTTAATATTGTGAAAAAAAACCTTTCCAATTTGTTTAGACTCTGCATCTGTAAGACACTAACTGGGGGAAAAAAGAGAATAAGGATTTATATAAAGAGCCTAATATGTGCCTGGCACTTTACAAATATCATCTCATTTGATAATCACAACAACGCCATGGGGTAGGTGCTGTTATTTATGCCCATTTTATCATTGGGGAAACTGAGTCAAAAAGAAGTTGAATGACTTGCCCAGGGTCATATAGCTAGTAAGTATCTGAGACTGGATTTGAACCCAGGTCTTCCTGACTCTAGACTTAGTGCTCTATCCATTGTGCCACTGAGCTGCCTAATTAGAAAGTAGCTTCATCTGTAGTCTAATTTCAAGTGTCTGTCTCAATTCAAGGACCTACAGGTTAGTTTTGCATTGAAGAGTGATAATAGGGCTCATCCAGTGTTCTAATGATATGTGTATAGAGCACATGTTGTGCCTTGGGTCAGGAAGACTGAAGTTCAAATCCAGTCATAAACGTTTACTAGCTGTGTGAGCCTGGGCAAGTCACTTAACTTTTGTCTGCCATAATTTTTTCTTCTATAAGAATGGGGATAATAATAGTATCTAACTCCCAGGGTTGTGAGTATAAAATGAGATAATGTTTGTGAAGGTTTTTTTCCCTTAAATCTTAGAGAGTTATATAAATGCTAGTATTTAGTATTACTATTAATACATCTTATGATTACAAATAAAAATCATCAAAGATGACTCTCTCCTTGTCTGCTTCCATTATTGCATTACGATTATGCATATCGATTATGAGAAAATGGATCCTGTCTTCATTATAAACAAACACTATCTATGAGGATCACAAGACTTAGAGCTGAAAAGTACCTTAGAGGGCATCTAATCCAACTTTTCATTTTACAAGTGAGAAAATCCAGAGAGGTCCAGAGAGATTAAGTCACTCACCCAATGTCAAAAATGTAGTAAGTAGCAAAGCTGGCATTTCCTCTGACTCAAAATCTACACAAAATTATTTGACTGTAAAACACCAGGTATTGAAACAATCAAAAGGAAGGCAACCAGCTGTTTGGGGGCAGGGTGCAGTTTCCTCTGGAGCTCTCCAAAGAAAGAGGAGGGGAATGAGGCAAGATGAGATGGCTGGGCTCTGGAGGCTAGGGAGAGGAAGGTGTTGTCATCTGTACCACACTGATGACATTTTCAACTCCTCAAATTGCCAAAGTACTGTGGTCATAAAATTGAATCTGTCTGAGTGATGACATCCTGGAAATCTATGAACACATGAGACAAACTAATGATCTCCAACTCCCTGCAGCTTCTCTCCACCTGGATGCCTCATCAACACCTCAAAGTCAAATCCAAAACTGAGCTTTCCTCCAAAATGTGCTTACTCTGACTTCCCCTTTGCTAACAATGGTGCTACCATAACTCAGTCTTCTGTGTTAAAAACATGAGTGTTGTGATCATTTCTTTCTGTTCCTTCAACTCTCAGAACCAGCCATTAAGTCCTATAGATTCCAACTCTATATCTCTCTCTTATTTATTCTCTTCTGGATATTCCTACTGCAACTGCCATAGGTTAGGAATTCATTACTCTCCACTCATACAATTGCAATTGCCTCTTAACAGGTTTTCCTGCCTTCATTCTCACCCTCCTGCTGGATTAATCTTTCTTTTGTAGAGATGTGGCCATACTACTTCCCTGATCAAAACCTTTTAGTGACTTTCTACTGTCTACCAATTAAAATATACACTCTGTCTAGCATTAAAATTTAAACTCTACAATCAGGCACCCCTCTACTTCCACTTCCCATTTTCATTCATAGTCTATGTTCCAGCCAAACTGGACCACTCTCTTCCTCTGCTACCACACCTTGGCCTCTCTTCACCTCCCCATGCCCTCTCTCCACTTATTTCCCTTGCCTAGACTATCCTCTCTATCATTGCCTGTTAAAATACAGTTTATCCTTTAAGGCTAAACTGCCATGGCACTTTCTTCATGAAGCCTGCCTTGATCTCCCACCACTAGCTCTGAGTCTAAACTCAAAGCCAGATTACCTTATTCTTTGCCCAGTGCTCTTTCTACTATTCTACACTGCCTCAAAAAGTCTTTCCATTCCAGCTTATTCTAGCATGTAAATGTGTTTCCTAGAGTAAAAGCTTTTTTTAAGAGGTGATATTGCCAACAAAAACAAAGGACTTGAAAAATAAAGCAACTCCCCATTTGATGAGAATTTAAAACCTTACCAGTGCTCTGGAGTTGGTCATCAACTAGGACATAATTAAGAGGTTATGTAGCCTATTACTTGTCACAATAGAAACCCAAATTTCTTAATGTGATTAAGTGATAGAGCATAGATTCAGAGCTGGAAGGGATAGTATATTCACCTTTCAATTTTATACGGTGTGTCTACCATCACTTTCTATTGCTGAGGCTTGCAGATTCAACTTTTAGGAATCTTAATCACTATGGACAAGAACTGGACCTGAAATTAGCACACTGTATCACCAATCTTTGGCCATCCACATGGTTAATTGAGATTTTAAAAATGGATGAAACATTGATTTGGAAGACTGTTCCTTTAAAAAATTAAAAACAAAACTCTTCAAATAATTCAACATAGCTTTAATGAACAGTAGATTAGATTATGATGCATCTAAAACAAAATTTAAACACAAAAGTTTAATTTCACACCTTTTGTACCAATCCCTAATTTATTAATCAATAATTATGAATCTAACAAACTCAAGTCAAGCCTGTTTTGATCCCCAGCTCTAATTAGAAATCTCCTTTATTTACTCTGTAGCCTTATCTTACAATAAAAACTTCCCAGAATTGGTATAAAGTCCCTCAATTTCAGGCTAGTTTGCTATCAGAAGACTAAATTTCCTCTCAATTGACAGATGTATTAAAAGACCTCTGACTGTTACGGCTATTCCTGCTCAGCTAGAGGTTCTTCAGAATTGTTGTGTTTCTATACAATCTCTTCTGTCTTGGTTAATATGAGGAAGAACTTGATATCTTATGTTGCTTCTTGCAAGAAAACTTTACCTGTGACTAGTTTTGTTAGTCATAAGGGGCATCTGTTTGTCCTTTTTGTGGGCTTTTTTATTTAAAAAAATTCTTAACTTACAAACCAAATAAAATGAGCATTTCCATATACATTGTGGAACAGGAAATGATTGTATGTGAATCTACAAATCTCTATTGTGAAGAGCTTGCTTGCTTTTCCATTTAAATATATAATAAATTCAACATGTAACTTTCAAAGCTGTCCTGTTTGTGATCTTATCTGGCCCTCCTATCTTTTCATTTACTTTTATTATGTATATATAATATATATGCAAGAGAAACCCCACTCCATCTCTTTCTGCCTCCAACTTCCTCCAGTTAAAAACAAATCAACCTTTGAAACAATATGCATAGTCAAGCAAAACAAGTTTCCACATTGGTTACGTCATTTTGCAACTTGAGTCCATAGAAAGTGGAGATTTTTTTTTTCATATGGCCATTGATAGCTTGGATATTTTTCTTTGAATATTGACCTTTAGGAACTAGAGAGTAGTTCTTGTTCTTATACATTTGAGTCAATTCCTTGTATATCTTAGAAATTACACCTTTATCAGAAAAAATTTCTTCAAAGTTTTTTTTCCCCTGAATCAAGTTTTTTGTTTCTTATTTAAAGAAGGGGAAGAAAGGATAGAATTTGGAACTCAAAACTTTAAAGGAAAATGTTAAAAAAAATACATATATATTAGTAGTGTTTGTGAAAAACTTTAAAATTTTATCAAAACTGTCTATTTTGTCTTCTATTATCCTCTGTATTCTTTGTTTGGTCATGAACTTTTCCTCCATCCATAGATCCAATAGGAAATGTCTTCCTTACTCATCAAATCTGCTTTTGATGTGACCTTTCATATCAGTCACTTAAATATATGGAGTTTATCTTGGTATGTGGTATGAGGTGTTGATCTAAATCTAATTTCTGCCAGACCGCTTTCCAGTTTTCCTGAAGTTTTGGTCAAACATAAGTCTACTAGGTTCATTGCTTCTGTATGTTGTGTACCTTATCTGTTTCACTTGTTTATTTATCTTTACAAAGACAAAAATAGGTTGGCTAATTACTGCTTTGTATTATAGTTTGAGGCCTTATACTTTTAAGTACCCTTCTTGCTCCATCCTTTCAATATATCCCTTTACATTTTTGCCCTTCTGTTCCTCCAGATTAATTTCGTGAATTTCTCTAGGTCTATAAAGTAATCCTTTGGTAGTATGAGTCATATGGCACTGAATAAGTAAATTAATTTATGTATCAATGGCATTTTTATTGTGTTAGCCCAGGCCAACCATAAGTTTGCCTTCACAAAACTGCCATTCCTGAACTCTGATTATAAATTATCATACCCATTCTTTGTTCTTGTTTTTATTCAGTCATGTCCAGCTATCCATGATCTCATTTGGGGTTTTCTTGGCAAAAATACTGGAGTAGTTTGCCGTTTCCTTCTCCAGTTCATTTTACAGATAATGAACTGAGGCAAACAGGGTTAAGTGATTTGCCTAGCTATTTAGTATCTGAGGCTGGATTTGAACTCAGGTCCTCCTGTCTCCAGGGCTGGTGCTCTATCTACTGCACCACCTAGCTGTCCACCCATTCTTTAAGCACAGGCTTTATTCTTACTAGCACTAGGAAGCCTTTTCTTAGCACCTCAGTACAAGGGATTTCCCCTTCCTCTGAAATCCTAAAGTACTTCTAGTCTGGGCCATTTACTTGACAGAACTATAGTGTTAATTTTCTTACCCATGCTGGTGTGAGTCATGATGAGTGTGCATATTTTAAACCTAGTTCAGAAAAATAACTAAAGTAGAAATACAGACCAGATCTCCAACAGTCTCCTCTTGTCATTTTTCTAGCTACAAGAATCAACTGCCCATTTATTAATACAAATGTAACAAATAAACACTGATTGTTGCTAGAGCAGAGAATGTAAGGGACAAGGCTAGAAGTCTCTTCTGGTACCCTTATGATGTTGTAAGAAAGTGAGAAAGGCCTCAATCCAGCATGTTGAGTAGACATTGAGTCAAGAGTAACTCACACAAGATGGCAGCCACCATCAGGTCAGGGCTGTAATCTGTATCACTTGAGGGGACTCCTAAATTGATGAGATCACAAAGTATTGGAGTCTTGCATGCTATATCTGGGCTAGATGTTTGCTAAGACGCAAGGCCTAGATAAGATAGAACTTGTTAGCCTTAGAAAACTTGCAGCCTTGTAGGAAGGCTCAAAAATTGGGGAAAATCTAATATACCACTAGGGTTGGGTCAGATTTGTGATTTCACTGGGATAGGGAATTCCTAATGAGGAAACCTCATCTACCAACTCAGACCAGCCACCCTTCTGCAAATTCTAGAGTTGCCTGGGGTACTGACAAGTCAAGTAGCTTGCCCGGTTTCTTTCTTTTTTTTCAGATATAACCATTTATTTAACAATTAGGCCAAATAAATTCCATAGATATTAATGTTAAAGCAAAAGGCATAATCACAATACACATGTCACGCTCTCTTAATATACACCATAATCTGCTATTAAATGTGCATGAAGAAACAATTTTCAAATGTCCACATTCAGATGGACAGTTTTGAGACTGAAAATGACCTGCGCATAATTTTTTAATGCTACAGCACCTCACCTGAGAGGTGGTGAAAACTAGATACACATTAGAGGAATTTCAGAGAAGCAGATAGACATGGGAGTCAAACACATGGGCTTAGAGTAAAGCACAACTTTGGATTACAGTTCACCCTCATCGCTCCTCATCTTCTCCATATGAATATAGCATTTTTATAAGCCCTTTCAATTAACCCTCATCCTTTAAAGGGAGTTTAGAAAACCTCAGGTTTTAATAGTATTGTCCTTCTGTTTACACCAGGAGAACTGCAAACTTTAATCAAACTATCTCCAGCCAATTATTCACTGAAATGGTTGCTGCCTCATCCAGTCAGAACAGGCCTCCCAGCTAACAAGTTGAGGTTGACTCCTTAAGCTTGTTGATCTGGTTACCAAAACAAGTTATGGAAGCCCTTCTTTACCTGCTCAAGCAAGAAGGGGCAGCCCAAGTATACCTACTGCCATGGCAGAGTGCAGCAAATGAAGAAAAGAAGACCACAGGCTGATCTTCCCCCGCAGCAGCAGAAAACACTAAGCAAAGCAGTAGCCAATTCTCTTTGGTCATGGATAGTCCAAGCTTTCTTTCAGGAATACCCTCAGCCACAGTACATACCCATACACCAAAAGCAAAGAAGGCTCATTATGTGCATGTGCAGTCCCTCCAGCAAGCTCTCTCAAGGTAGTTTCCCTAATAAAAATTAAAAAATCAATTTAATCAAAACATTTAATTGTTGAGAGGGAGAAAATGTATAACCCATGGTAAAAAAAATAAATAAAAAATAAGAATTTTTAAAAGAAAAAACAACTGTCCAAGATTGCTATTCACTCATTTTTTCCTTAAGTGTCAGCTGAAGCATACTATACTCCATACCTCCCATTTTAAAATGTGTTTCTTGTATAAACGTTGTCAGGTTCTTATTTTTGGTCCATCCTACTATCCATTCACATATCATATATATATATTTCCCTACATTCCAGGGTTTCAAAAAAGTTCAGGGGAAAAGCAGGTGTCCTCAAGGGGCCAGACCCCTCCCACCCCCACCCCAAGGTCTTCAGTGCTGTCAACCCCAGCTCAGCACCAGGTAAGCGGCTAGACCCCTATAGCCTCCAGCTGCCAGCACCTGAGATCTCAGCACATGAAGACTGCCCCTTGCCTAAATCCAGGAAATAGGCAAACACAAGGAGAAAAAGCAGAAAGGGCTAATGACTCAAAACACAAATTCAGATCAAAACAAATTCAGAAGGGGACAACACTGTCAAAATTTCCACATCCAAAACCTCAAAGGGTTTGAGATGTTCCTAAGCACAAAAAGCCTTACTGGAAGAGCTCAGGAAGGACTTCAAAAGTCAAAGAAGAGGTAGAACACTTTGGAAAGAAATGAGAAATATGCAAGAGAGTCAATAGCTTAGAAAAGGACAAAAATTAATTGTAGAAAACAAGTCCCCCCAAAATACAGCTGGCCAACTGGAAAAAAGTACACTAAAGAAAATAAATCCCCCCCAAAACACAATTGGTCAAATGGGGAAGGAAGGAGGTACAAAACCCAAAAGAAGAAAGCAATCTGTCAAAAACTAGAATTGGGCAAATGGAAACCAATGACTCAAGAGAGCAAGAATCAGTCAAACAAAAACAAAACAACGAAAAAAAATACCTCATTGGTAAAACAACTGACCTGGAAAAAACAGTCCGGGAGAGACAATTCAAAAATCACTGGTCTACCTGAAAACCACAATGGAAAAAAAAAACCCAAAACCTGGACAGTATATTTCAGGAAACCATAAAGGAAAACTGCCCTGAGGTCCCAGATCCAGAGGGTAAAACAGCCATAGAAAGAATCCTCCGATCACCCCCTGAAAGAGATCCCAAATTGAAAAGACCAAGGAATATAGTAGTCAAATTCCAAAATATCATGGAACCACAATCAGGACCATACAGGATCCCATAGCCTCCGCATCCAAAGACTATAGGGCATGGAACATGACACTCCACAGGGCAAAGAGCAGGAACTACAACCAAGGATCAACCACCCAGTGAAAATGAGCATGATCCTTCGGGGGAGGAGATGGACACTCAATGAAACAGGGGACTTCCATACCCTCCCGACAAAAAAGACCAGAGCTCAACAGAAAACCCGATCCTCAAGTACAAGACTGAAGAGACACAAAGCAGCTTGCCCAGTTTCATATGGCTTGTGTATGTCAGAGACAGGATTCTAACCCAAGTATTCATAATTCCAGAGTCACCCCACTATCCATTACACAATGCTCATTCTCATAACACACAATATATGATAAAAGTATTACAGAGTCGCACATGAAAGTGCCGAGTAAGATGTGAGGGGAAAGGCCATTATTGATCATGGAAGCCTTCTTGGAAGTGTCAGGCTTCAAAGGAGGGGTGATAATTCAGCAGGGAAAAGATAAGGAAAGAACCCATTCTAGTCGTAGGGAACTCTATGACTAAAGGCAGGGAGATAAGGGAGGAAAAAGAGGGTTTAGGAAGTAGGAGTGTAGAGTATTTGGAGAGGAAAAATATGAAATAAGTTTGGAAAGGTTATCTGGTAGTAGATTATGGAGTATCCTAAACATTAAGGTAAAGGATTCTGAGATTTATGCGTGAGGCCATAGGGAACCACTGAAGATTTTCTAGCAAAGTTAAGGAAATATTCTCACTGAATCAAGGGATCTAGGAGAAATAGTATCTCTCACTTCCTAGCTGTGTGACCTCAGGAAAGTCACTCAATCTGTTTGCCTCAGTTGTAAACTGGGGATAATAATAGCACCTGTTTCCCAGGGTTATTCTTGGGATCAAATGAGATGATATTTGGAAAGCACTGAGCACAGTGCCTGGCACATAGTAGGCACCAAGCAAATGCTAGCTATTATTGTTATTATTATTAATGACAAAGAAAGGAATAAAGTTGATTAGTTGGTCTTCGCCTTCAAGGTTACCCAAGCTTTTCATTTGGCTTATTAAATATCTAACCAATTTTTGGTTAAGCATATTTTGGTCCAATAGAAAGGATCTTAGAAGAAGCAGGAACAATAAAATATGACTGCTGGTCACTTGGTCTCTGTGAAGCCCACATAGTTCTATCAGATCTTTTTTTTTTTTTAATAAGGCAATTGGAGTTAAGTGACTTGCCCAGGGTCACATAGCCAGTAAGTGTCTGAGGTTAGATTTGAACTCAGGTCCTCCTGATTCCAGGGTCAGTGCTTTATCCACTGTGCCACCTAGCTGCTTCCTACCAGATCTGAGGAGAAATCATTTACTCTGTCAGGAAGGCACTAACAAGGACAAAGGCAGAAAGTCCATTGGAGTGATTCCATGAGACGACAGTAGAGAGGACCCTGGCTCTCACTTTCTGATTTTCCTCAAGAGACAACCTAAGAGACCATTTAAAAACCAAATATTTTATAAACCTTAATAACATATAAAATGCTAACATGATTTCTATTAGTAATAATAGAAGCATTTTATAAACTTCACCTTAAACAACAAAACTAATTAAATTTATTTTTATGCTTAATTCAACTTTTAAAATATCTTCAACTTATAGCTATCTTGGAATGATTTTTTTCATGTGTATTTCTCATTTTTCCTGGGTAAATTGTAAGCTTTAGGAGGGCAGGGACTTGGTCTGCTGTTTCTTTGTATTCCTCAGAATACATAACATAGAACTTTGTGCATATCAAATATCTAGTGAATACTGGTGGTTGATGATGATGATTGAAGCTGGAAACTGGAGTCAAATATCTTTTGCCTAAAGGATGACTAAGTAACTCAAGTTTTGGAAAGATTACCAGTATTCAGCTCCTTCCAAAAATTATCTGGGAAACCTTGCCAAGACCATTTTGGAGTTTTGCAAACTGCTTTCTAGAGTGCTGAATCTTGCGCTGATGTGATACGGGCATCTCTATCAGTCTTACTCAGCCTGGACATGCACGCTAGTAAGGTCAGTTGACAAATCTGACATATTCCATTTGGCGCCTACTATAGAGTCAGGAATTAAGTGTTTACTAGAAGAATTAGTCTTCTTAAATCAAGTCTATGTCCCTAACAGGCAGTGGGAAGAGAGATGTATTTGGAGTTGAAGATCTGATTTCAAATTTGGGTTCTGACACTTGTTACTTGTGTGACCTTAGGTAACTCACGTGAACTTTCTGGGCCTCAGGACAGTCAATTGTAAAGAGAGATGATTGTACTATATGACTTCCATGGTCCTTCTAGCTTTAAATCTATGACTGTGATTCTTTTAATTTTTGTTACAATGCTCTTCCAATTCAGTCATCCTTGACAATGTAAGAGATAACAGCATTTTCCATCGGTTTGATTGGCTAAGGGTGTGGGGGAGCGGACAATAGATCAAATAACTTGCCTTTCCTTCCATCCCTTGGCTTTCCTCAAGGCAGGGGTGGTCATGAATTGATAGGGTCGGTCACTTTTTGTTCGTTGAAGGAGAAGTAGCTCCTTAATTAAAAATTGATTCCTTCTTTAGAAAGGGAACAGCACCTCCAATAACCTTCGGAGTTGGTAGATCTTGGAATGTCAATAAGATATTGCTTCCTTTCTGGTAATTTCTTGGGGAAGAGGTGAAAGGGTCAGAAAGGTCCTAGAAAGAAGGAACATGTCCATGCACCTAATCATTTTCATTACATCTCTCTCAGCCTCTAGCAATAAGTTTGTCTTTCTTTTTGAGGTTCAGTTGGCAGGAGCTCTATTGGCCAGTGCCTCGAAGATCCTGAAAAGTAATGGCTTCTGGTAGAACAGACAAAGGATCATGGATTTAGAGATGAAAGGAATCTTAAAGGTCATTGAGTGAAACACCCTCTTCTTATAGATGAGGAAACCAAGGCCCATAGAAGTTTTTGGTTGTTTTTTTTTTTAGGCAATTGGAGTTAAGTGACTTGCCCAGGGTCACACAGCTAGTAAGTGTCAAGTGTTTGGTCTGAGTCCGAATTTGAACTCAGGTCCTCCTGACTTCAGGGCTGGTGCTCTATCCACTGCGCATCTAGCTGCCCCAAGGCCCATAGAAGTTAAGTAACTTACTCAGGGTAATACGGGTAGAAGGATTTGAACCCACATCTTCTTGACTCCAAGCAAGACTAGCACTTTAATTGCTACTCCCTCAATCAGTGCTTTTTAGAAAAAAAGTTAAACTAACACACATATGCTGGACTGATTTCCATTCACGTTTAATAAACTGCAAAATACAATCCAGTCAGTTTCTGTGGTAGGTTGAGAAAGATTCTGCATTGTAACCAGAGACAATTAAGGAGACAGAGAGAAGCCAAAGGAGTGCTTAGTGCCAACCAGAAGTTCTCCCCCAAGATAAACAGTGTCAGCATGTAGAACCTTATGCAACCCAGAAGGGACAACTTGGAAACAATAAAAATGAAAGTTTGAAGAGAAATGAGGCTGCTGTGTCCCTGTCACTACAAGGGGAGAGGGCACATACGGCCTTCTGGGGACAAGTCCTCTAAGTAGAACTACTTTCCTTGTGCGGAATCCATATATACTCACCAAGCAATTTTGGGACCGTAATTTGTTTTCCCAAACAGGCTACCTTCCTGGGAAGGGAATGCATGGCTAGCCAAGAGAAAAATCATTTGGCAGTTGTAGTACGGATTGTAAATGATTAAACTGACTTTCTGGTACAAATCAGTCTTATGTGAGGTTGGGCAGCATGAGCCAATTTTTCCAAGGCCTGATTGCCCCTGGTTGAGTGAACAATCAAAATTCCAGACCTGCAGAGTTGGGAGGAGAGGGCTGAGGGCAACCTCTGGCGTCTCCCGTCAATATATCTTTTATTACTGCAATTGACTTTTTTATAATTCCATAAAAACAAGCTCTTTATTCTTCTGCCCTTATGGTACAGTTACTGCCCTTTGGTAATGGGGCTTGAAGGATTATTTTAAACTCTTCTTTCCTTGCGTCACAGTGTACCTAAATAACTGGATGAATGAATTTATGTGGTATGCTGTCCTGATGCAGATCTAATGAGAAGAATGGGATGGATGAGCTCTGAGGTCGTTGCCAGCTCTAACAGCCTATGGTTCAGTGAATCTCCCTGTATACTTAGCACTTTATTCTCCCTGGCAGAGCATTAGATACTTAATGCATCCACAAGACAAAGCACAGGACAATCTCTGTAAATCAAGGGATTTGTCATCGCCACTTTGGGTGACATCATTGAGAACGAAACCCCAACACCCTAAGTTTTAGTCTGCTAAAACCTCCTAATGAAGCTTTAACACTGTAATATGGAAAATTAGTGGAAGTCTTTGGTTGAAAAAAAAAAAGGCTAAATCGTTGCTGAAATTCTCTTATGTATGTCAGGTTGCCATAAGGGTTGTAAAATTCCTTATTTTTAATTGTGAATCCATTTTCAAAGAATATTTATATTCAAGATTTATTATCTTCTGGTGTTCCACAGGTTCAAAGAGGGCTATATTAAAAAAAATTCTTCCATTTATTCAGGAATGTACAATCCAAAAATACCATATTTTTATTTACTGTTATTTTTTTAAAAGCTAGCTTCTTTAGTTATAGGACCATTGCTAAAAAATTAATCATGCATAGAACATAGGCACTTTATTAGTAAAACTGAAACCAGCTTTTATCCCAATAGATTCAGCATAAAAGGTTACTAAAATTCTGAAGAAATCAAAATAGCACAGAAAAACAAGCTTCCAAGATTCAGTTTCAGAAGCTCATCACTTGGAATCTGCAGGCTTTGTATTTGCATTGCTAACCTGAGAAACAGAGTGACTCTATCTACTGGAAAAAGAGGAAATGTAGGCCTTTTGCTTCATATCCTCCAATTTTTATGAAAATCTTCCCTGACTCCAGGAAAAAAAAAAACCAACACCAAAAGCTACTTCAAAGTTAATTCCTCTGGTAGTGCAGACAGTCTGCCAAAATGGAAATGGAGAGATTACATAACCTCTCATTTGGACAATGTTTCTTCGTTTCAATCACAGCCCAAAATATCTCTGTAAATCCTGGAATTCTATTAGGGGAGGCCATTCACTGACCTCTTTCCCGAAGTCTGGGGCATCTTGAATATAGGCTGCTAGTTAAGATTGAAAACTTTAATACCTGGACACCACATAGAAGAAAGAACCAAAATTAGTTTTCCTTCCAACTTGTTTAGCATAGGTTTAAATATAGACCAATTAAAATCTCTGGAATGTGTTATCTTTGCCCTTTTTTGCAAAAAAAAGCTAATTTAAATGCACTAATATTTTTTCAAATATAAAAAGTTCTATAGAAAAGCAAAATCTGTCTCAAACTAAAAAGGAAAGTATTCATGAAATTTATCTTGATCTAGAAAAAATTGGGCAACATTAAAAAAAAAATCAATATTCTTTAACTATGGATTGGTGACAGACTTAGGGAAAGTATCAAAGGACATGAGGTAAGCCCTAGGCATAAATGAACATGTTCACCAGCACTGCCTAGGTGGTGAATTGTTCAATGATTGATAATTCACATATGACCCAAAATGGGGCCTTTCCTACTTCCTAGTATCTAAACTTAACTACAGAGAGGATTTCTTTCTTCTTCCCACTCCACCCTCCAATCAAAATTTTAGCCTTCTCTCCCTGTTTTTCCACTAAAACGGTGTTTTTTTGCAGTGTGCTGGGAAGACAGAAAGAAAGTTCCATCACCACACTAGATAATGACAAAAGCTCTGTTAAGACTTAAAAAAAAAAAGTCCCAGCCTTATTGCACTCACTGTATGGCCTTGGGAAAGCCACTTCACTAGGTGTCAGTTTTCCTGCCCTTAAAATGGGGATTAAATACTACCATTCTTTTCTACATCTCAGTCTAGTATTTTTGTGAGGATCTAGAACTATCCATTATTATGTACCAGCCATTGTGATTGGGGCTAGGGACACAAAGATAAAATTGAAACATTTCTTGCCCTTGTGGGGCCAAAATTCTAGTGGGGGAGATAATGCATATGAAAGCAGAAGCTTGGTCCTCCAACCCCAAATACTATATCCTTGCCATTGTAACACACTGCATCTCTGTTTTGACTTTGTGTGGTTGCAGTTATTTTGATGAAGAAAACGGTAATATAGATATGAGGCACTTAAAATATCCCAGGTGATGCAACATAAAGAAATATTTTAAAACAAAAAAAGCTCTTTAGTCTTTCCATAGTATCAGCCATATCAACTATCATGGCTGCATTGGTAAAATGGTGAGCCTCTTACTTTGTGAAAGGAAATAAGTGTGTGCATACACATATACATGTACATATATGTATATATACACATATATACAATATATATGGGGGAGGGGAGAAATTTAAGTCAGATGGTTTCTATAGCTACCCTTACTAACTACACAATTAACTTTTTACCACATGTGGGAAATTCCTGAATTATGAACATCCCTCATATGTATATAACAACAACAACCACAACATCTCTCCTGAGCCATGCTATCAGAACTCAGAGGCAGAATATTACACAGGAAGGGGTATTGGTTTTAAAATCAGAAGACTTGATGGGAATGCCTAGATTTTCCTAGACTTAAGATGCATGACCTTAAGCAAGCCTCTTGGACTTCAGTTTCTTCATCTGTAAAATGAAGGGATCAGACCAAAATGACCTCTGAAAGTGTTGGACATCAACTCTCTGAGCCTAGTATCTGATCTAGGCCATGCCTAAAACAGGCCATTCTCAAAAGCAGCAAATTCAATATGCAACAATATTCAAAAGTCCAATTAAACATACCATGAAAAGAATATGCTTTTGAGAGGATAAAAGGTATCCTCCTCCACCTTCAGTCACCAGGTCTATTAATCTAAGAGAGTAGTTCCCCCAAATCCCATAAAAGCTGATTTGTTCAGGGAGCAATGACATTCAGCAATAGTCTCAGGCACTCCTTTCCCCTCTAGGCTAAGCCTTTTATACTTCCAGCCTCTAACAACGCTGTCAAAACAAACAACTCGGAAGGACTTAAGAACTTTGATCAATACAATGACCAACCACAAGGCCAGAGGACAGATGAATACCATCCACCTCTAGACCGAAAGATGATGGACACAACATGCAGAATGAGACATATGTTTGGACATGGCCTATGAAGAAATTTCCCTTATGTTCCTATGTATATGTGTTACAAGGACTTTCTTTTCTTTTCTTTTCTGTTTTTAAAGGTGGGGGTGAGGCAGTGAATGATGATCCAAGGAGTAAGTGAGTAGAGGAAAAGATTTAGGCTTTTGTACACTCCAGCTCTCAACTGTTTGAAGAGCCAACCAATGACGGCCAAACTCCAACCATTCAGTTTTCTCATTTGTAAAATAGAGATAATGTTGCTTACGCTACTAATCTTCAAAGGATAACATTAAGAAAATACTTTACGAGCCTTAAACAACTATATAAATGCAAAATATTATATGTCCATGTATAGCTAGGTGGTACCACAGTAGATAGAGCACTGGACCCGGAGTCAGGAAGACTCATCTTCCACAGTTAAAATCTGGCCTCAGACATTTCCAAACTCTGTGACCCTGAGCGAGTCACTTAATCCTGTTTGCCTCAGTTTCCTCATTCATAAGATGAACTGAAGAAGGAAATGGCAAACTACTCCAGCATTCTGCAAGAAAACCCCAAATGGGGTCACGAAGACTGAAATGACTGAACAGCAAGAACAGTAAATAGAATGCTGAGTCTAGTCAGGAAGATCTGAGTTCAAAAATCCAACCTCAGACCCTTACTAGCTGTGTGATCTTAAGCAAGTCACTTAACCTCTCTTTGTCTCAGTTCCCCCAACTGTAAAATAATCGCACCTGCCTCCCAGGGTGGTTGAGGCCCAAATGAGATAATACTTGTAAAGCACTTAGTGTAGTGCCTGGCACACAGTAGGTGCTTAATAGCTATTATTAGTAGTATTGTGTCATATGAAATTATCATTATTATTACTAGTACTAGTAGTAGAGTCATGAGAGGCAGTATGATTTCCACAAGCATCAGGAATGAGACTTAGGCCCTAATTATCAGTGTCCCTAGGGCCCTTTCATGATTCCCTTAACTCTTCTGAAAAGACACCAGATGCTAAGATAGTCAGAATCTTTTAAAGAAGGCTTAACAGACAACCTGAAGAGTTGTTTCCCTTTCTTAGAAGGATTAAAACAATGGGTTTTGCATAGTATGTTATTGCCTGAAGTTAGATTTTCCTTCCAATAAGATAGATCCAACATAGTTTCTCAGAGACTTGTAACAGTAGCTACCGTGCCTTGGGTCATCGTACAGTCAGGTGTCACAAGTCAATATGAGTTGGGCCTCAAGAGGAATTATGTGGGGTGCTACAACATGCAAGTGCTTAAAGAAACAGTGAGTGGGTTGGGGTAGCTTTCTGTCCCTCTGGGGTCCTCCTCAGTGTACCGTTTAAGCCCCAGATGACAACCTAATGAAGCCAAGGGGGTGTGAAGAGGTTAGCAGAAACAGAGCAAGCAACGACTTGTTGTCTGGTTAG
Organism: Phascolarctos cinereus; assembly: GCF_003287225.1. NCBI lineage: Eukaryota > Metazoa > Chordata > Mammalia > Diprotodontia > Phascolarctidae > Phascolarctos > Phascolarctos cinereus. The sequence continues at coordinate 63,146,738 of NW_027556180.1, forward strand.
GATCCCTTGCTACTTCACAGAATGGATGTGTTACTTAACCCCTAGCCGTGTGGCCAGACTGAAGCCCATGTACCCTCCCTAAAAGGTCTTTTCTGTCTACACAAATCAGGCTAAGCTATTTCCCGTGGTTATCAGACCACTATAGGGAATTACCAAAGGCAAATGATACCCCCTTCTTTCTTCCCTCATTTCTAATAGTGTGAGAATCACGGATTGCCCTATAACACATCCCAGCTAGCAGCTACCCACTGCAACAGCATATATTAGGAAAGTTATTACTTTCGTTCATTCATTCATGGATTCATTCACTCATTGAGTGAATGAATAAGTATTAGGTGCTACTATATGCAAAGCACTGTGTATGTAGTGCAGGGATACACATAGAAAAGCAATACAACCCCTTCTCTCCAGGTGCTCATATCGCAATAGGCAGAGACAATAAAGAGAAGATTTCAACTGCAAATTAGATGGAGAGATCCCATGTCTTTAGGCTGCAATGGTGTTATAGGCATGACTCTAAAGCCAGCACGCTCTCAGTCCAAGTTTAACGTTTGGATGAAATGAGGTAATTGTGAGTCATTGAACAAAGGAGGTTTACTTTGCCCTAACACAGCCAGGGTAGAATGGCACTTAGCTGCTAGTCTCCATTTAGAAACACATCTGGTCAATACGTCAGCAGGGGCCTGGGCAGAGATGCTGGTCTATGGGGCACTGCTACTCCTTGGTATCTTTGGTTTATGGTCCTGGATCGTCTCAACAGCAGTGTAAAAGTGGTAGCAATGGAGGGCAGCTAGGTGGTGCAGTGGATAAAGCTCCAGCCTTGGAGTCAGGAGGACCTGAGTTCAAATCCAGCCTCAGACACTTGACACTTACTAGCTGTGTGACCCTGGGCAAGTCACTTAACCCTGATTGCCTTACCAAAAAGCAAAAAAAAAAAAAAAAGTGGTAGCAACGGCTTGAGTCGCCGGGCACATGTCATTTCCTGTCTGTCCTTTAGGGTTCCTTGCTGCTTCAGAATCTGGGAAGCCAGGAAAGAGTTTATTCTGGTATGTACAAAGCACTGCAGGGATACAAAGAATGGAACTCAGTTGGTATTTGTGGTAGTTACATTGTTCTGCAGAGCTGATGAAGCTGAGTGGTTCAAATCAATCAGGTTTTGGCAAAGACCAACTTTTTTTTATAGCTATAGGATAAAACCTCTGATATGAACCAGCTGACAAACAAGTGTATTGAACAACATAAATCATTATTTCGGGGGGGGGGGACAACAATTCAAATCACAGGTCGTGATAGTAGGTCCAAAAATCTACCTTATTTTTCCTTCATGGGCTAAAGAACTCTGCCCAAGTGGGCCTCAAAAAACAATAACAAACAAACCTCTCTCTCTCCATATACTACATACACGTATATATGTATATATGAGTATATATACACATATGTACACACAGTCTTTACATATACAGGTACACATGACATACATACACACACACCTGTGCTGGGTACCACATAGGAAATGCAGGAATACTCCTGGCCTTTTGAGGGGCTGACATACTTGAGGCTTCCAGTTTTCCTTCTTTTTACTTTAGATAGGGAAAACTATTTCTCTGGTGACTCAAATTTATCTTCTGCTGATATGTCAGGGTCACCATAATGGGCAGAACTTGTTGTTTTCTAATGAATTGGTTATGGTCAGGGGAATATAGAGGCAAGTTCTTAGTACCACCAGTAAATTTTCATTATATATCACTACCATTTTTAAAAGCCACAGAAAAATGTCAAAGAGGGGAAAGAGTACAGGAGATACTTGTGAGCAGTTTTATGAATGCAATGCATGGCATTTGCTCATATGATTCTCCATTTGCCTCAAGAAGATGAATAGATAGAAAGCAATGAACTTAAAGGAGATGCTGCCTAGAACATTTGATTAAAAATGCAACATATCTGGTGCTATTGCAGAATAGCTGCTATGTGTTTGCCCCAGCATTGCCTTCACAATATCTTTATGGGAGGGAGAAAAATGGAAACGGTTCTTTTAATTTCATATTTTGGCTTTTGAACCAAAAGTATCAAAAACAGTAACTATTAGAGCTTCACTCCCTTAGCCCACCAAAAAAAAAAAAAAGGATTCTCATTTATCCTGATAAAATCCATCAGACAACATAGAGGAGGAATGGATGAGAGCAAAGGGACAGAGGACCTCCCATAAACCCTAAGCTGGTCAAGTCTCTGAGACAAGGAGTTGGTCTACACCAGCTTTCAGATTAAACTCACAGTATATCTCCAAGTTACAAAAGGAACCAAATTACCAATTTGGCACATTCAGTGAAATCATTGAGAACCATGGGGATCATTTGTCAAAGTCTGAATATCAGTGGGAAAGAAACTTGGACTCCACAGCCCTCTCCCTGTATCCCACTTGAAAGGAGAGGTCTTCCCAGTTTTAAACAGGTGTTTCCAAGAAGGGAGGCATTGCTCCAGCAGGGGTCGCTGCTCCACAGTTATATAAAGGCAGCTTAAGAAAGGGTAGTATGTTCAAGTCATGTAGATGGAGATAAGATTGACTCAGTTTACATGTGTTTTTTGAGGATTTTTAAATTGAACTCGGAGCAATGAGTAGGGCTGCAGAGAATGGCAAGCTTGGGAGACAGAGAGCTGAAAGAAGGCATGGTATGGTGCGATGGCAGAAATAGAGAAGTAATGGCAATTGAGAGCTAATACATTTCTCTAGGGTTACAGACTCCTGGAATCCTAGAATTTTAGAGCTGAAAGAGGCTTTAGAAGTCATCTAGTCCAGAGATAACTTGTTTGGGTGATGGTGAGGGAATCACTGCTTCTCTCGTAATTCCCCCCCCACCACCAAAAAAAAAGGTTAAAGTCACTCATTCCTTTCCCCAAAGTCTTTAGATAATCTGGAGGGCATTTATCTCCACCAGCTAAAAAGTATTGAGTGAATATTTATGTATACATGAAGATACAATCATAGGGTTTTTAGAAGGGTCTTGAGAAAGGATCATAAATACACTGTTATTTTTGTATATTTACATTAAAAAAGATATAAATAGGAATAAAGGAGATAGGGAAACTGGACCTGTGATTTTAATGGTATAGAGAGCTCCAAAGTGAGGAATCTCTTTCTACTGTTTCTATGGATCAGCACCTTCTCTGCATTCCTGCTGCAATACCCTCAGATTAAAATGTAAGCATCATTAAAATGACATCTCTGGCCTAGATTACTGGGGTGGTGGTTGTTGTTGAGCCATTTCAGTCCTGTCTAATTCTTCATGACCTCCTTAGGAGTTTTCCAGGCAAAGATCTTGGAGTGGTTTGCCATTTCCTTCTCCAGTTCATTTTACAGATAAGGAAACTGAGACAAACAAGGTTAAGTGACTTGCCCAAGGTCATACAGTTAGTAAGTATCTGAGGCCAGATTTGGACTCAGAACATGAGTCTTCCTGATCCCAGGCCTGGCACTTTACGCACTGTTCCACCTAGCTGCTCATGTGTAGTCTTTACTAGTCAACTTGGGTGAGTACTATATAGCACTTGAGAAACAGAAAGGCATATTGAACAGAGAGCTAGTTTCAAAGCCACCAGAGCATCCTAACATATACAGTCCCCCAGCCACACACACACACACACACACACACACACACACACACACACACACTCTCTCTCTCTCTCTCTCTCTCTCTCTCTCTCTCTCTCTCTCTCTCTCTCTCTCTCTCTCTCTCTTCATTCCTCTCCAGCCTCCATTCCTGACTCACCATACTACAATAGCCTTCTCAAACTGGAAGTTCACTGTCTCCCTGTGGCCTCTTCATCCTAGAAGTTTATGGCACTGTTATGGCCCCTTCCTCTCATTGGCTGGTTCCTACTAGAACCACTATTTTAAAGAAAGTGTCCAAGCCAGTCATGTCTTTATTCCTCTCTGAGTTCTCTACACCTTCTGCGCTTTACCACCCCTCCCTGCCTTTGTTCCTTCTGTCTTCCCTCCAACCAGCTTCCTTTTACCTGTTTTTTCCTCATTAGGATATAAGCTTCTTGAGGGCATAGGTTATCTGTTTGCTTGTATTTATATGGCTTTGCACAGTAATTGGCACATAATAAGCAATTCATTAATGCGTGTGGAATTGACACATCTTGTGCTGGGTTCCATGGCTGGACATGCAAGGGAATCAGTCTTGTTCTTTTGAGGGTCTGATGCTCTAAAGTTTCCTTTTCTTTACTCTAGATATGGGAAACTGTGGCTCTAGCTGCTCTAATTTACCTCTGACTGATTGGTTAGGGTCATCAAGGTAAGTCAGACCAGCAGCTTCCCATTGAATTGATTAAAGGTCAGGAGATTAGAGGAAAGTTCACAGTATCCTAAATTTAGAGCTGGAGGGGATTTATGAAGACTTGGAATCCAATCCCTTTATTTTACAGATGAAGAAACTAAAGTCAAGAGAAGACAAATGGTTTGTCCAAGGTCTCACAGCCAGTAAAATGGCAGAACCAGGATCTGAACCCAGGTCCTCTGACTCCAAAACCTTACTGTCCATTGTGCCAGACTGCCTCCCAAGTTGAGTATAGGCAATGGTGAGTCTACAGATTTACATACTTTACGTAAGAAATGTTCCTTCAAATTTGCATGTCGATTGAATTTTCATGAAAGAATTAGGAGAGCTCACTAGTTAAGACAGTACTGCAGAGATATCTTTTGTAAGATGAAGAATAGTGATCATAACAGAACTTGTAAGTTGAGATTTTGGTGTCGTGGGGGTCTCTTAAAGTGATATATTATTTAAAATGAAAGCTTTTCCATTCGACCTCCATGGTAAAATCACACAATTGCAGGATTTCACAGCTGGAAAGGGACCTTAAAGATCATCCAGTCCAAATGCCTCGTTTTGACCAATGAAATGACTGTCTTTTCCAAAAAACCCCACAAGTGGTTATTGGCAAAGCCTGACTCTTTTGACTTCCAGGCCAGTGCTCTCAATCTTGTACTGTCCAGCTAATGCTTCATGTCTGGGTAAGGGACTTGCATCTTTCCTGTTATCAGCCAAATCTTCTTGATCCTGAAGCCCCTCCCCTCTTGGCTCTTCAACTGTCACAGGTGTTCAGTTTCCCCACACCCTGGTCTTGATTGACAAATCATGTGTCCAACTCTACCCTCCTGAAAAAGTCAAAGTCTAGGAAAAACCCACGTAACATCAAGTTGCATATGTCCCCCAACCAAAACTGATCTAAAAGGATCCTTTTACAAACCCCATATTGTGATTAAACGTTTTTCTGTCTTCTAATCTGTCTGAAAGCCCTTCCTATGGGCAGAGGAAGGACACACCCTGTCCTTCTTGGTATTCCCCATAGGACACAGCACATGGCAGGCATTTAATATTTGTTGACCAAATTAAAGACACTAACAGGATGAAAGTAATTTTAAAAAACTAACTGGGGCCAATGGAGAGAAAATAATCTTATCACTCATTAGTACATCCGAAAAATAGTCAATTTGTCTTTTCTAGGCACACCTCCATCTTCCCACTCTCTTGTTCTGTTCACATATTAGAAAGCACAAGTTATTCAACAACAACAACAACAAAACATTTTAATGAAACATGTCAAGTTGTATTTTTGAGCTCATTTCTTTTTCCAGAGAAAACTAGAAAACAAAATGCTATTGGCTTAGTGAGCCAGGGAACATACAGTCACTGGGATAATAAATAACAATAAAGTATAATGATAATACTTACAACCCATATAATTATCAACCTTCTGGACACATAAGGGTCAATATTCCAGTGGGTGAATGGAAGGAAGGTGATGTAAAAAATTTCTTCACCCAAAGCAGCTGAAAACTTGAATAGATAATAGTAGAAATAATTCTTCACAATGTACTTCTGTGTGTCCTTCTGGGTATAAGGCTGGAAAACAAAGTTTGAAAAGGCCTTGTGAGTTCACTTGGGGAAATCATTTCATAACATATTTTAGATGACATTGTTTAAAGTAAAGAGTCATGAGTTACCAAGACCCTGTCTTCTCTGAAGATACTAAAGAGGCAGTGGTGGAATTTTGTTATTACAATATCATCATTATTACTCACTGCCATCATTATTATTTAATATTTGTTGAGCACCATTCAGCTACATAGACGATGTCCTCATTCATGGGATTAAATAAGCAGATAAAATAAGAAATACCATGATAACTTGAAAACTGAATATGTAAGATTGAATATGAATATAAGAAGAATATGTAAGTATCATCTGAGAAAGGAAGAGCCACATAGGGCTTAATGTAAATGTAACAGATTTAAGGTCTCATGTGTTATATTACATTATCGGCTAGAAATTATATTGCTTTGTGATACCTGGAAAATCACTTTCCTTTTTGTGTCAATAAATGCAACCTCAAAATGAGACCAGTAAGACTGAGGTCCCTCCAAGTTCTTATGAGAAAGGCAACTTGCAAATAATATATGAAATACTAAAAAAGCAACAACACTCACAAAAACACTTTATTTTTTCCCTTATGATTTCCTTCCCTCTTATCCTAACAGGTGATACATGAAAGAGTGAAGGGTTTCAGACGATTAAAAAAAAGAAATGCTTAATCTATATAAAAAGAATTGGAAATACCCCTCAAATGTTTAAGGAATGAGATAAGAAGGGCAAATGGTTAGTTACCCCTGCTGGATAATAAAACTCCAAAGACAGAGTTTTACTGCTCTCAAAAAAAAAATTAGATAACAGAAAGAGAAAGCAAAGAAAGCCAAAGTTAACACAAGAAGGATGTTGTAGAAGACTAAGTTACGCGTGTTTATATTTGTAAGCCCTGATGGCTTTACATAATAGGAATCTAATATTATTGGCTATATGCTATTTATTTAATTTTAGAAATATATATGTGTATATATACATATGTAAATATATGTACGTGAATATACATGTGTGCATATATGTGTGTGTGTATATATATGTATACATGTGTATATGTATACACATACATACATATATAAGATGCCCAAAATGAGAAAAGGAGTAAGATTATCTATATTTGTACATGTAAATGTGGAATTATTGACCTAAAACTTTTATTTCTATACCAGGAAAATCATCACCAATCAATCAACTAACATGTATTTGTTTATTTATTAAGTTCCATCTATGTGCCAGGCACTATGCTAGGCACCAGAGATACAAAAACAAAACATTTCACACCCTAAAAAGCTTGTATTTTGAGAATGGGGGAGGAGCCAACAGCAAATACAGTTACAGATAAAATTGATACAAGGTGATAGGAGGGGGGAGGAGTGCCAGCAAGAGTAAAGGAGAGTGGGATCAGGAAAGTCTTCATGTAGAATGTTGCAGAAAGTTTGAAGAAAGGAGATTCTACGAGGCAGAGGTGTGAAATGTAGCATCAGATTGTGGTTCATCCTTCCCTCCTGAACAGGATCAATGACATTATGAGGGTGGTTTCACTGGACTACAGGAAGAATGAAGGGGAGTAATGTGAAATACTGCTAGAAAGATGGATTGAGGCCAATTTGGGAAAGACTTTAAATACAAATAGAGGCATTACATATTACCCTAGAAGTGACTGGGAGCTACTGGAGAAGGGAAATGACATAGCCAGATTTAGACTTTAGGAATATGGCTTTGGCAGATCTGTGGAGAACAGACTGGAAAAGAGAGATATCTGAAGCAGAGAGAACATCCAAGAGACCATTGCAATAAGCCAGGCAAGAAGTGATGAGAACCTGATATAAGATGGTGGCTCTATGAGTGGAGAAAAGAGGGATGTGAAAAACATCATGGAGCAGAAATGACAAGATAAGGTAACTGCTTAAATACTCAGACTGATTGAGATGGAAGAGTTGATAATGATACCCAAGGCTGTCAACCTGGATGACCAGAAGGATGGTAGTACCCTCAACAGAATTAGGGAAGTTCAGAACAAAGCTGGATTTTGGTGGAAAGATAATAATCTCCATTTTGAGATGTCTACAGGACATCAGGTTTAAGATGTCCAATAGGTTACTGGTTACATGTGATCAGGACTAGACTAGAACATATAGATTTGGGAATTGTATGCATAAAGATGATAATTAAATCCATGGGAGCTGGTGATGTCACCAATGAGAAATTGTAAATGGAGAAAAGAAGGGGGCCCTGGACACATCCTTGGGGTATACCTACCATTATCATAAATCATAAAATGTGCAAATATCTGGGTAACTAGGTTCTGGATGATGCTAAGCAAGGTATAATAAAGTTATGTTATCACCCTAATCTGATCTTTATAGCAGAGGTAATAGCATCAGCTTGATAGAGAGGAAGTGATGCACTACATAGTATTAACCAGACTTCAACAGGGTTTTACTTCTGTCCTGTAAGTTCTGGTTGCCAACATTTGGAAAAATATTCTCTCAATCAGTATTTCCTAATTTAAACTATATTGAGGATCAGTTAAATTACAAAACTATTTGCTGCAACCTCCTAAAATTATACTGGTAAGCAAATTCTTCAGTAAAAAGTGAAAACAGTTCATTTCATATTTTTTCATTTCTTTTGTCACCAAGATAAAACTGTGATTTCCTATTAGAACTATATTTAAAGATACAGAAATGTTATAAAAAATGTGTAATGATAGAAATTAAAAATATTCAGCATAATTATCAGTCCTCTCACTCATTTCCAATGAAACTAAATTTAAAAAATGAAAGTATAAATGTGAATAAAAAATTAAAAAAGGATAGGACACCTAGCTTTGCTTTTAATATCATCAAAAGGATTTCTACATGATTTTTCAACTGATAAACATGATCATTCCATTGACATTTAATTTTGAAAAATTTGTTTAGAAAAGAGTTTGGTTTATTGTCTGATTGTGAGTGTTTTATCTTTAAATGCTAAGACACTTCCCTGGCTTTATTCTTTTGTTGGACAAAATAATTAAAATTGCAATAACTCGCCAAGATCTTGACAAACACTCCACAGCTCTAGGTTCAACAAAACCAACTGTTAAATAAATTGACCTTATGCCTAGGAGCAAAACAAAAAAAAAAACAACTCCTCTTCTTTTCAGACAAAAATTGGATTCTGCTTTATTTTTATTGTCTAGTATTGGCAAATTTGAAGTACTTAATTCACGCAGATTTTTACTAATTAGACCAAGCAAAGTGAAGTGTTTGTTGATATAGATGGAAGAAAGGACATCAACATCCGACTAAAATAAGCTTCATAATAGAAATTCAACCTATACAAATCAATTGCCATAACCAGGAGTCAAAAGAGCCTAAAAACACATTGGTCTGTAAACACTTGACTTACTTAGAGAGATGGTAGCCAAAAGCAACACTTATTCAGAATATAAACTCATTTCTAAAATTTTAGGGAGAACAGTGGAAGATTTAGAAACAATATCACCACCATGAAACAGTGAGAAGCAGTAAAGAGTACAACCGGTTTGAAGAACCTTTGGCAAGAGACGTAAGTGCCTGGAAGGACCACAAAGAAAGAAGGGCAAGGCCTGGAAAGGTTTTTGTAACAAACAAAAAAGTGTTCCCCAGCAGGAACAATGGAGTGGCCACAGCTGGCCTCAAACAACACATCTCCAAATGGGCTCAGGGAGGAAAATAGACCTATCTGTGAAGAGAGCAAGGATGGGAAAAGCAGCTGAACTATGCTAGGTGTACTCAGGGGGGAAAAGGGCTGAAAGCAACACAAGTGTTAGGATATTTGGTAAGAGATTATTCATAGGTATCTAAAGGAGGAGGAAAAAAACAAACAGAAAAATTTCAGACTTATTCATACTGAAAAAGGCAAATGACATATTTGTCAACTTTCCCACATACATACTATTTTATGAGGATAATCTACCATACTCTTTGAGTCTGACTTGGATGAAACCATCAGTAAGAAGCAATGGGTTAGACCTAGACTGAAACAAAAGGAGAACAGGCTGGATTGTTTTTAGCAAACTGTGAACTTCTATTAATGACTACAAATGTCTCCTAAAGTGAAAGGTCCATTTTAAAATAATTTTCTAGTATTATTTTATGGTTATAAGTCATTCAAAGAGTTATAAAGTCTTCATAGTATTAAAAATGAATTATCACCCAGAGAGCTATGGAACTCTCACATGGCAAGGTTGAGCAGGCCACAACTGATTACAAAAGACATTACAAAAGAGAAACAGAATTAAGGATGACCTCAAATAAATGTATGAAAAACAGTTGGAGACAGAGGCAGACAGACCAAGACACAGACATGGAGGGGCTAGTCACATGGCCAGATGGAGGAGTAAAGAACAGCTATCCCTAGCTATTACGCTGGCATCTTTTTAATGTCAAGACAAAAAGTGATGAAGCCCTTTCCACCCACCCCCATTCTAGCACATTGGGTGGCTACTCATTGGTGAACTTATGGGAGGGCATGGACAAGAGGTGCCCAAGTTGGGCAGGCATGAATAGGCATCCTGGTCAAAAGACTATGACTATTGAGGAGATCACAGATCCATTTGACTAAACCAAAACAATGACCTTTGTATTTTTTCCCACCAATTTTAAAGTTTATATTCCATTAGAATACATATTGATCAAAATTATCTAAATGAATACTTAGATTCAAGAATTTGAAAATTAAAGTTACTATAAGATACTACCAAGAAATAAATACCGACATCCTGTCACCTACTGTTACTTGATGAGGAAGAGATATAAAATCAGATAACTCCTACCTCAGTGCATAATCACTGTCATTTTCAACCCAAGGAGTGGAAAGTAAAGGCCTGTCCAATTAGGCTTACTGAACCATGGTATAACTCATTTTATTTTTCAAAAGCTGGATGGCACAGAGAATAGAACACTAGACCTGGTGTCAGGAAGACCCAATTTAAAATCCAGCATCAGACACTTACTAGTTTTGTGACTCTGGTCAAATCACTTAAGCCCTGTCTGCCTCAGTTTCCTTATATTTAAAGTGGGGATAACAATAGCACCTGACTCACAGGGTTCTTGTGAGGATCAAATAAGATAACATTTCAAAACCATTTTGCAAACCTTAAAGTGTTATACAAATGCTAGATATTAAAAACCAGTTTCTAATGTTTATAGATTTGAAGAAACAAGGATTTTTGATAGCAGAAGTTTTGCACAGCAGTATAATTTGCTATATAATGGCATCTAGTAAACATCTCCCTCAATTACTCAATTCTTAGTGCCATGGATGGAAAAGGTCCAATACCTTCCTCTCTCCCCCCTTCCTCCCTTCCTTTTTTCTTCCCTGACTTTATATACTAACTGTATAATCTTCAGAGGCTAACACTTCAGTGCTTATAACCTATTTCCTAATACCTTGTAAAGAGATTGGGCTATACCAGCCAAAGCCTGATCCCTGGATTTTAGGTATAGGAAGGTTTCAAGTCTCATGTGTATACATTTATGAAACTCTAAGTAAAGGCCAAATTCCAAAGAGGTGAGTGTCTCTGGTGCTTATCTTTCAATGACTAAGAGTTCAATTTAGCATCCAAATTCACTTAAAGTCAAGCCCAGATAGCAGAACGGAGGAGGTGTGTATGTGTGAGCATACACATGCATATGTATATACATACATATGTATATCTACAAACGTACATGTGTATGTGTAGTTTTTTTGGCACTGTTTTTCCACTCAGAACAACCATGGGAGAATGCTATGTTTTTGTGATCTGGATGTGGGAAAGATACTCTCAGTTGCTGTTATCTTAGATTTTGCTTCACTAGTATACTTAATAAGAAATGGTCACTATTAAGTTGGAAAAGATAAAAAAAAGAAATTAAAGTATATAGATTTATATGTTGACCAAAATTGTCATGGCTGCATTTGAAAGAGACAGGATTAGAGATAGTGATTGAAAAGTACAGAATTCTTTGTCTCCCTAAAACAGAATCCTTAAAATGACTGAAGAATCTTAAAGAAAATCTTCAATTGTATTTAGGCCCTAAAAACAAAATGCAAGATTGGACTTAAGGGCGAGGAGGAGGGAGAAGGTAAATACATATTAAATAGGCCCAAATTTGAGTCAAATAAAATATTCCCTTATTAGTGCCTTTAATATCAGGGTTAGTTCTCCTTGCCCAGCAGGTACTAGGAAAGACGCCTACTGGATTGGCCAATTGCCACTTTTTTGAGCCTACAAAAAAAATGCTACTTTTATGTCGTAAGACTTAAGTTCTTTTAGCTATAGACTTAACTAGCAAAATTTTCCCACTGAGGAAAGCAGCAGAGGTTTGGGGAGAAGAAAAGGCAAGTGTGATAATCTGGGGTACAGCCTAGGAAAGGGGCAACATCCCCCGGGGATACCCTCTGGAAGGTCCAGTTACCAGGGGGATAAATTGCTACTGCCCAGCTGGGATCAGAGGTAAACAAGGGATGAGGAGGCCAGGACAGTGGGTGGGGCAGGGCATGAAATGCTTCAGGAAAGAGCCTCTCAGTCCCCTCTAAATTCTCCACCCTGGGAAAAGTTCCAAGTGCCCCACCCTTGTGTTGGTCCTTGGTTCCAGCTCAGACCCAGAGCCACAGTCCTGAGATAGAGGGAGGCTGTGAACTGGCTCTGGCCAAATCTCTTCATCAGATTCTATTTTATTAAGGAGTAATCATGTTCTACACGACATGGATGTCCAGATAGCCCTCAGACAGCCCTCCAACATCACATTGATCTTCCTTCTAGGCCAAATTCAGTATTTTCATCTAAACAAACAAACAAAAAACCTTAAGGGGAATATTTCATTTTGAATAGTTCCTCTCACCATGTTTTTTTTTAAATTATTATTACTGAGAGCGCTAGTTGTTTTGTGGCTGGAACAGAAGCCTATATGTCAAGCCAAACATGAAATTAAAAACAATTCCAAGTGACTTCAATATACTTTCTATAGGTTCAGGCTGCAATCCATCCAGACCTTCTCATCCTGTAGAATTCTCTTCCCCAAATCCTCCATTTAGCATCTTCCTGACTTGCTGGAGGCCTTCCTCCATTTATCCTTCCTTCCTTCCTTCCTTCCTTCCTTCCTTCCTTCCTTCCTTCCTTCCTTCCTTCCTTCCTTCCTTCCTTCCTTCCTTCCTTCCTTCCTTCCTTCCTTCCTTCCTTCCCTCCTTCCTTCCTTCCTTCCTTCCTGTCTTTCTTCTTTTTAGGCAATTGGGGTTAAGTGACTTGCCTAGGGTCACACAGCTAGTTAAGTGTCAAGTGTTTGGTCTGAGGCCGGATTTGAACTCAGGTCCTCCTGACTTCAGAGCCGGTGCTCTAACCACTGCGCCACCTAGCTGCCCTCTCCATTTATTTTTCATATTCCATGGTTAGTAGTCGGGTGCCAGGCTGGGTCATCCCTTGTTCTCACTGTAAAACCAGCCTGTTTTTTTGAACACACAATTCCTAGATGCCACTTCTTACACAAAGATCATTATTGGAAATATGCTGTACTATCCCACCCCCTTTCCCACCAATGAAAACAAATGTCTTCATTTAGGTACATCCATACATTTTTGGTGTCATGGATCCTTTTGGCAGTCTGGTGAATCCCTTTCTCAGAATATTTTAAATGTATAACATAAAGTATGTAGGATTACAAAGGAAACCAGATATATTGAAATACAGCTATCAAAATAAAAAAAAATAAAAAAACCCCACCAACTTCAGTTATGCCAGGTTAAGGACCCCTAACCAGAAGCAGCGTGATATAAGGGACAAAGTACTCGGGCTTGAGAACAGAAAGACCAAGGTTCAAATCCCACTTCTGGCACTCATTGCCTATGTCAAAGAGGTATTGGTGGTAAGGCTCTCTCTCCACTGGTGAAATCACAGATCAATCTGTGTGTATTTGGGTAGAAAAGTGGTTCCCAACTAGGGCATGTGAACTGCCAGGGGACTTGAGAAGCCTGTCAAGGGTAAGTAATAATACAAACGTAGGAGTACTGGTACAAAACACTTGTGGATTGGATCAGGAATGAATTTTTTTTTGACACTAAAAAAATGTTTCCAGGGGCTGAAAAAAGTACCGTAAACACTGAAAGGAAGCATGGTATGGGGAAAGAATACTGCCCCAGGAATTCCAGTCCCATCTCTGCTAATAAAGTTCTTTTGGAGCAAGCCACTTCACCCCTCCCAGCCATTAGTTTCCTTCTCTATAAAATCAAGAGGGTTGGACCAACTGAGCTCAAAGGTACTTTTTACTTTATGGTTATCACTTGGCTCATGTACAAGTAGTTTTCCTGTCTTAAAAATGTCAAAGCATTTGATAAGAGGTCATGGTACCATTAGCAGCTGATGTAATTATTTCCATTTTTATAGATTTACAGTAGGAGCAGAAACTGTCAAAGGTCAAGCAGGTGATATAACGATGGAATATAAGTTTGTTGAAAACATTCCTCATCACTGCTGACCAACACACAGTACATAAACGAGTAAGAATCAAACATATAAACTCTGCTCTTTTCCTCCTGAAGACTATTCTATTGTAAATAAACTATGTGAAGCTGGAAATAACACCCTTGGTGACAGAACTGGGATGCCCAAAAGGTCAAAACCCACAGGATATCATGATTAACCAATAAAAATTAATGATAATACATTATAATATAAATATGATAAAATAATAAAAATCAATAATTAACCAATTAAAGTTGTATGCTTGGATTGAAGAAATCAATTGCACAAATAGCAAATGAAGAAGCCATGGCCCATAGTGAGTGTTTAACAAATACTGGTTGACTAATTGACAAGGCTGGACAACAGCTCATTTAAAAAATTTCTAGCTGCTTTGCACTGCAAATTCAAGGGATCCACTATGATAAAGCATTCAAAAAGCTGCTGTGTGCTTCAGGTGCATTAAGAGACATCGAAGGTCTGGTCAAAGGAGGTGGTGATGGTCTCATTATACTCTTCCTGGGACAGGTCACACATGGAAGGAATACGGTTATCTAGTTTGGGTTTCTGGACTGGTGAGCTTCCTGGGGCAGGAAGTTCTATCAATGAAGATCAGCAAGAGCTTGACAATTGACAGTTTTGGAGAGTTGCCAGTTGAGGTGAACCTCGCTAAGGTTTAACCTCTCTAAGAGAGAAGAAGGGCAAGTATATACCAGGAAGAAAACTTGAACTTGTATCATTCTGACTCTGAGAGCCACTCTTCTGCTACTCTGCCATGCTGCCTCTCATACTAAAGCCTGAAAAGCATTTTACAAACATTATCCTTTCTGATCCTCCTAAAAACCCATTGAGGTAGGTACTATTATTATCATCATTTTAGAGATGAGGAAACTGAGGCTCAGTTCAAATCTATAACCATTTATGAAGCACCTACTATGTGCCCAACAACTGTTTCAGGCACTCAGGACTTAAAATTAAAAGTGTGTTCTGGGGTGCAGAAGTCAGACTGATTTGCCCAGGGTCACACACCTAGTAAGTGTCTGAGGCAGGATTTGAATCTGTGCCTGACTGCAAGTCCAGGATTACTTCACAGCATGAAAGCACATTGATAACACTTTTTTAAATGTGAAAAAGCCTTCATATTTTAACGAGTGCAAAGATGCATGTAGACCACAATAAAGCTAGCTCTGACAAGATGTAAATGCTCTAGGCCTTAAAACGGGCATGAATCCTTTTGTTATGGCCAATCTTCAACAAAACGTGGTGAGGGTATGACATTAATCAGCAGTTCAAGACTTGAGGGGAGGCATATTAAAATTGTTTTCTGATGGTGCAATAGACATGTCCCTCCCTAAACTCCTATGCCTATCTGCTAGGTTATTTTTAATTACCAGTTGAAGAAAGAATTCAGAGAATAAAGACTTTCCAACCTATGAGAAAAAAGAAATTGTGATTACTTAGGAAGTTTAAGAAAGATTGACAGTGTCCCTTGAAGGGGGAAAGAGAAGCCCCGAGAACACGAAAGGGTTTCCTCTTTCATCTGAAAATCCAGATAGAATTACAATTTGGGTGACCTAACTGATGTCTGCACAGTACTTTGGTGATTAAAATTTCAGGATGGCTAGACTGAAGGTCAATAAAATGGAAGGACAGCTCCTTTGAATAATGGAACCTGAAAGGAAACTGCATGCCAATCACTTTCATCTGTTTAGTTAGCATTCACCCAGATTCTTCATTCAGTGTCCAAACAAGAAGAGGCAGCCTCTAAGGGAATTTAACATGTCTCTCCTAGGTTATTTACTATGAGCAGTTACTTGCAGTCTTTTCACATTGACAGAATTTCTGTCCTCATCAAAAGACATTAGTTACAATTCCTCCACTCCTTAAGATACTTGTTTTGGGACCATCATTTCCCCATCGTCAGGATAAACAACTGCTATTATTAATTATGTCATTCTCCTCCTCTCCAAAATGTTTTGAAATGGTGCTAAATGGTGGCACCATTGCCAAAGCCTCATCTACAACTATGCCCAGCACTCTGAGAAGTACCAAGGGAAACAGAAGATGGAACAAAGAAGAGAAATGACTCCCAGTTTCGGGAATGGATGGGAGAAGCCATTTGCCCTTCAAGTTCAAGAAACATCTTAAGAACTTAACTATTTTTCAAAACATTTTGGATTTGCTAAAACCAAAAACACATTGAGCCAGACATTCTTCTACTTAATGGCTAAACCCTTGTGTATTCTGGCAGATTTGGGGTGCAGATGTTTCTGATTCATTTATATTAACTTATCAAAATGACATTTTGGAAGAGCCGCACGATGTTCAAGACAGAACCATGTAAGCCAGGAAGGGTTTTTCTTTTGTTTGGCTTTTCAATCCTGTTTTGTTTTGTGCCAGCTACACTGGGGAAACTAAGTTCAACTTTGTTCTAAGTGTGGCAGGATGGGCTCGCCAATTTCTCATTTTCTGGAAGAAAATAATATCTAGAGCTACAAAAGATGTGGAGTGCAAGTAATTTGTGCACTGAGGGTTTTCTCCCCCTTGGTTATTGTTTTGTTCTAAGATTTAAAAACAAAACTCAAAACACACAAAAGCAAAACTGAGGTCTAAGTAATTTGCCACTGAAATTAGGAAAATGTTGCCCAAATGTTTTCCTAACTCCTATGAGCTCCTTGAACCTTCTGCAAAACTTCAGGTTTTTTTGTTTTGCATTCATTTGATATTAGCACAGATATCTCTGATTGAAGAGTTTTTATTATAGTCAAATTTAACACTTGAAGTGTGTTTGAGAAGGAAAAGGTTAAAGGCAAGTCCTCCCCCTCTTTCTAAGCCTTCATTCTGGTCTACCACTTTTTAATAATAATCATAATTCTAACAACAATAAGTACTTGTATAACACTTTGAGGTTTACAAAACCCTTTGTATTTAAACCTCACAAGAACTCCATGAGGTAGGTACTATTGTTATCCCCATGTTACAGATGAGGAACCTGAGGCTGAGAGAGATTATATAAATAGCCCAGGGTTACATAACTAGCAAGCGTCTGAGGTCGGATTTGAACTCAGGTCTTACTGATTCCAGGTCCTTCACTTTAGGGCCTCCTAGCTCTAGTCTTTTCTTTTTCTTAGGGTTGCTTTCACAATGTGGTGGTAAGCAACAGTGAACAGTAAAAATAAAGTGATCCAGGCAGTTTCTGTATCTTCAGAGTATTTTCTTCTTGTTCATACTTTAAAAAAATATAAAATCAGTGGTGCTCTAGAATCCACAGCCTTAAGTTGCATTGTGTTAAAAGAATATATACCAAAAGCTCCCAGCCTTCACCACCAGAGCCTGATGGGCCAATCCAATTTGCCCATAGTTTCTATTTCATATCTCGAATAAAAGCATGAAGCCTTGTGAGTTTTCCACGGGCCCTCAATGGGAATGAATTAAACCATCTTGGAGCCACGTGGGATCAGATGATACACTCATTTAGCAGGAAACCACATGAACAAAAACAATTTGATGAAACCCAGAGAATGCAAGCACTTACATGATTTACATGGTGCTATGGGATGAGCAAAAAACTCATTGGAAAAAATAAAGGGACTAGGAGTTCTGAGGGAGCTTTGGGTACAGGACTGCTCAGGTGTGACAGATGGCAAGTTGCTGTAGTCCTGGATACTTTAGGTTCCTTATCAGCAAAATGGGACTAAGTCAAGT
The DNA here is from genome assembly GCF_003287225.1 of Phascolarctos cinereus. NCBI lineage: Eukaryota > Metazoa > Chordata > Mammalia > Diprotodontia > Phascolarctidae > Phascolarctos > Phascolarctos cinereus. The sequence goes on from NW_027556180.1 coordinate 63,164,825, forward strand.
CAACAAGCACCTGTTATGGCACTGTGCTAAGTGCTGGGGATACAAAGAGAGTTAAAAGACAATCACTGCTCTCTATCTAATGTGGGCTAATCGTACATGTACTCAACTCAGTGCTTTAAAAAAAGTGTTTGCTGCACTCTAACAGAAAAAGAAGGGAGAAAGGAAGAGAAAAGTTAAAAATAGAAAGGAAAGACAGTGGTTTGGAAATTTTCTTAGTAATTTCTTTTAAATAGTAGGAGGAGAAAAAGAGCAAAATCCATGTTAGCTTACTAGTGCTCCTCATTGTTAACTATGGCCAAAGGTATTCACCACTGCGAGGAGTCCAAATGGGCTCCATAGATGGTCTCCTGTTTGGTGGTAACCATACCCCCAACTCTGTCCTTTCACTGGCTGTATCCCATGCCTTGCCTTTAATGAATGCTTTCCTTCTTCAACTCTACCTTTTAGCTTCTTCAGTTTCCTTCAAGATTTAGCTCAAACCCCACTGTCTTCAAGAGGCCTTTTCCTCTCCTCCTTTTCCTCCTCCATAGTGACTTCTGATATTAACTTCCAACTATCACATGTATATCTTGATGTCTCCACCTTTAGAATGAGTTCCTTCTTGAAAGTAAGGACAATTTTAAAAATTTTTCTTTTTATCCCCAACATTTAGCATAATGCTTGCTGCATAATAAGCATTTAATAAATACTTGTTGATTGATTGCATTTGACTCTAGAATACCATAAGGATTCTTCACTGAGATCAATGGCCACTCAAGAGAGATGAGCCTAGTAATCCACCTAGTAAAACCGAGTGGATATTGATCCAGTTATGGCATGCAGTTGCATGGGCAGCACACTGATTTAGTCTATTAGGGTATGCATCTTGGATAGACATAACAATTAGACAATGAACCGGGCTGAGAATTTAACAGGAAGTGCAAAGATAGAATATAAGTCCGTTGAGGACAGGCGCTATTTTGTTTTTGTCTCGTATCTCCAGATCCTAGCACCACTTAATAAATGCTTGTTGACTGACTGGATTACATTTGGAAAATTATAGAAGTTTCAAGGATCCTAAGCTCTTCTGTAAATCAAGAGCCCATCTTTTTTAAAACTCTAAAGTTTGTCCTGGTGATGCTATATATCTACAAATCAAGGTACAGCATGATCTCAAAGAAGTTAAAATTGTAGGTGTACCGAAGAGCAATGGAAAGAAATGTTGTAGATGGAGACAGAAGCAGATTCTCAGAGTTGAAAGAGCCCATGAGGCTTACTAGCTCCACCTAGTGAATGGGAATCCCCTTTAAATGGTCATCTGTCTTCCAGTGATGAAGGACACACTACCCTCTAAAAACAGACCCCAGTAAACTGTGGAGACAAAATCTGCCACTGCAACATTCACCTAGTTTCTGTTCTTTCTTGCCAACCAAGTCACATAGCACTGACAGAGAATTAACCATAGATTCCCACCTGGTCACCACTGAAAGGAAATTGTGTGGAAGTCAGATATTTTGGAACCAGGTCAGGCAGCCCAGTCCTCCTCATTTTATGGTCAATTTTAAGGTAAGCCTGCTGATGGGTTTTACAAAAGAGAAAACTGAGACTGGGAAAGGTTTAGTCACTTGCCTAGGGTCATCCAGCTAGTGTGTCTGAGCCAGAATTCACACTCAGATCTACTGACTCCAAATCCAACCCTATATCCACAGTGCCATTTAGCTGTATGAATGTCAGAGCATACCATCTGAAAAGAATATGGACTGTTGTGAATAAAATATTTTGAAAAGACAAAAGCATGAAAGAAACAAAATATCCATTACCATTTAAGGCACAATTTTAAAATAGGTGTGACAGCATTGTAAAGATGTTTAAGAGCCCCACAGAGCTAAATGGACTTGCAGCCTTGACGAGGAATGGAAAGAAACCAAATTAAACACTCTGACTAAGGTCATTTAGCCTTCTCAGGAATGAGAGGCACAAGAATCAGGAAGAGCAGAGCAGACTCAGGGCCATTCGGGAAAGGATTCAGAGGCCAGAAGAGAAAGAAAATTGGTTGGAGGATTCATGTTACAAATTTGAGAATGGCAGATGCTATCTATGCATGTAAAACTGATCTGGTTCACCAAGCTGGAGACCATGGTTGCGATTCTTGAGAACTAAAGCACCTAGTACAAAGACAAGCTTTCACTGACCTGTAGATTAAAATCATTGCTTCAATGTAACCTATCTGTTCTATTCGAGACAAAATATTAGAAAGAGGTGGGTTTTTTTACTGTTCTACCTAAACTGAAAAAAAAATTAATACTTAGCATGAAATGAAAAAAACGGTTATAAAATACACATAAAATGATGAAGCCTCTCTCAGAAATTCCAAACTGAGATAGGAATTCAGGAACCAGATTTAAAAAGTCCAAAGGATAGATACATACATACATACACACACACACACATATATCCTCCATGTATATACATATATATGTGTGTGTGTGTGTGTGTGTGTGTGTGTGTGTGTGTGTGTGTATGTATATATATATATAAAATCACACACACAGAAAGAGAGAGAAAGAGAGAGAGAGAGAGAGAGAGAAAGAGAGAGAGAGAGAGAGAGAGAGAGAGAGAGAGAGAGAGAGAGAGAGAGAGAGAAAGAGAGAGAGAGAGAGAAAGAGATTTGGTGCCGTTTTAAGCAGCATGAGTAGTTTCTTTCAGCTATAGAGAATCAGACATGATCCTTGGCTGTAAATACACAATTCTTTCTAACTTTCCTCTTAACAATTCCAAGCAACCGGTGCTTATTTTTGATCTTACTTTTGCCCCTAAATGTTGTATTTTGTAAGCAAATATCAATTATTCATTCATCAGAGGTCATCTTATCTTTTCATCACTTCGTACATAATAGATACCAAGGATTCATCTCTGCTGAAAAACACAGCATACAGGAGACAGGTTTGAAAGCAACAATTTCACATATGAGATTTCTCGTATGCCACTTGGTTTCCTCTAAGTGATACAATAGTAAATCACCTCCATTACTATTGCAATCCCCTGTAGATGAAAAACAAATAAACCAAGATAAGTGCTAATGGTAACTTTAGGGCAGGGGTAGGGGGGGGGATTGAAATGCATTTAACTATGAAAACTTTTTTTTTAAAGTCTTTCTTCCACAAGTTCTCGAATTCCTTAAAACAAACAGTTTGCTGACAGGCCCAGAAGGAATAATTTTGCTATTGTCGTCACACACAACCCACATTTTGGCCAAAAAGACAATGTTAGTTCTGTGCCCTCTTGGGAAGCTCTACTTTACAGTTTGGAATCATTTTCATCCTTCTTGACCTGCAAGGCAGAGCAATCCAGTATACAAAATGATTTTTTTCTGCCCATGAACAAGCAGCTGTCACTCTCATGCCGTAGTTTGTCATAAATACTCATTGCCAGTCACCAGAAGAAAGCCTGTCTTTTCTGTGTCTTCCCTCTTCATCTGGTCTCATCATGGGAACTCTGTAGCTTACCCTATGTGAAGAGGACTATGTTTGAATCCAACAATTTATTTAGCATATGCTCCAGAAACGTAACGCGTATGTGTATATGTGTGTGTGTGTGTGTGTGTGTGTGTGTGTGTGTGTGTGTGTAAATTCCTAAGGCTCCTAATTCCCACAAAGAGCTCTACAGTTTTCTTGATAGACTGAGTTAAACTCTTTACTCTCAATATGTTACTACTACTTTTATTATTACATTCTCAAGAGTTCTAACTCCCAGCAATATGGGATCTATTGGCCAAGACATTTATAATAATCTGTTGTAATCAGTTTCTTCAAGAAACACCTAAATTGAGGCCAAAGCAGAGAATCCTGAAGCCAACAGTGACTTTTGAGATCATCTAGCCTGGGGGTTTTTAACCTGGGGTCCATGAACCCCTATAGATTTCAGGGGGCATTTGTGAATTTTTAAAAAAATTGATAATTTTTTTACAGGCAATTAGGTGGCACAGTGGACAGAGTCCTGGACTTGGAGTCATGAAGGCCTGAGTTCAAATCCAGCCTCAGACACTTACTAGCTATGTGACCCTGAGAGAGTTACTTAACCACTGTTTACTTCAGTTTCCTCATCTGTAAAATGGGGATAAATAATAGCACTTACCTCCGAGAGTTGTTGACACTTACTAGCTGTGTGACCCTGGGCAAGTCACTTAACCCCATTGCCTAGCCAAAAATAAATAAATAAAAACAGACTAACAAACAAAAAGAAATGGGATTTGAACCCAGGTATCTCCTGACTCTATGTCCTGTATGATAATAATTAAAAAGTGCTTAACACAGTGCCTGGCAATATTAAGTGCTATATAAATGTTAGCAATCATTATTATTAGCACTTTATTTCTATTTTTAAATTCAATTTTATTTTATTTTCAATTCCAAATTCTCTGCCTTCCCTCTCCTGCACCCACTGAGGAAACAAGAAAAATGAAAATCTTTGCAAATATGTATACATATGCAAAACAAATTTCTGGCATTAGCTTTATTGGGGGGGGGGACGGGGAGAAGCTGTATTGCAATAGCATTGGTCTCTTTTGCACTCCCGTGCATTTTATTTTAAAAACATCATTTGGAGAAGGGGTTCATAGGTTTCACCAGGCTGCCAAAGAGATCCATGAAACAAAAAAGGTTAAGGACCTCTAATCTAGCTATATCCCTCATTTTTACAGATGAGGAAATACAGACCCAGAGACACAATGTGGGACAGATGGAAGGACACTGGACTTAGAGTCAGGAGACACCTGGGTTCAAATCCCATTTCTTTTTGTTTGTTAGTCTGTTTTTATTTATTTATTTTTGGCTACGCAATGGGGTTAAGTGACTTGCCCAGGGTCACACAGCTAGTAAGTGTCAAGTGTCTGGTCTGAGACCAGATTTGAACTCAGGTCCTCTTGACTCCAGGGCCAGTACTCTATCCACTGCACCACCTAGCTGTCCCCCACAAATCCTATTTCTGGCACAGCTCCATGACTGTGGGCAAGTACCTCAGTTTCCTCATCTGTAAAATAGAAATAATACCCACAGCAATTATTTCAAGGGTAAAGATCAAATGAGATCAGGTATGTAAAGCTCTTTGCAAACCTTAGCCTGGTTATAAATCATATTATTATGAATAATGCCAAGGCCACATGCCTCATAAATGGCAGTGCACAACAGAAACTGTTTGGTTGGAGGCACATCTATGCCAGCTCTCTTTGCTTCAACAGCCTTTGGTTTCTCCGGGGGTTTTAGCTTCACTGCCAGGGCTACATACTTCTTTAATTTTTGTCTGTAGTCAGGAGTCTCAGGAAGGATTTCCTTTCCCTGTGTTTGAAGGGCCTTTTCATAGCCATGTTGCTTCAGACAGCCTCCAAAAAAAGGCAGTGGGGATTGGCCTGAACTTCTTGCATTTCAGCCAGGATCAGCTTTCTCTGGAGTCCAACCTCTGATGAACAGATATTGAATGGTGGCCAGACAGTCAGCCACGGTAGTGTCTAAAAGAATGGCTCAGCTTTCTTCCAATTCTCATAGGGGTACCAAGTATTCCTCTATATTTATTCTGCTAGAAAAATAAATGTGAAGATGTTTTTGAAGGTTCCTCATTTATTTTAACACAGATATGATCAGCAGAATTTGCTACCAAGAGGAAAAGCTGGTAATTTTTTAAAAATCATAAACATATTCTGAAGTTGAGTAAATCATATTCAACCTACGGCTATTTTACTGAAATAGCCAAACAAGGATGCATACTTTTCAACTAATTTGATCTCTTTCCTTCCCTTCCATTCTCTCACCCACAGAATTAGAGGTGTTTCACATTAATTTCCCCTTATCATTAATGAAAGGGAGCATGCTGAAATAAAGCTTTTTAATTTTGGGTATGTGAACTCGTTTTTAATTTTTTTTATAACTGCAGTTAAATATAATCAGTTTACTTTGTAACCCTGTGCTAAATTTTATTTTATGCATTTAAAAATATCTTGAGAAAGGTCCCAGACTACCAAAATGGATCATGATATAAAAAAAAGTTTAAGAATTCCAGTTCTAAAATTAAGGCAGAAAAAAGCTAAGAGACTTGTTGATGTTCATAACTTATTTAAAAAGTTCAATGAAGCTAGACCCGTAGTCCAATATTATTTTCACTAGACCAGGGGACTGGAGGGGAGTCAGGAGTGATGATGTCAGATAATTCTGTCATGTCTGTTCCTTACAAGATAACCTGAAGGATTTAGTCCAAAGGTCACAAAGGCTACCACACCAAAACCATATGGTTTTAGCTCTCTCAGCACATCAGAATGATTTTTGTTCATTTATTAGATCAGAGAAAGGCAAGTGAGCAGTGTCATGCATGATCAGAGGTTTTCCCTAAGTGACAAGCAAGGATATCAAAGTATTCACCATCAATAGCATCATAGGTAAGTTATTTATACCTTTAAAAAAAAAGGTCATGAAGCAAATGAATTAATCAGTGTAGAAGGTACTCCTTTCTCCCACTTCTTTCAGTCTGTCAGGTCTTTTTATTGAGAATGGAATGGCCCAATCAGATCTAATTCATGCTTCTGTATCACATGGAGGCTGAATAGAAGAGAGATTTGATGAACATCAGTCTTTCTCCCAAATTAATAAGTGACAAAGTGAACTGAAAATTATTCTGCAAAGAGCTAGGCTGAAGGTAGAGCAAGAAAATACTTAGCAAATCCCTATGAAACTGGAAAGATTTTGAATACAGGCTGGAGATGAACCGTGTCTGTCAAAGAACTAGCCTAAGAAATGCTGAGATGCTCACCTCCAGAAGGGTAGCCTCCAAAGGACAATTTTTTTTTTAAATTTTGCTACAGGCATTCTCCAAACAGACAAAACTCCAAGTGGCCTTAGTCCTCATCTACACCTTTCATTTCTGCAGTGATGATGGTGGACCAAGTGAAAAAAGGTGGCAGAAGCTGCTAAGTATCACACAATCTTAAACTCTCTATAGATATTAATTTAACTGTCACTACTCTAAATATGCACCCTTTGTCCAAAGACCAAAAGGCTGAGAAGCTACCAGAAGAACTGAACCATATCCACACTAATTTTTTCATTCTAAATGAAACAAGGAGATAATAATGAGGATGTAGCTAGTGGGAATAATAGCTCATAAAGTCCTCTCAGAGAGGTAAATAAAGGAGCTAGTATACAACAAGTGCAAATTAACTTTATATAAGATTCAATGACAGTTCTAACTAGAGCCCAGAAGGGAAGCAAGGGAGAGAGTTACCCAGTGCAGATAGCTAAGTGAAGTGGTACAATGGACAGAGCACTGGACCTAGGGTCAGAAAGGCCCGAGTTCAAACCTGGCCTCAGGTACTTTCTGTATGACTCTTGGCAAGTTAACTTCTTTAGGTGTCAGTTTTCTCAACTGTAAAATGGGGACAATAATATAACCTACATCACAGGGTTGATGTGAGGCTCAAATGGGGTAATATTTGAAAAGTGCTTAGCACAATACCCGGCACATAGAGGGCATTCAATACATGTTGATTCCCTTCCCTACTTGAGTGCATTTTAACGATTCTAAGCTTCTTCCTGAAACAAAGGCTCATCTTGTTATCAACAATATTTTTCAAATGGTAATGTTTGTCTATTAATCAAAGAATACCACAGTCTCTGGAGAATTAAAATAAGTTCAAAAGTCACAAGAAAGATCATTTTATTGGAGATATGGTCATACTACCTTACGTTGACAATAACCAATCAGCCCTCATAACAATGATTGCAGTTTATGCACCATCATCTGTTGCAGAGGGCTGAGTAGGGAAATCCTACAAAGAGTGATGGTACCCACCAAACTAAGTCAACATACATCCTTCTACTCAGCAACTTGACTAGAAAAGCAGACAAGAGGGGTGGTGGAGAGGAGAGGGAGGAAAAAGGTATCAAATATGACATTGGGAAACACAGGTGAGTAAGGATCAAAAAATGAAAAGGGCCTGTAAAAACAAACAGAAGCCTCACACTTGTAAGGGCATGAATACTGTAGTGAAGAAAGCACAGGAAGCAGCAACATGACACGCAAAGAGAAATCAACTGGATCCGAACAGACAGAAAACAACTAGTTGCAGATGTAGCATGATGAAGTTATCTCATACTCTAGTTGGAGCAAAGGTCAAAGTAAATACCAAATTAGAAGAAAGGGAAAAATTAAGAAGGTGACCCTGTGTACCATGATAGCAGCTCCAGCCCGACTTGTTGACTTGGAATAAAGAGAAGTGGACAAGAATAAAGACTCTTATCATTCACTAAAAAAATTTAACTCATGCAAAGCAGATCACAGAACAAGAAGAGTGAAATGTAATCAACACATATGGTCTCCTTACCAAAAAGGGAGACAATATCCGAAGACAACACCATGCAAGGGAATATGCTCATTTACCAAAGACCATAGAAGAAAATAACCAAAGAATTTGAACAGTATCACCTCACAGAAAGCAAAAAGAGAAGAATACAAGACTGTGTGAGATCAAGTCATATTATATCATCCCCAAGCATCTGTCCATGAGATTGGGAGGAAACAAACAGAAATGATAAGAAACAGGTCAGCTAGCATTTTTATGATGCTTTATTCTTGTCAGCCAATGAAATGAAAGCCTTACATTTTACTTATCAGGACCCAAAGTACAATTTGAGGAACTAGCCATAGCAATTAAGAAAATAAAGCCAGGAAAAGTAGCTAGACTGGCCAAATATATACAGAAGAAATTCATGCTAGAGGTAATACCTTCCTCCCCTCCACATCCTCTACAACCCATGACACCCAACTCCACACTGTTCCTCGAACAACACACTCCAAATCCATTCTCAGAGCATTTCCCTAGTTGTCACCCCTTGCTTGAAATCTTCTTCTTTGTCTCCCCACTCCTGGCTTCTTTCAAGTCTCAGCTAAAATCCTTCCTTCGGCTTGAAGCCTTTCCCGGTCCCCCTTACTATTAGTGTCTTCCTTTTGAGATTATCACCAAGTTTTCCTGTACAGATCTTGTTTGTATACATATACATACATACACATACACACACACACACACACACACACACACACACACACACACACACACAGAGACACCCCTATATGTATATGCCTTGTTTGTATGTTGTTGGATTGTGAGCTCCTTGACGACAAGAATTATTTTTGCTTTTCTTTCCATCCCCAGCACTTAGCACAGTGCCAGGAACACAGGGGACATTTAATAAATGCTTGCTTACTGACTTACTCAACAGGTTTAAAGGTATTAAAAGGACCAATTTTCATTATTTCTCAAAATAGAAAGAACACAAAAGAAGGGGAAAGGTCAAAGATGACACTTTTACAAAAAATGTGCCAAGGAAGATTTTGGGGGCAGCTAGTTGGCACAGTGGATGGAGTGCCAGGCGTGGAGTCAGGAAGACTCATCTTCCTGAGTTCCAATCTGGCCTCAGACACTTATCAGCTGTATGATCCTGGGCAAGACACTTAACCCTGTTCACCTCCATTTCTTCATCTGTAAAATGAGCTGGAGAAGGAAATGGCAAACCACTCCAGTATCTTTGCTAAGAAAACCCCAAATGAGGTCACAAACAGTCAGATACAATTGAAGCAACTGAACAACAACAAAAAACCAACAAATATCAGCAAGCATTGATTCATATGGCTTCTTTCTCATGACTATAAAATCTTTATGAGAATGGTCTATGCATATCAGGCTTTCACAGAGGATTTTCTACAGCCAACCACATTTTTATAGTTACACATGGCTGAATGGTACAGAAACTATAATGTCTTTTTATTTTGTAAAAAAAAATGTGACTCAGTTATGACAAAATAGAATCTTAAAGGTGCTCTTCAGACAAAGTGTCTTCAGTGTACATATTAATGTTATATAATATTGGTCATATGTTCTATGAAAAATGTAACTGGGCCCACAATTGAAATGGCAGATGGAAATTGCATGGTACATTTGACACTGTTTCTCCCTGATACGAAGGCCTATTTTTATATCAACAATATTCATCCAATGAAACTATTTGACTATAAATCTAGGAATACTGTCAAACCCAAAAAATTCCAGTTGCTTCTTATACAAAGGATTAAGAGGAGAAGCAGGGTGAGTAGGATCAGGCCATAGTGTGTTACCAATGAAGAACTGCTGTTAAAAAAAAAAATAGTGTAATCCATGGCTCAGAAATGAAGCTCTGTGCCTCTCTGATCCCATCTTAGTTCTAGGAGGCTTCTCGCAAAAAGTCTCTTTGAGTTGTACCCCTGAGCAGGGTTTCCCTTAGGAACATTAGGATTTGGCTCACGTCTACAGCTTCCCAGAGAAGGTAAATGACTCTCTGCTACCATTGCAAGCATTCAGACATAGTATTTCACTTGCCAGAGAATGAAAACACAAACATATACCCAAGCCCATAAACATCCAAAATCATTTTCCTTCCCTCTCATCCTCCCCCCCCCCCCCCCCCCCCCCCCCCCCCGTCCTTATTCCAGGGACAAACAGAATGACCCTGAACTTAAAATGCAACTCTCTTTGGGACATCCCTGAAAGTAGAAAGAATTGAAATGCAAATGGAGAATCCACCTTCCTCTTTCATAGCTAAACACACTATACAATCCACAGTACTTGTCTGTTTTGTTCCTCCACATTGTACATCCATCCCCCAAACCCTGCAATACTCCATTAATTCAGGAATTTTTCCATTGCTCTACCACTGCCCCTCCAATATTGTCGTCTACAACTCCTACAAATCTTGGGCTGGCTCAGGGACTACTTGTCACATAGTTGCTACCTTCATTCACTGTCATCTCTGATGCTTCATTTTTTCCCTTCTCTCCTGTACCAGTGGACAAAGCACCCTTACTGATGAGACCTTGGATCTAGCTGAGTATCCTCTTCAGTAGAAATAAGTGCTAAGCGTCTGAACTCAATCCCATTTTTGCAAAAGCTTTTGTTTTGCTAAGTGTCTTAGTGTTTGTACTTTGGAGGTACGTTCTTCATAGAGGACTTGCTTTACTTCAGATTGAGTGAAAAACTTGAAAAAAATTTAAAAAAACTAAAAAGAGTGAAAAACTTGGCATTATTTCACTTAATTTTAAGACGGAAATGGTTCCATTGGATCCATGAATGATCAAATAGCATTACAATGGGACAGGAAAGTTTGGTTATAATGTACTAATATCTATCAATGGGCCAGGCAATGTTGTAAGGGGGCATATATCCTTGAATCACAGAGTCAAAGAGCTAGAATGGTCTTTCTTCAAATTTGTGTTAAGTAGGTCCAAACATAAATATGAATATTTATAATAAGTATATTTTTCCCCAGATGAGGTTCTCTCTTAGTTTTGTAAATATCCAGGAGAAATTTCACAACCTCCCTCTGTAATCTAATTACAAAGATAGGTAATCTTCATCATCAGAAAATTGTGTCATGAAACCCAATACTTCACAATGTAGTTTAAACTCATCTTCTCTTATTATGTCCCTACTGGTGATAGAAAACAATTGGCCACTATCTTTATAAAAGAAAATTGTCTTGATGTTGACTGTATATTACTTGAAATAATGTTCATTTACAAAATGTAGCAAAGAGTACAATAGATTGCAAATAGTATCATTTCACAGATCAGAAAAAAAAAGTAGTATATAGAAAACAAGCCTGCAGAAAACTTGGCCAGAGACCAAACTAAGGCATGTCATCCCCAAGTAAGAGATGAAACTGGGACAACAAGTTTACATGAAATGGAACAGATGTGTCAACATTTGTATCATGATCTGCTCAGCAGCCAGGTAGCACACATGCCAGTGGACAGAATACTGGACTTGGAGTTATGAAAACCTGAGTTCAAATCCTGCCTTAGATACTTCCTGATTGTGTGTGCGGGGCCAAGTCACTTAACCTTTATCTGCCTCAGTTTCTTCATCTATAAAAGAGGGATAATAATAGTACCTTATACCCAGGATTGTTGTAATGATCAAATGACCTAATATTTGTGAATTTTGCCTTAAAGTACTTTATTATTATCAACAATAGTGAAACTATACCATTTAAACTCTAACACTTCAGTATCCAAAACCATATATGAAGAAGTAAAAATGGCAATAAGAACTAATCATGCCTGAAACTGACCACAAACATTGCCTTTCTCATGAGGCTCCCTACTTCTGGAATGCTCCCTACTGACTACTTCCTACCCCCAATTTAAACTCTAACCTTCAGCACTCAGCACAAAGGTCTTACCTCTCTACTTAATTTGGTCTTAGAATCAGGCTGCTTAGAATCATCCAAGCCACAAAACCAGAGAATATGACAAGTGTTATCAAAAGAAAGACAAAGGTTGGGACAGGCAAAGTCAAAGTCAAGAGGGCGAGATTTAAGTGAAGCAGAGGCAAGGTCACTCATGGGCCAGAGGGCTGCCATGTATCATCAGGATCCTTCAGGGAGAGGTAATCCTGCATGAGTCATTATGGAGAAAGTTACTCTAATAGATGCTGAAGGATTTATCCTCAAAACCCCAGGATTACTTAGATGGTTCAACCCTTTCACAAGAATACTTGAATTGTATTACCACTTATTTCAAGCTTAGCATCCATCCCAATCCCCATCCCCAGCCCCCCAAAAGCTTTCATGATCCACATCAAAGGGCAGAACTACACAGACTGTCTGGGGGTTCCATAGAGGTGTCTGTGTCCTTAAAATAGTTTATGCTGTTGGATTCAGATTGTATCCTGCTCTAAAATAATGCTTTCTTTTCTTTTAAAAATAACAATGTGCTTTATTGATCTACAGATTAAAGGTATCTCAAGAAGACCGGTAGCTGCTTCACCTCCTACACAACAGGTAGACTGATGTCTAAGCTGAGGGAGTTCTCGAAGCTGTGCTAACTCTTCAGATGGAGTGTTCCTTAAATTAGTTTACTCAATGTACAAGGAAAACCAGACAATATTTTAGCTTAGGTTCCAAACTTAGGTTTACTAGTGTCTGAATACATTTCTTTTTAACTCTGGATTTGTTGGGGCGGAGCCAAGATGGCGGAGTGAAAGCAGTGACTTGCTTGAGCTCTCCCCCAAACCCCTCCAAATACCCGTTAAAAAAATGGCTCTAAACAAATTCTAAAGCAGCAGAACCCACAAAAAGACAGAGTAAAACAAATTTCCAGCCCAAGACAGCCTGGATGGTTGATCAGAAAGGCATACCGCTCTGAGCTGGAAGAGGAGCGCAGTTTGGCTTGGGGCGTGCAGGCCTCAGAGGAATGATTCACAGGTAGCTGTGGTGGTTTCCAGACTCCTCAATCCACAAACACCAAAGACAACTTAGAAGGTCAGTGGGAAAAGTCTGGGGTTTTTTTGGTGAGAGAAGGACTAGGTCACAGCCAGTTCCAGAGCGCAGAGCATGGGAGTTGGGTCGGTGGCTGTGTCCTGAGCTTCCGGCCCACAGACTGAGGGGGAATCAAGTGGCTGATCAGAGGGGGATTGCAGGGATCTCTTTGCCAGTGCTGAGGCAGGAATCTCTTGCTTTGCCGTGCTTGGATCTGGGTCACAGTTCTGGTGGCGCTGGGTGAGGAGGAGCGGCTGGCAGTGGAGCTTGTAGTGGCGGTGAGAGAAAACCCTCCTCACAGTTCCAAGACAGAAAAGACTGCTTGTGGCCAGTCACTCAAAGATCAGAGCACAGGCCAGGAAAAGGGTAAACACCTTGATCCTTATCATACCACCTTGGAAGAACTGAAAATTTACAGGTCCCTACAAGTATCTCTGAAAACAGCTGTACAAACCCCTGAAGCTTGGGACAGTACATTCTCCACATTGGAAGCAGACTTTTACCTTAACAAAGAGTTTAAAAGTCAAGTAGTTGGCTGGGATCATGAGCAAACCTCGCAAAAAGAGTCAGACTATATTATCTTACTTTGGTGACAAAGAAGATCAAAACATACAACCAGAAGAAGACAACAAAGTCAAAGCTCCCACATCCAAAGCCTCCAAGAAAAGCAAGTAAGAGAAGTAGAGGAAAAACTGGGAAGAGAAATGAAAGTGATGCAAGAAAATCATGAAAAACAAGTCAACAGCTTGCTAAAGGAGACCCAAAAAAATACTGAAGAAAATAACACCTTAAAAAATAGCCTAACCCAAATGGCAAAAGAGGTCCAAAAAGCCAATGAGGAGAAGAATGCCCTAAAAGGCAAAAATGGCCAAATGGAAAAGGAAGTCCAAAAGCTTACTGAAGAAAATACTTCCTTAAAAATTAGAATAGAGCAATTGGAAGATAGTGACTTTATGAGAAAAACACAGAGAAAACAAATCCAAAAGAATGAAAAATTAGAGAAAACAATGTGAAATATCTCATTGGAAAAACAACTGACCTGGAAAATAGATCCAGGAGAGAGAATTTAAAAATTATTGGACTATCTGAAAGCCATGATCAAAAAAAGAGCCTAGACATCATCTTTCAAGAAATTATCAAGGAAAACTGCCCTGATATTTTAGAACCAGAGGGCAAAATAGAAATTGAAAGAATCCAGATCTCCCCTGAAAGAGATCCCCAAAGAAAACTCCTAGGAATATTGTAGCCAAATTCCAGAGTTCCCAGGTCAAGGAGAAAATATTGCAAGCAGCCAGAAAGAAACAATTCAAGTATGGTGGAAACACAATCAGGATAACAAAAGATTTAGCAGCTCCTACATTAAAGGACTGAGGGCAAGAAATATAATATTCCGGAGGGCAAAGGAGATAGGATTACAACCAAGAATCCCCTACCCAGCAAAACTGAGTACAATCCTTCAGAGGAAAAAAATGGTCATTCAGTGAAATAGAGGACTTTCAAGCATTCTTGATGAAAAGACCAGAGCTGAATAGAAAATTTGACTTTCAAATACAAGACTCAAGTGGAACATGAAGAGGTAAACAGGAAAGAAAAATCATAAGAGACTTATTAAGACTGAACCGTTTACATTCCTGCATGGAAAGATGATATTTATAATTTTGTCAGTAATAGGTTAGTGGGAGGGGAAAAATTATATGTATGTATGTATAGATAGATAGATAGATAGATAGATAGATAGATAGATAGATAGATAGATAGTTAGATAGATGGCACAGGGTAAGTTGAAGATGAAGGGGTCATATCTGGAGAATAAAATTAAAGGGGTGAGAAGGATTATACTAGGAGAAGGAGAAAGGGAGAGGTAGAATGGGGTACATTATCTGCACAAAACAGACAAGAAAAGGTTCTTACAGTGGAGGGGAAACAGGGAAGGTGAGAGAAATGAGGAATCTTATTCTCATAGGATTTGGCTTAAGGAGGGAATAACATACACACTCAATTGGGTATGGAAATCTGTCTTACCCTATAGAAAAATAGGGAGGAAGGGGACAAGAGAGCAGGGGGATGATAGAGAGAAGGGCAGATTGGGAAAGGGGTAATCAGAAGGAAGTACTTCTGAGGAGGGACAGGGTCGAAAGAAAGAATAGAATAAATGGTGGGGGCAGGATAGGATTAAGGGAAATAGAGTTAGTTATTCACAACATGTCTACTATGGAAATGTTTTGCATAACTGCACATGTATGGCCTGTATTGACTTGCTTGCCTTTTCAACGAGGGTGGGTGAGGTGGGAGGAAGGGAGAAAATTTGGAACCCAAAGTTTTAAAAACACATGTTTAAAAAAAATGTTTCCACATGCAACTGGGAAATAAGAAATACAGGAAATGAGGTACAGAAATCTATCCTGCAGTACAGGAAAATAGAAGGGGAAGGGGATAAGAGAAGGGGGGGAGAGATAGAAGGGAGGGCAGACTAGGGGAAAGGGGTATTCAGAATGCATGCCATCTTGGGGTGGGGGCAGGGGCAAGATGGGGTGAAAATTTGGAATTCAAAATCTTGTGGAAGTAAATGTTGAAAACTAAAAAATAAATAAATTTATATTTAAAAAAAAACTGCATTTGTCCTTGTTTCCACTACAGTACTCCTCCAATGCCTTACTGTGGTTTAGAGATGACCTTAGATTCTTAAAAGTTAGGCCAGCAAAGGAAAATCCCTCTGTCCTTGTTGGGAAACATTCAAACCGTGGCTTTTGCCAATCAGAATCTCTGACAATATTAATCATAGTGGAAAAGATTGTGTAAACATAAGATTGAAACACATAGACTAATCACTGATTATCATATGAGAATAGATTGTTCTCATTCTTGGAGTGGATTTGATTATTCAGATTCAGAGTTCAAACTAGCATAAGATGAGTGAGATTTTGTAGCAGGGTACATCTGTATGTGTGCCAGCCTCCCCTTCCCCATAGCAACTGGGGTCCCTATGCCTCATCTGAAGATCTCATGGTCTTCCATCAACATATATCACCATGAGGCAAAATTGCCTCCAAGATATGGCAGCCTTGAGGCTACCTTTCAAGGGTTTATCTCCACCCCTGCCCCTCCCCCCCACCTCAATTCCTGGGAGATGAGGCCCAGACCCTCTGAGGGATAGAAAATACCCTCTCTCAGTATCGTTGCTGTTCAGTCATTTCAGTCATGTCCAACTCTTTGTGACCCTTTCTTGGGTATTTCTTGCGAAAGATACTAGAGTGGTTTGCCATTTCCTGTTCCAGCTCATTTTACAGATGAGGAAACTGAGGCAAACAGGGTTAAGTGACTTGCCTAGGGTCACACAGGTAGGAAGTATCTGAGGCCAGATTTGAACTCAGGAAGAGTCTTCCTAACTCTAAGCCCAGTGCTCTATCCATTGAATCTCCCAATATGCCCTCACTCATATTTGGACCATCCTTTGTGGCATCACCAAACTACTCCCCAAATGAATTTGGTGTAGGCACAAGGATTCCTAGTGATGTCTCTTTTTAGTCTTGGTAAAGAATGCATATCTTAATTTCAAACAGAGTCTCTCTATAGAAATTTAGGTTGAAGAAGGTGGTTGAAATAAGTACTCTACAGCAGTGTGGTCAAACTCAACCAGAAACGTTCACTAAACCATACATAACAATTCCTGCTGCTGCATGTTGACTTAAAAAAAACCCCACATATTAAAATCATCTATCTCCTATTGTGTTTTATTTGTTTTATTAAATATGTCCCAATTACATTTTCATCTAATTCCTACTACAGATACTCAAAGTGTTTCCAAGGGCCTGCAGATCAGGTGTTTGGCACCTGTGCCCTACAATAATACATTGAACTGGGATCTCCATTGCATCCCTACTACTATTGATATTAGGATCTCTGTGGACAGCTAGGTGGCCAGTGCTGGGCCTGGAGTCAGGAGGCTCCAAGTTAAAATTCAACCTCTAGTATGTGGCCCTAAGCAAGTCACTTAACTCTGTGTGCCTCAGTTTCCTTATTTGTAAAATAAGCTGGAGAAGGACATGGCAAACCACTCCAGTATCTTTGCCAAGAAAATTTCAAATGGGGTCATTTGATGTACGTGACTGAACAACAAGACAAAAGCCCTTCAAAACGCCGTAATAAGAGTTAGCATTTAAACGGTACCTTAAGGTTTAGAAAGCACTTTATGTATGTATAATTATGGGAGTGCTATATAAATACCACCTACAAAAAAGACTTATTAGGTATGACATATTGTAAAAACTGGTTTGTAGGCAATATCTTTTAATAGTTATATAAAACTATTTCTGAAAGGTAATATTGCTGAATATCAAAGTATTAGCCTGAGATTCAAATCAAAGACTGGCACAAGGAATATAGAAAGTGGCTCTTCTCAGCTAGATTCTCTGGAAGTCTGCTATTAAGCCCTCTCACCATATTATATGAAAAGAGGTAGGCATACAGGGACCCTGTGAAAGACACATCAAATCAGAAAGGTTTTGAATAGAAAGAAGAGAACTGTTACAATTGAAAGAGTGCTGGAGCCTTAATCTATGTTTGAGATTTTCTAGATGTATGGCAGTGGGCAAGCTACCGCCTGGCCTCAGTTTCTTCACCTGTAAAATGAAAGGGTGGATTAGATCACCTCTAGAGTCCAGCTCTAAATCCTTGATCTTGAAGTCAAGAAAAGCACATTTGCAGGCAGCTTCTTGCTGAATGAGATTCATGTTTTCTCAGTCTGTTCAGCAAATTATTGATTTGTTACTGAAAACCAAAATCCTAAGATCAAGCCTTTTAAAATAGTCACTGCCATTTTGCCTAAGATTTAGATCACCAGCTAAGAAGCTGGTCACCATCATTTCCTATTTCTTCTCTGTAGTGACTTGTAACTCATGACAATTCACATTTCCATGGTCTTTCAGGGTTAAAGAGCTTACTTTTCTGGTCAATAACTGGGTGCATTTGCCTAGGCCAGGAAAAGCTGAGTGTCTCTATGCCTCCCCCCCAAAAAATCACAGGAAGGTTGGTCACCCACAAAATTTGCTACTGCTAGGTCCAGCAAAATAGTGTTGTTGTTCGTCCTTCATTTCTGAAGAAGACCAATGACATCATGATGTTGGGGTCAGGGTACAATGTGTTCAGCTGTGGTTGATCAGTTCAGTATTAGCTCAGAAGGCTTTACCACAGATCAGGCACAAGAAGTCCATTAGAACATTTAGGATGAAGATGTCTCTGGACTTATGCAGCTTATGTTTCCTTTGTGCTACTGAGATTCTGCCTTGTTCATGGAATACAGTGCCTTCTTTGATGTGGGTATGCCAGTCCCCTGCCAGCATCTCCTATGTCTCACAATTGATACTAAAGTACTTCTAAGAGACCTTGAGAATGTCCTTGCACTGCTTCTTCTGACCACTGTGTGAGTACTTACCTTCTGAGAGTTCTCTGTAAAATAGCCTCTTAGGTAAATATGGGCTTGGTATTTGGGCAGTGTTCAGCTCATTGGAATTGCCCTCTCTGAAGCAGAGTTTAAATGCTAGGCAGTTCAGTTCAGTGTCTGGTATCTTATCTTATCAGAATCTTCCCAAGACAATTCCAATAGAAGCAATTTAGTTTCTTGGCATGGCAGTGTTATACTGTCCAGGTTTCACAGGCATACAACAAGGAGGTTAGCATAATGGCTCTGTAGACCTTCAGTTCAGTAAGAAGTCCCTCTTCTGTCCCACACCTTCCCTCAGAGCCTCCCAAACACTGAGCTAGCTTTGGCAATGCATGCATCAACATCATCATCTATCTAGATGTTGGAAAACATACTGCCAAGGTAAGTGAACTTATCCACAGCATTCGAAAGTTCTCCATTTACTGTGACCAGTGGTCCCAAATATGGATGATATGATGCTGACTGATAGAGGACCTCTGTTTTCTTGGTGTTGATTGTCAGGCCAAAATTAGCATAAGTGGCAGAGAAGTGATCCTTACTTTGTTACTTCTTAGTCTCAGAGGCTGCTTTGAGTGCATAATCATCTGCAAACAAAAAAGTAATGCACCAACTCTCCTCCACTCTAGTCTTGGTTTGTAGCCTTTTCAAGTTAAATAGTTTACCATCAGTTTGGTAACTAACCTTGATGTCATTTTTGTCCTCATTAAAGGCATCTGACAACATTATGAAAACGTCATAACAAAAAGCATGGGAGCCAGCACACAGCCCTGCTTCACTCCACTGGTGACTGGGAAAGCATGAGAGCATCATTCATTATCCAGAACTCATACAAGCATGCCATCATGAAAATGGCATACAACACTGATGAATTTCTCTAGGCAACCACATTTTGCCCTGATCTTCCACAAGCTCTTGTGACTGACAAAGGCCTTGGTTGGGTTGATGTACATTGTATACAGACCTCTTCTGTTCTGGTATTTCTCCTGGAGTTGTCATGCAGCAAATAGCATGTCAACCATTCCTCAGCTCTTTCTGGAACCTGGAAGATGACCATCTTCCAGGTCAAGGATCAGCCAAGAATCTTGACAGCAATGACTAAGAGAAAGATCTCCTTGTGATTGTCACAGGAAATCCTGTTTCCTTTTTTTAAAAAAATTTTTTATTATAGAGATGGACAGTGGAGGTATCTCTGATCTCCTAGGGGATAACTTCTTGTTGCCACACAATCCAGAAGGCTATATAAAGCAAAATACTATACAGCCTTCCAACCACCATCTTGACCCCTGGAATGACTTGAGAACAACTAGAGCTTCCCTGAGAGAGTGAGAACCAGGAAATATTCTAGGGTGTTTGCTTAAGAGACTGGGTGGATTCCCAGGGGGACAAGTTCTACTTCATACCAGTTATATCATGAGGTGTTTCAGATATCCCAAGAATAAAATAAGTAAGCATGAAGAGGATCTTTGTAAAGAAAAAAATTACAACATTTATACTGTTTTTATCAATTACTACAAAGCTTTTGAATCAGTTTGAATAAGTCATGACTTACTGTGTATGGCAAATATATGAAGTAGATCTAAAGAAGGTGTCCTTTTTCACCTTGTGGAGTCTTCATATTGAGCTTTTCTTTATAGCCAGGGCTAATTCTCCTTTGAATCCATGGTCAGTTCTCTCCTGCCAGGAATCCTTCTCCCTGAAACTACCTCATTCCTCATATGACTGCCTGTGTCTATATGAAAAGGGAGTATATATCTTTGCAAAGATCTGCTTTTCCCCAAACTCTTATCACCATGTTTGTTCAGTAACAGACACTTTAATGTTTCCTGTATTCTTACCTCGCCTCAAATGCAGCAAGGTCAAAGGTTAGCTGGAGATAAAATATTATAGGAGGAGATCTAGATCTCTTTCTGAACATTTTCCAAACTGGGAGCTCTGAGCTAATTTGTTTATACTATTAGCTCTCTATATAATATAAATACCATAAAATAGCAGAGGAGGGAACTACATGGGCCTACAGGCCACCATGTTACCCCTGTGCTAAAAAATGAGCTGTTATAACAGGGTATGGCTGATCATATAATCAGAGAGAAGGCAAGGCAGGGAGAAGTGGTAATAGCTAATGGCCAAAGAAAAGAAACACCCCCAGAAATGCCCTATTTCCCTCCCTCACACCTGAGGGGATATGCAAGACCTGGTAATAATTCCTCTCTGCCCTATTCAGCTGGGAGGAGGGAGCACGAGGAACTTAAGACTTAGTATCAACTCTACACTCTACAGCAACACCTAAGTGTGTTATAGCTATATCTCATAGCTAGCTGTGTGCAAACATAAAGGGTCAATTAGTAAAGGTCTCTAGTTTGGGGTTACGTGGGATTATTCACAGACAAATCTGATTCTTTTAATCAATGACTTACTTGAAAGCATAGATAGCCTCTTTATCAAATTTACAGAGGAAACAAAGATAGTAGGATAGTTTACATATTGATTGACAGAATCAGGATCCAAAAATTTCAAAACATTTAGACAATGGACAAAATCTTAAGAGGATGAAATTTAATAGGGCAAAAAAAGTAACTGATTTTTATTAAGTTTGGAAGGGCAAAATGTTGCAATTATGTTTAACAAAATTAACCTCAATGACTGCTGTATCAATAATGACAAGTATAAGGACTTAAGACTTGGGGATAAGAATTCATTATTTGGTAAAAACTGTGGGGGAAACCAGAAAGCAGTATGGCAGAAACTGGGCATAGACCAATATCTTACACCATTTACCAAGATAAGTTCAAAATGGATACATGATCTGAATAAAGAGATATTACAAGAAAATTAAAGGAACATGAAACATATTACTTTTCAACTATTGGATCAACCAACTAACCGGTGCCTCCTCTGTGCCCAGCACTGTGCTAGGCTCAAGGCTGCAAATACAGAACTGAGTCAATCCTTGCCCTCAAGGAGTCTAGCTTGTATCGTAATAGAAGAGGCCTGACCTGCATCAGTTCATGTGAGCACACAAGTTGTTTTAGTTAACCACACGCTCTATGTGAGCTAACAGTAAGATGAGGCTGCCTGGAAAGGGATGCAATCTTTTGCTGCATTAATAAACAAGTCTCTGACTCCTGATGGGCAGATGCCATCTGTGGTGCTGTGTCCAGTTCTGGGTACCATATTTTAGGAGGAATATTGAGAAACTGGAGCATGTCCAGACAGAGTGAAGAGTTTGGAAATCATGTTATATAAGGAATAATTACAAGAAGTAGAGATGTTTGCCCTGAAAACAAAGACCTTGGGTAAAGGCTATTTTAATGATCTTAGGAGAGTGCAAGGACCAAGCATTTGAGGCAGCAAGGCCCACTGTAAAGAATATTTGATCTGGAAGAAGGGAGCCTAGATTCCAGCTTGACCACTTAGAAATCTACATAACTTTGGCTCAATTATTTCATCTTTCTGGGCCTTAGTTTCCCCACCTGTAAAATGAGTGAGTTGGATTAGATGACTTTTAAGGTCCCCTACAGCTCTAAACCTATGATACTATGGAATATGGATTAGATTTCTTCTACCTTCCCATGGAGGGCAGAACTCAAATCATTGGGCATAACTACAGAGGATAAAATTTTGACACAATGTAAGGATGAACTTTTTAAATGTGAGAGCTATCCAAAACCAGAATGGAATGCCCTATGAGTTGATTTCTCCATCAACAGAAATGTTCACATAAAGGCTTGATATAAAAGTTTGACCACCTGAACTATCAGAAAAGCTATAGAAGAGATTCCTGCAGTCTG
Organism: Phascolarctos cinereus; assembly: GCF_003287225.1. Taxonomy (NCBI): domain Eukaryota; kingdom Metazoa; phylum Chordata; class Mammalia; order Diprotodontia; family Phascolarctidae; genus Phascolarctos; species Phascolarctos cinereus. The sequence goes on from NW_027556180.1 coordinate 63,187,363, forward strand.
ACAGTCTGTACTAGAAGACCTTTAAAGTCCCTTATTTTTACTTTCTAAATTAGATTGTATGTTATTTTCAAATAAAGATGCTCCTTCTCTCGCTTCTACCCACTCTCACCATTGAGAAAGCCTGAAAAGCAAAAACCCCAATTATAAGCATGCATAGTCAAAAAACCTTTTTTTCCCCTCACATTGGCCATATTAAAAAAAAAGTCTTAATTTATACCCTGAGTCCGTCACCTTTTTATCAGGAGTTGGGCAGCATGTTTCACAAATTCTCTAGAATTGTGGTTGGTCACTGTGCTGATAAGAGTTCCCAAGTCTTTCAAACTTGTTTATCTTTACAATGTTGTTATAGTATACACATTTGTTCCCGTTTACCTTACTGTGCATCAGCTTGTACAATTCTTCCCAGATTTCTCTGAAACCATTCCTTGATCAATCCTTATTTTGAATGGTATTCCATCACATTCATATACCATGACTTGTTCAGCAACTCCCCAATGGGCACCCCTTTGATTTCTAATTCTTTGCCACCACAAAAAAAGGCTACTACAAATATTTTTGTGGATATGGGTCCCTTTCCTCTTTCTTTAATCTCTTTGGGGTATAGACCTAGCAGAAGTATCACAGGGTCAAAAGGTATGCATAATTTAATCATTTTTTGGGAATAGTTTCCAATTGCTTTCCAAAATGAAAGCCTCCCCTTATTTCAAATGGCATATTCAAAAATGCTCAAAGAAATCAAGTCAGAGGAGGAAAAACTCAAACAACTTTGTAGAGAAATTTCTCCTACAAAAGTTAAAAAAACAAACAAAAAGAAAACAACTAATCACCACATAATATTTGAACCTTACAACTGCTCTTTAGTTGAAAGTGATCCTTTCTGAACTGCAAAAAAATAGTTAAATAAATGGGAGGAAACTTTCTACCACCCATTAGGTTAGGTTCTTTATTTGCTTTCCTGATCAACCCATACAGTTTTTAGAGACAGTGGGGTTGGGGCAATGGGGGTGAGAAGAAATGGTGGGAGTTGGTCAGACTGAAATAATACAAACATCCTAACCTTAACATCTTAGAAGCAACTCCCTAGGTAATTAGAATGGGAAAGACCATGGAGGAAAGGACAACTTCAGCATTTGATAGGAAACCCTAGTAAAGGTATTAGCAGCACTACAACTTGGCTACCTGGATTCTATCATGGGATTTTTTTTTCTTCCAACAAAGATAACATTGGATTATATTCAAGGAATAGTTCTTATCAGTTGCACAAAATAGTTAATGAATACTGTAACAGAAACAAAAGTGATTACTTAGAGCTAAAAACAGAGAACTGCATGGGCCATTATATCTCGAACAATTTCCAAGGCAGATAAAATTGTGCCAGATATGTCTTTACTACTGATAATAAAGCAGGGTAAGTTTACTTTTTTTTGATAACTTTATTAAAAAGATATACAAATATATAACTTCACAATGTTCACTCTTTTAAAAAAAAACTTACTGCATGAGAAGAAATCAATAAGGTGGTGCTTTATGTTAGTAAAGAGCTTAGTCATCTCTCTGGGAACAAGACACGTCACATGTCATTAAATAGAGATACCAATTTCCTTGCTCAAGCAAGGCATGCATCTCTCTTTTTTCTTAATAATGAAACAAATACATAATGAAATAGCCAAGTGGGTAAATTCTGTACAGATTCATAACCTCCAGCAGCATCCCTATCTATTTAGCCAGTTAGCTGGCATGTAATCTTCAACATAAATAGAACAGAAATATAAATAAACCAATATACACAGTGAGTGTGTATGTCCCTGCCTGTAGATTCACCAATACTTTTAGTGATAACTTTCAATATTCTATTTGAGAGAAAAAAAATAAAATAAAAGTAACACATTAATCATAGGATCATAGATTTAGAGCAGGAAGGGACCTTAGAGACCATCTAATTCAACTCCTTTATTTCAATTTATTTTTATTCTGAATTTACAGCCCCCCAAAGAGAACAGTTCCATATACAAAGGAGAATAAAAAAAGAGGATTATATGTGAAACTACAAATCTCTATTCTACATAGCTTGCTTTAAAATATATGTGTGTATACATATATGTATATATTTATAATAAATTCAACATGTCACTGTCAAAGCTGTCCTGTTTATGTTTCCTTCTGAACTTCCTTGGCACTTTTTAGACACGCTTTAATGAACCTCTTCTTTCTTTTCTTCTTCCTCATTTTACAAATGAGGAAATTGAGACACTGAGAAGTTAAGTGATTTATTTAGATTCACAAAGCTAGTAGATCTTAGAGGCAGAATTTGAACCGTGGTCTTCCTATTTGTACTCTCCTCCATTAGAACTTAAGCTCCTTGGGGACAAGGACTGGTATTTGTATACAAGCACCGAGCACAGTGCTTGTTACAGAATAAGAGCATAATAAATAATGCTTTTTTAAGTCAACAGGCATTTGTTAGGCATCTAATATCTGCCAGACACTGTCAAGTGCTGGGAATACAAAGACAGGACAGAAACAGTTCATGATCTCAAGGAGCTGATAGTCTAATGGAAGAGTTAACATGTAAACCGCTATGTACAAACAAGATATATACAAAACAAATTGAGATTATATCAGAGAGAAGGCACTAGCTGAGGGAGGTGTCAGGAAAGGCTTCTGGAAGAAAGTGGAATTTTAGATGAGGCCTGAAGGAAGGAAGGAAGGAGTCAGGGATGAGAAGAAAGAATCCCAGGCATGTGGAACAGCCAGGGAAAATGCCCAGAGTTGGCAGATAGAAGACATGAAAAGGCAGAAGGAGCCAAGATTAAGGGGCTTCTTTATTCCTTTCTTCATTTCTGACTCCAACTCTGGGGCCTTATCCACCGCATTATGCTGCCTTTCATATCAAAATCCTACTTCAGTTTCCTGAATTCAGACAAGAGCTGAATGCAGCCCTGAGAGCTTTTCATCTCCAAATCTTTCTAGAAATCAGTGATTTCACATGTTTATGTCCCACTCCACCAGTGCATACTCAGCCCCTCATCCTGTAAGCCTATAGTTTGCATAGTTTCATAGTTTGCATGAATTACTCATTCAAAAATACTCAGTTACCTCCTGGGCACACTTCTGATGATGAACCTCTGTGGATAATAGACAGAGCTCATTTTCTGACCCATACCTGGTGCCTTTTGAGCTTGGTAGGACTTGTACAAAATTATACTCCACTACCAGCTAGGTGGTGAAGTAGATAGAGTGCTACTTTAGAATCAGGAAGACTCATTTTTATGAGTTCAAATCCTGCCTCCAGATACTTACTAGCTGTGTGACCTTGGGCAAATCACTTAACCCCGTTTGCCTCATTTTGCTCACCTGTAAAATAAGCTGAAGAAGGAAATGGCAAACACTTCATTATCTTTGCCAAGTTACTAAGTCAGACATGCCTAAAAATGACTGAGCAACCATACTTCACCACCATATCCTTTTAGAACCCAAGGACACAACTATGCTGAGATAAGGTATTGGAAAGGGGCAAAAGCTTACTGTGAGGGAGTACTTCAGCTTCAAAATAAGACAAGATGACAATCCTATTTCCACTAAAGGGGGAAAATAAGGAGGTACACACAGTCCTTCAGAGGGAGTGAATAAAGAAGAGGAATAAAAATATGTTAGTAACCCTACAGATACTTAGCCAGGTATCTAACATGAAAGTCCTCCACCAAGAGTAATTAACATACTGCTCTGTACAGGCTCATACAGAGGCCTGGAAAAATATAAATATTTAATGTTTACAAGTGCATTTTCTTACAGTTCAGCAACTTGAAGTACTTCTTAGTTCTCTACTTGATAAGATAAAGTTTAAGTATCTCGATTCATTAAAATAAAAGAGGTAATTTTCCAAAAGCTGATAAAAAAAAACAACTTTAATAAACCCCATACAGACTCTTGAAACTTTCAATAGGAAGGAAAATAATACAATGATAATAAATCGAACATTAGTTGATTGGTTTTTAATCCTTTTACAGTAAGGATTTTGTGTTATGAATCCATTTGGCAGTCTGGTGAAGCCTATAGTTTCCTCAAAATCATGTTTTAAATGCATAATTTATTTATTCACATAGGATTACAAAGCAAACCAATTATACTGAAAAACAGTTATCAAAATTAAAAGTTCCAAGTTTAATAGTTCCTTGAAATCTACAATTAGAGCCCTTGAGGTTAGAAAGGTAGAGGATTCTAATGTGGACCCTTTGGGGAGGGGCATGTCTTTGTACCCCAAATAACCTCCAATCTAAAATAATGTCTCTGAGAGTTACTTTTTAGAAAGGGAGAATCATAATGGTGAAAAAGGACTTGGAGAGTTCATCTTGTCCATTTCACTTTATATACAGATTAATAATAAAGCATTCTGCTTTTAAAGATCTCCTTTCACGGTATGGTGGTGCAGACCTGAAATCCCTGCTCCTGGAGAAGGCTAACGAGGTAGAATCACTTAAGTACTTGGTCTCCTGATGCATTAAGGCTAAAGGCAATTGGGTGTCCACACCAAGTCCAGCATTAATATGGTGAGCACCTGAGGGGGGGGGGAGGAGAACCAGGCTGCCTTAGGAGGGGGCAAAACAGCCCAGGCCAGAAATGGAGCAGATCAAAGCTTCCAGGTTGGTAAGCTGTGGGATTAGGTCCTTGGCAACTGTACTTCTGGTCTGGGCAAGATAGGGAGAACCAGTCTCCAAAAGGAATGGGAGAGGGGAAGGAAAAAAACAACCCTCCTTAAAAAAAAATTCCAAATATTCCATAACATTTCTTATTTAATTCTGTTGTGGGTTTTATTTCCCCCCTTAAGGATTGATAGATTCAAATCTGACCTTAGACACAAGCCACTCAGAATTATGGAAAGGAAATAATTAAAACATTCATACCTTTTGATCCATCAATTCCATTGCTAGATATATACCCCAAGGATATCAATGAGAAAAAACGCCTTCATATACAACAAAATATTTAAAGCAGCACTTTTTTGTGTGGTAGCAAAATACTGGAAACTAAGTAGATGGTCAATGACTGGAGAAGCTAAATGAATTGTGGCACATGAACGTAATGGATTATTACTGTGGTATAAGAAATGATGACTATAATAAATACAGAGAAGTTAGGGAAGATTTATATGAACTGATGCAAGATGAAGATAACAGAATAAAAAATGATGTATACAATGGTGAAAATGGAAGGAACAGCAAAATGACTGAAACTGAATCAGTCATGTGAAATTATAATGAATAATCCTGTCCCTAAAATAGGTGTGAGAAGGCACATCATCCCACTTCTTTGCAGAGGTATGGAATGCTGAGCATATTAGACTCTTTTATATGTTGGTAAGATTTGTTGAACTGTTTTCAGCTCCTCTTTTTTTTTTATTCTTTGTTATGAGGGATAACTCTGGGAGAGGAAGAGGATGAGATAAATTGGAAAATATAGGATGATATAAAACAAAATATGTTAATAAAATAAAATATTTTAATTAAAAAAAAACACCTTTCCTAAGGTCACACAGGTTAGAAACAGGATTCAAACCCAGTTCCTCTGATTCTAAAGAGAGCACACACATGATCTTCAAAGCCTCTCCCAACTCCACACCTTATGAAATCTATGAAACTTCCAGTGATAGAAAACTAACTACCTTTTGAGGCTAACTTTTCCAATGTTGGGTAGCTCCAGCAATTCAAATCTGCCCCTGTCCTGGAGAAAAGGATTAGGCCTCTTTTTCAGGCTAAACATTTAACAGTATCATTTTAACAAGTCACTCTTTTTCTCAAAGGGGTAACCACCATAGTAGCTCCCTACTGAATCAAATTTAAATTGATCAGTTAAAGCTCTCCACCAATAGACTACGGCCTTATTTGACTACCCTTACTTTTCACCAGAATGACAAAGAAGCCAGGACCATTGAGGAAACTGTTAGCTATCCTCTCCAGTTCCCACAATATCCATCTAAACTCTGTTTACTGTGTGTCTCTCCCTCCCTTTACCCCATTTCTTTCTCTTTTCTCCAATTCACTTTTCTTTCTAATTCTTCTGTTTTCTTTCTGTGCTTTAGACCTACCAATGGCACTTGCCACTAAATAGCTATCTGAGTTCTAGAGTTTATTCTGGTTTATATTCTTCCTTATTAATTCATCAAATATTTATTAAGGACCTAATGCACTAGGCAGTAGGGGTAATCCACTAATACCCCAATGGACTGGTGATCTCATTTATATGGGCATTCCCTTCAAAGGTCTCAGTCTCAATAGGCGGTCTACCCAGTGTGCTAGGGGAGCTTTCCTCATATTCTTCTGGCTTTGTGAAGATACCAACAGACCATGCAGCCTGTTCATCAGATAGCCCTCACATTTGCTACATGATTGATCTGTCTTCTTTCTTGGTCATACATTTTTGGCCACTGACTCTTCAATCATATATGCTAGGAATAATAATTAAAAAGAAAAAAAGATAAATAAGGTGTGGTCCATATGACTTCAACATGTAAACCATGTTGAGATTTTCTTATTGTACTTACCATACTCAGAATTAGATACACCCCACCCTGCTCCAAGGCAGCTAGATTGAGTAGTGGATAGAGCTGGAAAGACTCCTCTTCTTGAGTTCAAATCCAGTCTTGGACACTTACTAGCTGTGTGACCTCGGGCAGCAAGTCACTTAACCTTGTTTGCCTCAGTTTCCTCATCTGTAAAATGAGCTGAAGAAGGAAATGGCAAACCACTCCAGTGTCTTTGCCAAGAAAACCCCAAAAGAGATCATAATGAGTTGGACATGACAAATTGAAACAACAACTCCACTCCAAAATCATAGTACATACCAAAAAATCCTTCCCCAATGGATTCCCCCTTCTCTTTTTCTCCATTTTGTAATGAAGTAGCACATGAAGACAAAAAAGCATTGATGATGAGTCTGGGCATCTGCAAATTTATCAGGCTACGTGAAATTTTGACAGCTCTACTTCTGCTGAAATCATCTGAAAAGCTGATTCTAGTCCTTTTATTTGTATGGGGCTCAAATTTGGGGGATTTTGGATAATTGAATGCCATTTGATGAATTGCATAGATATGGAAACTTTCTTCACCCATCATGCTTTTAGAGAAAAGAAATCTAGTATTATCTTCACTATTAGGGCATTTATCCTCAAATTTCTGTTCCTATGGCTCCCACTTTCACTCTTCCACAGGCATTTGCCAAAATGGCCTTCCTATCACTTTAAACCACTCCACCTTCAAAGTCCTGGATTCTCAAATACCCTTTTCTGACCAACAGCCTTAAACCCTTGCTCATTCTATACTTAGTCTTTACTCTCATTGTAAGCCCTGCTTCCTTGATTCTTCCGAGTTCTCTGAACCTGTCAGCCTTGTTCTTACCTCACTTTAATCCATACTACTTTTGACCCTATGGTAAGTCACTTCAACAATGCCCTTTTCACCAACCTTGAATCCCTTATCCTTGATCCATATATCATTTCCTGTCTTGCTAAGGCCTAACCTTTACCATTGCACCTCCTTCCATCCTATTTTAAAGTTGCTGAGTGCCACTGGAAGAAATTATGCTGACTGGGCTCATTACAAATGTATGTGAATGAGCAGAGTTCTCACTGCTCTGCAATAAGCCTTTAGCTTATCTCAGTCTCTTTCACACTCCTCCCAGCAGCTGTTCCAAATCTTCCCTTCCCTTTACTTAAGCACAAGTCTACCTGCTCTGTCCTCACTTTCAGAAAATTATTCCCATTTTATTGATTGAGACTATTCAAGTGAAAATACTCAATTCTCCCTCCTCTACTCTTGATTTTCACCTATTTTCTCTTCTATCAGGATCAGAGGATCTTCTTTGTTAAAACTAACATGTACACTTCAAGAACTCCTCCCTTTCCTTCTTCTCTTCCCTTCCCTCGGACTTTGTTCTAACAATTCAATTCAATCAATTCAATCTCTTTAACCTTAATCTCTCTCTCCTTCGGTCTCTCCCTCTCTTCTTATCCTGCTCCTCCTGTCTCTCTCCAACTCCTCTTCCCCATTCCATTTTCCCTTCACCCTTCAAATATGTTGAGATCTTGCTCTAAAAAATTCCTTTACCCCTCTCACCCTCTCAATCCAAGGTCCTATCTCTTCCTTGTCAGTGCCAAGCTACAGTTCATAATTTCATTTCCTCACTACCCATTCAACCCCTTGAAATCTTGCTTTGGTTTCCTCTACTTTACTGAAATAACTCTCCAGAAGACCACTATTTACCTCTTTATCACCAAATCCAGTGGGTTTTGGTCATCTTCCTTGATCACACTGTGGCATTTGGCACCATAGATCACCCATATCCTCCCTCTTTTATTGGCTCATGGTTCTCCTTATATCATCTCTGACCAATTCATCTCTATCTCCTTTGTTGGCTTCTCACCCTACTTCCCTTAGGTATGTTTTTTCTTCAATGTTCTGTCCTGAAGCCTTTTCCTCCTCCTAAGTGATCTCATTTACTCCCATAGTTTCTGCTATCTCTTCCTTGCAAATCATTCTCAAATCTGTTTCTCCCCTTCTTATGTCTCTCCAGAACTCCATTCTTTCAGTTACTCTCTGTCTCTATTCTCAGCCCTCTCCAATTTCTATTCCTCTATTTCTGTCAAGATCTATAAATGGAATGCATTCCTCACCCCATTCTCTTTCTATGGAAGTCCCTTCCTTTGAGACCCTACTCAGATCTCATTTCCTTCATGAAACCTTCTACCAGATGTCCAATTCATGGCCATTTCCCTGTCCTCAATTGACTCACAGCACTTTGTGAGTTTCTCCTTTACACTTCTATCATTCTCACATATCATAGCTATTTTTGCATTTGTTCTCTCTCCACTCCAAATAGATGGTAAGTTCCTTGAAAACAAGGCATGTACGCACTATATACTATATATGTACATTTGAGATCACAGGGCTTACCACACAATGCCTTGTAGATTGTGAATACTTAATAAATGCTGAACTAATATTGAAATCATAAATTTTTAAAAGAGTAAATAGCAAAATTGACTAGATTTCACAGAATCATCGTGTGGAGTTGTCTTTAAAAACAACATAGCTAGGTGGCGCAGTGGATAGAGCTCCAACCCTGGAGTCAGGAAGATTTGAGTTCAAACCTAGCCTCCAACACTTGATACTTACTAGCTGTGTGACCTTGGGCAAGTCACTTAACCCTGATTGCCTCACCAACAAACAAATAAATAAATGAAGACATGAATGAATGAATGAATGAGCAACAAATAAATAAATAAAGACAACGGCAACAATCTGAAAGAGGCCTTAGTCTGGGTATTGCTAGTGGAACCCTTTGTTCTACAGGTAAGGAATCTAAGAGGTAAAGACTTGGCAAATATTTCACAGCCAATAAGTGGCAGAGTTGAGGTTAGAATTCAGATCTCTTCCACTTTCTCTGTCCAATCATCTGCTTACTCTTCAAGCTGGTCTGAAAGCAAAGGGCTGCATCTTGGAGATCAGTAAGCAGATTTGCACTGACATCTTGGAAAGGATATTAGCAAGTGCTGAGGTTTTTAAGACTGCCCTACTTCTACCCCCCACAAGTTTAACTTCAGAAGTAGTCAGAAAGATCATAAACAAAGAAGTATTCATTAATTATTATTTGGAGAGGCCATATCAAAGCAATGACTAATGATGGGGAAACCCACAAATTATAAACTTGATGCTAGTTTAGTGAGTAAGCAAAGGTGATAAAAATCAAAGATGGCATAGGGAGAGTTGTTGCCCTAGATCAAGCCTCTAGAAGCAAATTGCCATTCTGATGTAACCCTTTCTTGGGACAGATTTTCCTCTTGCTCGAAGTAGCACTGTGTGGATAAAGTTGCCCTCCATATTAGCTATGCTCATAAAGAGTCCCATTGGAAGTACTGCATAAATAGCCTGCCCCTATTTTTCCACCTCAGTCAATACTCACAGCTTCCAAAGACTAGCCATGGTGTGGCCCTGTTCTCTTCCTTTTTCCCAGCCAAAGCCTAAGGAACTCTATTGTTAATTCTGACCAGAGAGGTAAGTGAAGGATGCCTCATGAGATGCCTCATCTTGATATAGAGATGACCCTGAGTTTTTGAAGGTCAGATAGTGAAGGCTCTATCGGTAGAGGCTTGACCACCAAATGTTGGGTGGGGTGTTTTTTTTTGGGGGGGAATTCTCATGAACCAGCTTATGAAATCATCTACTGTGGTGTGGAAAAGGATAAGAACTGTCATTTAGGGGTCATATCCACAGGAATGAAGTCACAGATCCTGATCTTATTGCTAGCAATATGTTGTGGCATGTTCACATAGTGAGAGTTTGTAGCAGGAAGTGGAGAAGGAAGAAGAAAAGAAGGGGCATTTATTAAGTGCCTACTACATGCCAGCACTGTGCTAAGCACTTTACAAACATCACATTTGATCCTTCCTACAACTTTGGGAAGTAGGTACTATTATTATTCCCATTTTACAGTTAAGGAAACTGAGGCAAACAGAGATTCAATGACTTGCTCAAGATCATACAGCTAGGCAGTGTCTAAGGCTGGAGTTGAATTCAGGATTTGAACTCTAGGCCCAGAACAATCTACTAGGCTGTCTAACTACCTTAGAAGAAAAGTCCATTGGTTGCTTCCACAGTTTATGTCTCTTTTGAGAAATGATGTAAAATAGTGAAATGGAAATAAGAATCATTAGATTTGTGGTACTAGTGGGTGCAGTAAAGAGAGCACTGGTCTTGGAATTAGCAAGAATCATCTTCCTGAGTTCAAATCTGGCCTCAGACACTTCCTACCTGTGTGACCCTGGGCAAGTCACTTAACTCTGTTTATTTCAGTTTCCTCATGGGTAAAATGAGCTGGAGAAGGAAATGGCAAACCAGTCCCAGTATCTCTGCCAAGAAAACCTCAAAATGGGATCATGAAGAGTCAGAGAGGGCTGAGCAATAGCACAACAACAAAGATTTCGAGTAATTCAAATGATAAGGGTTCTTCTCAAATGAGATAACACAGGATGTCCCAAGCTTTAAAACTGCCCTAAGATTCTTGGGACACTCTGTATATATAAAGCAAGTAAAGAAATTCTCCTAGATTTCTAGGCTACACATTTTATTGGTCCATAGGATGGTGAAGCAAAGTATGGATGCACCTAAAAATATATGGAGACATTTTAATGCATTGTTTCTTTTCTTTTCGAAGTCAAGTATTGAAGAAAGAGGGGGAAAAAAGGGTGAAAAAATGCCCCAAACAAAACCCTGTCCCAAGGCTGCTAAAACTCTAAATGTAACAGGGAGAGTAGATGGGGGAAGGAAGAGGAAGGTTACAGGAACAGCTCCTAGAAAGAAGGGCAAATGGACCACAAGCACGACTGAAAAAGAGTACTAAAACCCCATACAAGAGGCTAGAATTCTTAATTTATTCCATATACGTCAAGGCGTAAGACTTGTCACCCATACTGTTTGCTGGTCTCAAAATACATATTGCAAATGCTACCTCTGTTTCTCCCAAAGCTGCATGAAGAGTAAACACTGCAGTTTGCACAAAACATCAGCTTGCATTGATGTTTATGTTCCAATTAATCCTCCCTGGGTAACTACAGATTTTGCAGGTGCCCAGGCGACACCTTTCTGCTGTATTGACTTTCTACAACCCAACCCTGGCAGGATTGTAAATCCCATCGAGGCAGACGGGCTCCCACCAGCATCTCTGGCAGGCTGACAGCTAGCTGCAGGATGTGTCAGTTCTGTAGGGGAGCATTGTAGTTAAGAGTCTGCGTTCCTGGCCACTGCCTAGGCAAAACAGTATTACCTAACCGCAGCCACCAAAGCATAAACGCAGCAAATTGTGTAACACACTAGAAGCCCAGCCAGTAGAGAAAGGAGCATATTTTCCCTTAAGAGAAATCTTTTTAAAAGCTAGTTGATGAAAGCTCTAGAATGAAAGGACATAGGGTTTCAGTCTGCTTTAGACAGCTGAAGTGGTAAACATAAGGCGTTGAAGAGGACAGTTCCTTTCTCTCCTGGATAGACCTGAGGATGGTCCTCGGAAATTTTTAATCATAAAGGGAGGACAAAATTAACCAGTAAAGTTTAGTGCTGATTAAGAGTGGGAGGAGAGAGGGGCGACCCTAGCAGGTGCATCTGTATAACTATCAGATGAGGAAAGACACCTGCCCAGCATCTCACACGGCCTCAGGTTTATAACTTGTAAAATGAGGGGGCAAGGAGTTAGACGAGAATCTAATCTAGCTAATCACTCGCTAATGTCGAAGATCTCTCCCAGCTCTAAATCCCATGATGCTAAGAATGATTTGTTCATAATTTCTTCCCAAGCACGTCAACCAGGCTGGTGCTAGGATGTAAAGAGCCTGGAATTTTTTTTTCCTTTAAAAAATAAACGAACCAAGGTCGCCCTCCCCGGCCCTCAGTAGAGGGTAGTGCGCTATTCACACCCCTAGGCCAAGACGACTTTGGAGCCCGTGAGTGGCTTTCCCTTTCCGCCGGACCTGTTCAGAGTGATTTCAGTCTTCTGCAGTGGCCGAGGGGATGGCTGGCTAGCAGGCTTTACGTGCCTGTTCCTGCAGGGGAGGCAGCCTTGGGACCGGCTGCCCGTCCCTTCCTGGCTACCTGGGCGCCTAGCCCGCCGGCCCGGGGGCACAGTCGGACTGCCCACCATCTCCTCCGCCGATCCCTCCTCGCTCTCTCTCCCTCTGCTCACCTGGGCGAGACATTACCTGCGGAAAGGCGTCGCTCCGGCCGCCCTTGCCGTTGACCGCCCGGGGATGCCGCGAGACCGGCTGCAGCTCCCCGTGCCCAGAGCCCGCCGTGGGCTCCTGGGGCACCTCCAGGGGCGCCGGGTAGAGCCCGCAGCGGCGCTGGAAGCGCGCCACCAATTGGGAATCACTAAAGTTCCGCAGCAGTTCCGCCATGGTCTGCGCAGCGCATCCACGGCTCGGGGAGCTGGAAGGAGAGTGGAGCTGTGGGGTTCCAGGAGGCCCAGCGTGGCGCTGCCCTGCCCGACCGGTGCAGCTCACTCCACACACCCAGACACAGTCACTCCCCCGCTCGCGGCTCGCTAGCTCTTTTACACCAGCTAGAGGCCGGTCCGCCCCCACTAATCGGTGGCCAACAGGTGTGACCGCGCTGGTCCTAGCGCCGGATCTTAGCAGACACCAAGGGGCTGGGGCCAGGTAGCTTAGGCCTGGTCCTGCAGGCAAGCCACACCCCCGCCTTCGGCCCCGCCCAATAAGGCGCTACAAAATGGTGCTAGACCCGCCATAAGGCTGCAGCATACCGTACCTTGCCTGGTGCATGGGTGTGTAAGCTAGGCCACTAACTCCCATCCCCCCATCCCCCCAGCCGCGGCAGCTCAGAGGAGTTGTGGGCACCCTAGATGGTCAAATTAGTTATGGCTACACTTGTAGCCATCCCTTTGCTCCCTGCAGTGGTGTGATGTCGAAGTAGAGTCCAGGTTCCTTCCAGATCTATGATCCTACCCAAGCATGAGCTTTGGTCTCCCCTTCCCTCCCCCCCCTCCCCCGTATTACCTGAAATCCAAACGTTAGGGTTTTTCTCCTCCATCCCAGATTCCTGTAGGACCAGTTCATTCACAGGTGTATAGGATGATTCTAAATACAACAATTATGCAATGCTCCCTGTGCTGGCCTTTCCTGTCCTTGCTTAACAGTTTGGGAGGATCAAAACCTGTCCTAAATCCTTTGCCAAAGATTTAGGGCTACCATTGGATGGTATCTGGAATATTTTTGGTTTGAGGGGAAAGACTGAGTGTAAGGGGATGATGGTGTTTGATTTTGTGCTAGGATATTCAATCTATGCACAGTGAGAGGTGGGGTGGGGTAGACCAACTCAGAGGAAGTTGCTTTTTCCTTTCTCCAGAGCTGTACTAAATTGACTTCCACTGTCCAGAGACAGGCTCAGTGATCTAGGTCTTAGTGCCAGAAATCCTTGAATTCAAGATCTGCCTCTGACAAATGACCAACATGTCAAAAATAAGAGGAAAGAGCAGTGATGCCCTTGCTGGAATGCTACGGCTTTTAAAAGTTGGTGGCATGGCCAAGCCTTAGGAGAAAACATTCGTGAACTACATTGACTTCGTTCTTTTATTTTTTTCCCTAGGATGTGACAGAAACTAGCCCTGATCTCAAGGAGCTCAAAGTCTAATGAGGAGACAACATTCAAGTAGCTACCTACAAACAAGATATATACAGGATAAATGGGAAATAATAAAGACTAGACAGTAGCACTGAGAAGAACTAGGAAAGGCTTCTAGTAGAAGATGGGATTTTAGCTAGGACCTAAAGAAAGCCAGGGAAGCCAGGAGGCAGAGATGAAGTAGGGAAAGGTGGGGAGGGGTGGGAAGGAGAACATTCCAGGCATGGGAAACAGCCAATGAAAATTTCTAGAGTTGAGAGGTGGAGTATCTTGTTCAAGGAACTGTAAGGAGGCCAGAGTTACTGGATCACAGAGTAAGTGGAGGGGAATAAGGTATAAGAAGACTGAAAAGATAGAAAAGTGTCATGCTGTGAAGGGTTTTTAATGCAAAATAGAGGATTTTATTTTTAATTGCAGACATGATAGGGAGTCATGGAAATTTATTGAATAGAGAGGTGGTCAGATCTGAGCTTTAGGAATATTAATTTGACATCTGGGGATGAACTAGACTGGGGAGAGAATTGAGGCAGGCAGATATACCAAAGTCTACTGCAATAATCTAGGTGTGAGGTGATAAGGGCCTATACCAGGTAGTGACAAAGTTAGAAGAGAGAAAGAGTATATCAGAGACCTTGCTAAAGTAGAAACAACAGGACTTGGCAGATTGGATATGGGGGGGGTGAAAGAGAGTGAGGAGTTGAGGATGATACATATGTTGTAAGCCTAGGTGTGTGACTGAGAGGATGGTGGTACTCTCTATAGTAATAGCAAAGTTAGAAAGAAGGGAGGTTTGTAGGAAAAAAATAATGGATTCAGTTTTGAACCTGTTGAGTTTAAGATATCTGCTGGACATCCAGTTCAAGATGTCTGAAAGGTAGCTGGGGGTTAAGAGAAAAGTTAGGGCTAGATAAGTAGAATCCAGAATCATTAGCATAGAGGTGATCATTGGAACTATGGGAGCTGATGAGATCACCAAGTGATATAATATAGATGGAAAAGAGAAGAGGGCCTAGGACAGAGCCCTGGGGGACAGTCACCTTTGGCTGGCATGACCTGGACAAAGATCTAGCAAAGATTAGAAGGTAGGAGAATCAGGAGAGAGCAGTGTCACAGACACCTAGAGAGAAGAGGGTATCAAGGAATAGAGGGTGATCAACAGAGTCCAAAGCTGCAGAGAGATCAAGAAAAATGAGAATTGAAAAAAGGCCATTGAATTTAGAAAGGAAGAGATCACTGGTAATTTTGGAGAAAGCAATTTTGGCTGAATGATGAGGTCAGAATTTAAAGAGGGCTCAAAAATTGAGTGAAAGCAAAGGAAATAGAAGCATTAATTATTTTTGGCTTTCTCAAAGAGCTCATCCACAAAAGGGAGAAGAGGGGATAAATGGAGCACATGAAAGTTTTTTGGGGATAGGGAAGACATGAGCATATTTTTAGGCAGTAGGTAAGTAACCAGTAGACAGGGAGAGATTGGAGATAAGAGAGTTGCAGTGATTGAGGGAGCAATCTGCTGGAGAAAATGGACTCAAATGGGATCACTTGCGCATATCAAGGGATTTGCCTTGGTGAGAAGGGCACCTCTTCACGGAAGACCTGGTCTCAATTGACCTCAATTTTTTTTCAGTAAAATATGGGTCAAGGTTAACAGCTAAGTGGATGGAGAAGGGGAAGCCATGAGGTTTGAGGAGTGATCAAAAGGTTTAAAAGTCATTACGGTGAGCAGGATAACTAAGGAGGTGTAAAAGGATTTGTCTTACCATAGTGAGGGCCCGATTGAAGTTATGTAATATAAATTTGTGATGGCTCTAGTTAGCGTGATTTCATGATTTTCTCCATCTTAATTCAGCAGCATGTGTATAGGAACAAAGGTAGTTGATGGTGGGATTGATCCTGAACCGAGGCTTGGGAGGGCATGATTGGTGATGAACAGTTTATTTCTCAGCAGCTCAAGTCCAGTGGATACCTCTCCAACATTATAAGACTTGGTCATCAGGGGAGAGGCTTTCCACTTGGAGAATTCAAAACACACTGAAGAAATCACAGGTCTGGAATAATTTTTTAAAAACGATTACATTAAGGCCTTGTTATTTTGTGTTATTTTGTAAGCAATGTCATTTGTCACTCACAGATTACATACAACATTCTCTCTATGATGGAGGACACTGTTCCAGAATTGCTGTGTCTGGGATAAAAAAAAAACAACAAACATGCATCCATCACCTGGTGGTCAGCCTTTGGTAAGTAGCCTCTCCAAAGTCAACAAGGCTGGTCCTTGGATGACAGTATTTCAGAATAGAACTGGTTTCTGGAAAAGGGCCTTATCTGATGACAGAGCAGCATCCAAGGGGACTTTTCTAATTGGGTAGAATTGATTAGACTACACAAAAGATTTTAAATGATGCAACAGAATCCTTGTTTCACTGGAAAAGTTATTCTCTTGATTCGATTTCAGGCAGGTAACTACAATTTTTTCTAGCTCTATATCCAAGTTCTGGTGTTGAATTGCATAAGGAATTATGAGATGATGGATATCTACCCTGACCTTAATTCCAGTGGGAGCCCGCTGTTTTAGGTCAGGACCTTTTGGTTTCTAAGTCTTCTAAGAACCCTTTTGTCTCAGCAGCACCATTTACATACTTTGGTTTTTTCTCTTTGTGATCCTCCAGGGGTATCTTGAGAACAAGAGGTGAGATAAACTGAAGAATATGGGAAATTTGAGGTGGCAACTATAACTAAAATGTTGTTTTATAAATTGTTTTCATAACTTTAGGGGAAAGCACCAAGATCCAATGGGGAAAAATTATAGGAAGGCAGGTTCCAACTTTATAAGGAAGAATTTTCTAACAGTTGGGCCTCTAGCTAAAGAATACACTATTCTGTTAGACAGCAAGTTGGCCACCATTGGAAGCATTCATGCAGAGATCGGATGACCACCTATCAGAGCTATTCTAATGGGGATTTCTGCAATGGACACAGGACTGGACCTGACTGCTCAGTTCCTTTGAACCAAGACTACACTGTAAGTCATGGAGAAACATAGGGTAATAGTCTCTTTGATGTCTAATTGTGGATGAAGGAAGTTCGTTACCCAAAGACTATTTTCATTTAGGATGATAATTTCCCCCAATTTTCCCCAGACACAAATCATTAGCGGATGAACCAAACCCTGTATCAGTAATGCTCAGCTGCTAAAAAGGCCAAGCAGTTAGTGCTCAAGACTAGTTGTCATATGTAGACCAGGTATTAATAATCTTCTGAAAATGCTGAAAGAAGAATCTGCCAATAAACTTCCTCTTTTCGATCAAACAAATGGGAAAAGGACCCCCATGTACAAAAATATACATAGCAGCTCTTTTTGTGGTGGCAAAGAATTGGACATTGAGAGGATGCCCATCCATTGGGGAATGGCTGAGCAAGTTGTGGTACATGAATGTAATGGAATACTATTGTGCTGTAAGAAATGATGAACAGGCTGACTTCAGAAAAACCTGGGAAGACTTGTGCGGTCTGATGCTGAGTGAAGTGAGGAGAACCAAGAGGCCTTTGTACACAATAACAGTCACACTATGCAATGACTAAGATTGTTAAACTGAACCTTTCTCAGCATTATGAGGATCTAAGGCATTTCCAGAGGCCTCAGGATGGATAATGCTGTTTACATCCAAAGAAAGAACTATGGAAGTCGAATCGCTATCACTTATTTTTACCTTCTGTTGAGTTTTGTTTCATCTTTCTGATGGTTCCTCATATTGGTTTTAATTTTTACGTACAACTCCACTAATGTGAAAATGCGTTTAATGGGTATGTAAATGTAAAGCCTATATCAGATTGTGTGCCATCTTGGGGAGGGTGGGGGGGAGGAAAAGGGAGAAAAAATTTCAACTCAAAAGCATACGGAAAAAATAAAAAAATTTAAATTAAAAAAAATAAACTTCCTCTTTTCCACTTAAAAAGGATAAGTCAACAAGCCTAGCAAAAGTGTCAGGCCACTAAATCATGTTTTCAGCTAACATACGTCATCTCTTATAAAACCTAGGTTCTTAATCTAGTTTCTTCACTGATTCATTGTGTAACCTTAGGGAAGCTACTCATTCTATGCCCCAGTTTTCTCATGAGGAAAAAGCAATATTTACTTCCCATTTAATTAGTTGGGTAAGGCCTATAGATCTCCCAGGCAGGTGATGAATAATAAAAGTTGTTGATGATGATGATGATGATGATGATCTGACATTTATAGCACAACGTTTACAAAATGCTTTATTCCCCTTTAAGATAGCTAGCACTCAGAGTTTTATGATTTGCCCAGAAATCTACAAATATTGTCTCATTTTAATGTCATAACAACTCTGAGAGGTAGGTGCCATTATTATTCCCTGCTTTAAAGATAAAGAAACTAAACTGAGGTAAGTGACTTGCCCAGGATTATACAGCTAGTTAAGTGTTTGAGACCAGATTTGAGCTCAGGTCTTCCTGACTCCAAGTTCAGCTCTCTATCCATTCTGCCATCTATAAGGTAGGTTTGAGCTACTTGTGAGGTAGGTAGTACAAGCATAACGCTCCTGATTCACAGATAAGGAAATTGAGGCTTGTTGAGGTTATGACTTGCCTATAGCTAGTAAGTATATGAGTCAAGACTTTAACCCACATCCTGAATATATTCAAAATTAAGTGTAAAGAATTTTACCTGTATAATCTAATGATAATCCCTGATGATAACTACCAATTCCATATCCTGTGGGTAGGGATAAGATCTAACAGTAAATCACTTTGATGTCTGAGTAAGGGAGAGGGTGGGGGGAGGGGAATGATAACCATGACAGGTGGAAGGAGAATTGGTCTCAGAAGGCAGAGCTAGGGTTCAATGGTTGATGTTAAAAATAGGCAAATCCAGGCTTGATGTATAGAAGAATTTTTGTTTGTTTTTTGGTGAGGCAATTGGGGTTAAATGACTTGCCCAGGGTCACACAGCTCTAAGTGTCCTGTGGCTGAGACTGGATCTGAACTCAGGTTCTTTTGACTCTAAGGCCAGAGCTCTATCTACTGAGCTACCTAGCTGCCCCTATAGAATAATTTCTTTACAGAGCTATCCTAACCTGGAAAGGAGTGCCCCAGGAAATCCTGTGTTCCTTCTCCTTGGAGGTCTTCAAGAGAAGGCTATATGATCTTTTAAAGTATATTATAAAGGGAAGCCTCATTCAGGTCCCAGTTGAATGAGATGGCCTCTTCCTGACACTGAAATTCTGTGAGTCTGTTTTTCTGTGAGATGACAAATGAAAATGCACAATAGGCCTCTAATGGCTGGAGCCTGGCAGAATTCCATTTTGTCTTGACTTTGATTAGCAGGGGACTTACTGCTTCATTTATTTTTATTTCTGATGTTAATGAAAATAAAATCCTCAAAGTCTTATTAAAAGGAAATTTTTGATTTAACAATATGGAGGCATTCTGTTCAAATACAAATTTATAATTTACTATGAATACTTTGCATTTTTCTCTAATATCTGTGACTCAGAGGGGGCTTGTATTTGAGGGCTGGTCCAAGATATTCTGGTCAAGTCAGACTCTTTAGCCCTTTCTTTCATTTTTGCCTTTGTGACTTTTACTTCTCTGAAAATCCTCTTTTATTGTAAATCAATATTAAGCCTTTGAACACCACTTGTTCTTACTTTCCTAAAAAGGGAAAAAAAGTTCTTTCCCTAGTCCTTCTATACAAGGAAAAATGCACATTTTAATTTAGCAGAGACATCTTCAAATCAGCTGGCCCCAGGGATGAGGTAGTTCACAGCAACAAAAATTCTAAGAATGGGAAACATCTGTGAAGAGGGACTCACCAGAAAGGGACCATGCCCTCAGGTGGCAATTTCCATAAAAGGTGGAAATGAAAAAAACCCTACAAATTGATACTGCCCTACCTTTCCAGACATATCTTATGTACTTTAAGTACTCTGAGTTTGAGCCCCAAATGGCTATTTCCAAGTGTTCCACATTTGTGACTTTTCTCATTAACTTAATTGATGCTATTCTAAATTTGAGATCTTTGTCTAGTGCCTATTTGACACATTACTAGTGGTACTGAACCACATCAATATTGACATTTTTACTATAAACAAAGACAGAAGACAAAAGGCATTTGCAGCTAAATAGAAAGACCCCTCATGAGTTCTTTTTGGAGAGTTAATAAAGAAGTTAGGAGAGTTTATCTTGTGTACAAAGACAAAAAGCATTATTTCAAGGAATACTTGGTCATGTTACCCACAATGCTTATGATGAGCATAAGCAAAAAGAATAACATAAAGATAATTACAAGTTATGCACCAACTTCTATTATAGCATTTGGGGAGGTAGAAAAATTCTATAGTAGGGTAGGAGGTATTCCCAGACTTATTGATGAAGTCACATAAGGGGGCATGGAACAAGTATAAGTGTAAATATGTTAAAATGGAGTCTATGACCTGTTGCCCTTTATATACTATGAAGAGATTTCCCTGATGAAATTGGAATAGCTTCAAAAAGCTGTCTGCCAGCCTACTGGAGAAGGTAGAGATAAGGAGCAGTTCTTTGGAATGTAACCCCTTTACTTCTACTAGGGTTGAGGGAGGAGATTGTTTTCCTCCTTCTCCTCCAATAAGCCATGGCATCTTGCAGAACTGCTCCCTGAGTAGGTGATAATGCATTCAGCTTTGGAACTAGAGAGACACAGAGAGTAGGAAACAGGAAGCAGCTTCAAGGAAAGTATCTAAGCAAAGGAAATATCTAACCTTGGATTAAAGGGAGAATTAGCCCTGGCATTAGGAAGCTAAGCTAAGGCAAGGAAAAGACCAGGGAGCCCAGCTGACTAAGCTACACAAGAGCCATGTTGCACCCAGGGAAGCATGGTGAAAGGACACCATGAGAGATAGTAGACTTGGGAGTTGTCCTGGCCACATGTGTTTCCTATATGTCCTACATATCTCATTACCAGTGGACGGTAAGTTGTGTCTACTCTTCACACAGTTACTGAGTGTATTTGTGGAAGTGCGCCCCAGGTTTTTTTAGGAGGAGAGGTGAAGAGGAAGGTTTTGTAGCTACTAATCTTATGTTATCCTAATAAATACCTTTGTTTTGGTCTAGCTGTTTCTATTGGCTAATAATGGTAGTTGGTATCACTGATAGGGGCTTATGAACTATAGTTTCATGTTACAGATTCATAGAATAGCTTTGAACCAAGGAAAATATCAGGCTGCAAAGAAAGGTATAGGAGAAGACAAAAAAATGTTGAAAAGTATAGTTCAAGAACCAAAGATGGCAAAGACTTGACAGAAGCTTCATACCTATATATCATAAATGCTTTCTTCAAGAAAGGAGCTGACACTTACTAGCTGGTGATCCTGAGCAGGTCACTTAACCGCGATTGCCTCACCAAAAAAAAAAAAAAGCAAAAATAAGATAGATTAAAAAAGAAAGAAAGAAAGAAAGAAAGGAGCTAAAAGGTTCTGGACATGAGGAGAACTCTTTTTAAAAAAATGAAGTTGACTATATATTACAGATAGTAACCAAACTTGTGATTTCATTGGTATAGAGAACTCACAGAGAACCCTCTCTCAGTGTAGGTTAACTTCTCTGCAGTGTATATAGTCTTACAGAGTCATGTATGGAAGCTGAGAGATTAAGTGATTTGCCCAGGGTCACACATACCCAATAGGTGTCAGACAGGACCTGAATCCAGATCCACCTGGTTCCAACCCATAAGTTTGGATTAGTTAGGCAGGTCCAAGATATTTTAAAATGCAATAGGCTCTCATAAAACATAAAATTCAATTAATATTACTTTAATAATTAAGCATTAAAAGCATACAACCGAAGAATAAGTAGAATGAAAACACAGCCCCCTTTCCACAGTAACCACGTCAGGAACTCCACCAAGAAGGTAAGCTGCAGGGAATTAAAGGTCAGGAAAGAAACCTCTCACCAACTTTCCTCTTTCACCTGCTAAACCCCTTATAGTACAAGGTGCTGTGCAAATTCCAGGATAGGGGTAGGGAAAGAAATAAAGGGAGAGGACTGGCCACAACAGCTTTAAGACAGTGCTTATTCTTTGGTTCTCAAAGGTGAAGAGAGAGAGGGAGAAGGGTGAGCTGCCTGCACAGTGATGGCCAAGCCCCTATGACATTCCACTCTTTGGTGGGAACAGAGCTAAAATTTTCTAGGGCAACTTCTATCAATCACTAATCTCAAAATAATCCAAAAACTGAGGGAAAATATTAAAACAAATAAGAACAAACATAAAAACATTTTAAAATAATCACCTTAAAACAGTGAGGAAGCAATATTAGAGACCATCATAAAAATCTTCTGGGATAAAACAATCATGAAGGCCAGGAGAAACACCAGAAATCACATGATCTCTGAATAAATGATGATACATCTGACATTGTCACAAATCTCTATCACAGGTGTGGACCATCTGATTAAAATAGGTAAGAAGTCACAGGTCCCTTGTATATAACCAGTCCCAGGGTGTAAGATCATACTGGAATTACCACTTACTACCACCCCATTCACTGTTCCCAGGCCCATCAACCAAAAATTACCCCTCTATAGGAGTGCCAGTGGACGAATAATGCTAACTTTTGATTTTTTTAGCCTCCTCTACTGAAGAGACCCATGGGGGTTGAATAAAGACTATTTTTCACCTTTACTTATAGACTCAAAATTGCTACCAAATTGGCTGAAGGATCACTTTTTCCCAAGTAAATTCCAACTCAACATGATTTTATAAACATAATTTTATCTCTACCATGTTATTAAAAAAGCAATATCCATACAAATTATTGTCCTTAATCCCCCAAACCTTTTCTAGGAAGGAGCTGTCCAAATCACTCCAGGAAAAGGAAACTTGGGAGTTAAGGAGAACCTGAGCCATTTCCCCAAGATTATGGATCCTTCTGAGGGAGCAAAAACATAAAGACACAACTGACCCCACATGGAGAATGGAATAAAGGAGGACTGGAGAGGGTTTAAATGGTACTTTATAAAAAAGTAATTGTTTTATTTTTTAGTAATTTTTAAAATTTAATTTTATTTAATTTAAATGTATTTATTAAAATAATTTATTAATTTATTAAGATTTATTTAATGTAATTAATAAATCATCTTGGTCAGGCAAGTAGTCCTGAAGTCTGAATCCAGAAAACTTCTGGAGTGAAGAGCCATTCTTCTACTAGGGATAGCAGTGATTTATTAAAGAGAACCTCTGAGAGATAGGATACCTAATCCCAGCAATCAGGAATATGACAACAAAGTCATTATTTTGAAAGCCCATTCTATAATACCAGCTACCTGGGATGGTACAAATGGAAAACCTACAGAATATGACAGTGATAGGTCCAATTCCAGACCTTCTTCTTTGCAATAAAATGGGTAACCTAATCAGAACTAAGGGTACAAGGAGGCCCATAGGGACAAAGTGTGTGTCCTGTTAGAATGCTGATATGGCTGCTAAGGTAATGGACTTCATTAGCACTATATCCCATATCCTGAAAGTGGAGAGCCTTTAATTATCCAATTCTGTTTTCTCCAGGTCACAGACCATTCATATAAACCCATAACCCCAGCCCAAGAATTAGTTCAATTTTATCTGCCCCTTCTCTCAAAAATCTCTTACAGACTAGCCATGTGGCTTGAAGACCATTGGGAGAACTTGCCAGGATCCTCATCCCTTTATCCCCAGTGACTGTGTCAGTGGCTATTGGAGTTCAGTTGTGCATAACTTTCTCGTAATGGATAATGTGAGTTAACTCCAAGCTCATCCCAGAACTATAGTAAGCTAAAATGCCATGACATAGAATTTGAACTAATTTTGTCCCAAGGTGGATTAATATGAAATTTAGCTGTGAGTCCCTTGGGTAAGGAGACCATAAGAACCATTGTATGTAGTGAACAAGAGGCTTCTGAGACTGAAGAGGGGTTGATTTTACTTGCAGTTCACTGATTACATTTTTAGTGAAGTAATTGTCTTGAGAAAAAATGCTCCTAGGGATCCCTTACATGAAATATCAAACCACTCTTGAGATAGAATGGAACATGGAGGTTTTGGAAACAACATTCTATAGCAGATCATATCATTACCGCCACACAGAAAGGTTCAGAGATGGAAAGAACCAAGTGTCTTTGTTAGCTATTAATTACATATTTGAAAAGTATTATATGGGAAGTCCCAAAAATTTTAATGTAATTTAAAATTATTGGGGTTTAAAAATCAGCATTTGTGATTTTCCTTAGTTTAAAGAGGAAGAAATTCCCACCACTAATACAGATCAGCCCTTTGACCCAGCAAAACCACAACTAGGTCTGTATCTCAAAGAGATTAGAGAGAAAGGAAATGGATCTACATGTACAAAAATACTTATAGCAGCTCTTTTAGTGGTGGCAAAGAATTGAAAACAAAGTAGATGCCATCAATTGGGAAACTATTGAACAAATGAAAAGACTAGTAAGAACAACTCAAATTTTGAACAATTGCAAAACCCGGGTGGAAGAACAGATAGTGAAACATGCCTCTACTGCCCCTACTCCCCACCCCACTTCCTATAGCTTCCTATTTTAACTAGTTATTCTTGCTAATTATCTTCTAAGTGCAATTGTTTCTGCGCTGTTGGACTGAAGGCTATCTAAATATTTGGTGCCTTGAGATGAAGCCTTAGTAACCCTGCCTTCCTCTTGGCTTTTCACTAGGTTGACTGGGAAAAAAAAGCAATTCTAATAATTTAGCAATTTTAGAAGACTATTTATTGAGTTATAATTCAAAGTTCTAATGTCCTCAGTTGATTTTTATGCCTTTTGTAGACAATGCCTTCAAACTGTTCACTTGTCATTTATCCCTCCTGAAGATCTAGTTCACTATATACTTGAAATGTTCAAAAGCAGCATTTTTTTTTCCTTAGAGGCTTCAGGATACAAACCTATTTTTTTTTCTCCAGAACTAATGAAAACCATTTCTCTGTTTGGACATTCTTAGAAATTGTCCAATGAAATCCGTATGAGTATCCCTCCCCATTTTCACCTTCAAGATGAGAAAAGGCGGGAGAAATTTTAGCTCAGACCAATCCAATCCAATTCCCCAAAGCATTTATTAAATACTTACTATGTACTAGTCTCTCAAAATATAAAAGTCAAAGGAAAGTATTTACAGGATGTATAAAACACCTGCCAAGGAGAGAACAAAAGTAAAAAAAGAAAAAAGATTGAGAGGCAAAATCTGGTCTTTCAAATAGCACCCTTCCCCAAACCCTACCCCCATCTAACTTTCAAGGAAAGTTACAGTTTACATACTTTCACAACCATGGCTATTAGTTAGATTTCCATTTCAGCCAAGACTTTCTCGGTCTGAATTCATGTGAGTTAAACCAGATGAGACAAAATAGTTCTATCCAAACAGTTTTGATGGATTGTGACCACTTTTATGTGCAAAATTATTGAATTTAGCATGCTTTAACCAAAGGCCTTGGGGAGGGACATCTCTCACGCCAACCAAGTTGAAACCCTTTGAAAAGCTGGCCCTTCGTATTATTTTGGATTGTGTTTGGCTTTGAAAAAATGTCAAAGGAACCTGTATTTAATAAAAGAAAAAAGTGAGCAATTTATATCAACTCCATCAAGATTTCCAGTGGTATTAGGGCAAACTGTATACAGGTGTGCCTTGATTTAAGAAACCCCAATCTATGCAACTTTAACTTTTAAAAGAAGATCATTGTAAGGGATCTTAGAGACCATCTAACCCATCCCTTGTGTTTTACAGATAAGTAAACTGAGGCCCAAAGGGGATGAATATTTCATTATAAACAGATCATTACCTATTAAAAAGATTTTCTGCTGGATTCTTTTCTATATTTATTGCTCCAGTGAATTTTAGATATTATTTAGTCTACAGAAACTCTGTTTACACACCACTTTTCAGGAATTTATCAGTTGCACAGAGCTAGAATGACTTGTATTTTACAGGACAAAATTCTCATCTTTTTCCTTTGGGATGAACTCTAAGATGATTGGAGTAGCAGAATTATTATAGCTGAAGATGTTCAAGTTAAGGGGGAATGCATGTTTTCAAATCCTCCTACTCAAGGATATTCTCCAGAAAGATGAAGAATGAGCCAGGAATGTTTCTGAAAAAAGGTGTATGTAACTGATGTGTCCATCTCAAACTTACCAAAATCAAATTTAAAAGATTCGAGACTGGTCAGGCTTGGTTAGCGGGAGAAGCCGGTTTTTATAGATGCTAAACATAAAAGAGACTGTTGTTAGCAATTATATGTGGAGATTAGGATCACAATAAGATTAGCTAGGATTTCAGGATATCATACTCACATAAATATTTATGCCCAGGCCAATGACTCCCAATAAACAATATAAATATCTCTATACATGGAATTGTTTGTAGGTTTTCAAGTATACAGTTCTGCAAGATCTAAGGAGGCGATGTGGTAGTGTAAATAGCATTGGATGGAGAATTGGGACACCTGGGTTCTAGTCAGGAGTCTACTAGTAACTTGTCTGTCTTTGAGAAAGATACTTTATCTGGTCATCAGTTTCTGCTTCTGCAAAATGAGGGGGTTGGACCTCAAGGTTACTTCTTTCATCTCTAAAATTCATCAACTCTATGATACCTAAGTAGATCACTGGTCTGTGACCGGCCTTGAAATATGAGATTTGAACCTCTGTGGACTATGGACACCATTAAGATCACCTTAACTCAAACAATTGTCCAAAATGTGCATTCCTGACTGCAAAATCTAATACCTTTTATAGCCTCTCCTTTTTCATAATGGTATATATAGCTTCCCTGGAAGCCATTAGTATTAATAAAGAAGAAGAGCTATGAATTGAGTCCATGTATGCTTTTAGCAAAGACAAAAGAGGAGTCGATAAGTAGAACAAAGAAATCCAAATGAATTAATTGGGGGTCTTATTCCTATATCTATTTTACACTCTGATTATATGTTACAACTAAACCTTGGAGTTATAGGAACTGGATTTGAATCCTAGACCTGCCACTTAGATCATAGATGACATTGGAGAAGTCATTTCCCCCTGTTATATCTCAGTTCACTCATCTGTAAAATGGGGGAGTTGGACTAGATGAATTCTAATGTCCCTTCCAGCCCTAAATCTATACTTTCATAAGCCTGATCACTGTCCTTAGGGCCTCTAGTGCCTGTCGGTGTGTGATTATATTTTTGAATTTCTATTACTACATTTCAGTGTCATAGTGTTATCTTGTGGAAAGACTACTGTAATAGGCAGGGCACAGGAGAGACCTGGGTTTGAATACCACTTTCTAGCTATGTGATAGGGACAGCAAGCCATTAAACCTTTGTGGGCCTCAGTTGTCCAGTCTATAAAATGGACACAATGCTATTTATAGGACCTGCCTCCCAGGATTGTCATGAGCATCAAATGAAGTGCTTTTCAAACCTGAAGGCATTATATCAATGTCAGGTGGTATTATTAACATTATTATAATTATCTTCACATCTTACACTTGTGCAGTGACGTCAAACTGTCAGTATTTTCACATTTGGAAATCACAGATAGGGAACAATATTAGAGAGATAGCATGGTATAGTAATAGTAATAAAATAATGACAGCAGCTAAAATTTATTTAGCACTTTGAGGATTGCAAAATGCTATACAAATATTATTTGATCCTCACAACAGCCTTGGGAGATAGATGCTGTTATAATCCCCATTTTACAGATGAGAAAACTAAGATGGGCAGAGGTTAAGTGACTTGCCCAAAATCACACAGCTAGTAAGTTACTGAGTAAGTCTTCCTGACTCCACGTCCACTGCTCTACCGGCTGTGCCATCTACATTATATTTGGAGTCAGGAGGACTGGCATTCAAACCCAGCCTCAGAAACTTACTAGCTGTATGATCTTGGGCAAGCCACTTATCCTCTCTGCCTTAGTTTCCTCACATGTACAATGATTAGGGTTGTACTAACAAATTCTAATTTAAGGGGATTAAGCTAATAAAGCTCAGCATAAGTCCTACACGAGACCTTTGCTATCTGCCCCAGGGACAAAAGACAAGTCTCCCCTTTCCCCCCCCCCAAAATATTCCTTTTTATCTTTTATCACTATCTACTGGCACAATGCCTGGCACATAGTAGCCACTTAATAAATGTTTATTTATTGGTTAATTAAAATGATCGTCTTTCCAAAGAGAATTAGAAACCAGACCCAATTTATGAGTTTGCTAATAGCTCTGTCTTACGGCCTTTAGTCTCTGCTCAATGTTCAGCCATAACACGACAAATTAGTTTTCTCCAAGACCCTTGGATTCCCTCTGTTTTTCCTATGTGCATCATCTTAGCCAGAATGAAAGTTAAATTGTGTCTAAATCATACTTGAATGCAGCAAGACTGTTTGGTAACATTGGTGGGATCCTTTTGTCAATTCAAGTTAGGAAGATTATCACTGAAAAAAGGATTCCAGGTGTATAACGAAGGAAATCTTGCTTGATTATAGACCAAATTGATGTATAGAGGTGAAACAGGAAATAGAACAGGTGGTCTGACTCAATGTCCCTCTCCGGCTGTATAGGGTAATGAACAGATTTCAGAGTTTCAAACTTCCAGCCACTTTTGTGGTATGTATATGTATGTGGCATATATAAACATGGATATACAGAACGTATACACGTGAATACATATATGTGCATATATATGTATATATATATATATATATATTATTACTAGCACTCAGTCTCACACAAAAAAATACCAATGTATTCTTGACTGCATAAAAGCTCAGGATCTTATCAAACTACAATTGAGTTGTCAGTCATGTTCATTATTTATTGCTAGTGATAATGATAGCTCACATTAAAGTGGAACGTGAAGATTTTATAAGGTATTTTCCTCACAGCAAGCCTGTGAGGTGGGTGGTACAAATATGACTATACCAATTTTAGAGAGTTGGAAATTGAAGCTCTGAGATGTTAAATGATTTACCCAAGATGACACAATCAGAAAATTTCTGGGTCAAGATTT
This sequence comes from Phascolarctos cinereus, assembly GCF_003287225.1. NCBI lineage: Eukaryota > Metazoa > Chordata > Mammalia > Diprotodontia > Phascolarctidae > Phascolarctos > Phascolarctos cinereus. Next base: position 63,216,572 of record NW_027556180.1, read on the forward strand.
GAACCTAGGTCTGCCCAATTTTAAGACCAGTCCTCTATTCACTCTACCCCAGCTGCTTTTCTAAAATTTATTTATTAGAATCATACATTTGGAGCTGGAAGGGACCTTAGGTATCAATTCCAGTGTTTTCATTTTACAAATGAGGAAACTAAGTCAGAGAGAGATTAAGCTAGTTGGCCAGAGTTACAAGGCTAGTAAGTGTCCAAAGTGGGATTTGAACTCAGATCTTCCTAACTCCAAGCCCAGAGCACCATCTATTATACCATAATACTTCTCAAATATTGTTACCTACTTTGATTTCTTCAGTGTTAAGGAACTCTAGGTTTGAAAACTCCCCAACCAATGCAGATCCGCCACTCCTCGGCAAACTGTTTTCTTAGAAGGGGCAGCTGGGTGGCACAGTGGATAGAGCATGGGCCCTGAAGTCAGGAGGACCTGCGAGTAAATCAGACCTCAGACACCTGCTACTCACTAGCTGTATGACCTTGTGCAAGTCACTTAACCCCAATTGCCCTGCAAAAAACAAAACAAAAAACAAAACAAAACAAACAACAATAATAACAACAAAAACCCTCTGTTATCTTAGAGAGGAAATCATCCAGTGGATAGAGTGCTGGGCTTGGAGTCAAGAAGACTCATTTTCATGAGTTCAAATCCAGCCTCAGACACTTACTAGTTATGTGATCCTGGGCATGTCACTTCACCCTGTTTGTCTCAGTTTCCTTATCTGTAAAAAATGAACTGGAGAAGGAAATGGCAAACCATGAAAACCCCACAAAGGGTTGGACACAACTGAAAAACAACAGTATAGTAGTAAATTATCCAAGGTCATACAGCTGGCATGAGCCAGAAGTAAAGCTTGAAGTCAGAACTTCCTGGCTCTGAGGCCTTTATTTACTTCTCCAATGTTAATGATACTTATATACACAGGAAAATGCCTGTCTATAGGTTTGGACAAAGCTAGGTAGAATACTGGAGAGTTCTCTGACCTCATTTGATCATTTGTGCTAGAACAAGCTGAGTATTTATTGTTCTGGGAATTTTCTACTTTTTAACAGTAAATACCAAATCTGCTTCTCCTAGCTCAAAATTTCAGCCTTCTCCTTGACTGTGAGTTCCTTTCAGTCTGATGATGGTTATCCACAAAATTAACATAGCTCAGACTATTCGGTAGTGACTTTTGAACAGTAAACATGGCCCACACCCTCCAGAAACCTGGAGGTCAAAAGCAGGCATAGGCGGAAAAGTTTCAGAATGAGCTGTTCCACTGCCTGAGGCCTTGTGTGCAATCCCAAGGTGGGTGTCTCCGGCTTCCTCCTGCTCCACTCCAGTTATTGTTGATATGCTGACACCCTGGGGTCTTTTTCTCCATGGTCCGGTTGGGGAACAAAAAACAAACAGGGCAATCTGTATTCCCAGATTGCAGCCCTTAACTGTTATTTTCATCTGAGCTCTTTCCTTGGGCCTACTCTGCCCCTTTTCTTGATCTGCTCTTATTTCACCATACCTTCCCACTCCCTGACACTTTCCTATCCCTTCCCATCCCTGGGGGAGAATCCAGGAACTAAGCTTGAAAGAAGTCCCAGGTTGTCATAACACCTTGATGTGGGGCAAGGGAAAACCCTTGGCAAATATTTCCTAGGCACAGGGCCAAGAGTTCCTTTTCTTTCACCATTAAGGCTCTGAAAAATGCAAAGGTCCTTTTATCTCTCCCTCCCTTCACTTCTCTTTTCCTTGTTTATAAAAACTGGAATTTCTACCAACAAACTGGACCCACACATCTCCAGCAATCACACCAAACATTCAGTAAATAGGCTGGACCTAAACATTAAGTCTAATCCCAGAGACTTCTCGAGATACTTTACTTAAAGGTCATGTTCCTTGTCCCACCTCTTTTTATGTCATAGCCCCTCCCCTAAGTTTATCTGTTTCATCTAAATTCTTCAATCAGCCCCTTTCCCTTTTCCTTTCCAGCCCTGGCTGTTTTGGAGTCTAACTCCCTGGGAAGAAGATTGTTGTTATTTGTCCTTCATACTTGAAGAGGACCAAAATGACATTTTGGTGTCGGGGTCGATGTGCAGTGTGTCTGGTTGTGACTGTTCAGAAGATGCTACCACAGGTCGGGTGAAAGTAATCCATATGACCATTTGGGAGTCCATCAGAGAACTCAGGTTCAAATACTGCTTCTGACACTAGCTATGTGACCTTATGTAAGCTACTTAAACCTGAAGTGAGGAAGCTGAACTAGATGAGAGACAGGACGTAGGGGCAGATCTTTCTCATTCCAATTGACCCCAAGCCACTCTATCCATTATACTACACTGTCTCCATAAAATTACAACCATTCATCAAAATTAATTAAATATTAGAATTTATTTAAGTAAATTAATCCAAAGTAATAAAGCAAAAATGTCCCCACAAGATAAATAAGTGTATCTCTCTAGTAGAGGCAAAAAAAAGAAATGGAGATATTAGACACCATGAAAGTTGTATATTTGAGAGACTAAGGTGCTTCCTTTAACGCTAATATGAACTTTGGAAGAACTAAAGATTTTTTTTTCCTTCAAAAAAAGAATTTACTTCAAATGGCAATACCGTCGAATGCCTGTCATATAAGCTGGATATTCTTAACAATAGTGAAATAAATATGTATATGTATATATACATATACTTATAGATACATATATATAGTTCATATAACATTTATTGTTATAGGATGTTTAGATCCATTAATCTGAGGAAATAATTAAATATTAGCATTGTTTTTTTTTTTAAACAAACTTGGGACTTCACCCAGGTAGGGAACTCCCAGGAAGGAACTACCCTTTCCCAATACAGATCTGCAACTTTTCAGTAATAGTTTCCTGGGGCACTGTATGTGTTAGAGGTGGTTCTGGAACTCCGGTCCTGACCTTGAGACTGGTCCTCTGAGGTCCAATATGCCTTTCTGTTTCTTAAGTGCTATATATAGTACTTATCAAAATTGACTTAGTAAAGACTATGTTGGGTTTGGATTCAAATGACCTAAGCTTGAATTCCAGGCAGCTCTGCTATTAGTTATCCCTAAGGAGATATTACTTGACCTTGGGCAAGTTACTTTACTTCCCCCTGCCTCAGTTTCTTCCTCTGTAAAATGGAAGAGCTGGACTAGAAGACCTATAAGGTTATTTCCAGCTCTAAATTCTAGGATCCTCCATAGGTATGATTTCATCTAGCAAGTCTGAAGAAAATTAAGATGCTTGACATGACTGCAGCTGTAAGGGACCCGAAAGGTCATCTTGTCTGAGCCCACTTTCCATTACTCCATCTTACAGATAGAGAAATTTAGGCCTAGGGAGCTTGTGACTCATATAAGGTCACAAAGACATTAAGTGGCAGAGCTCGGGTTCCAAGTCCTTTGATCCCTGATCTAACATTCTTTCTACTATATCACACTTCTACAGGAGACTCTGAAAGACTTCTGCTAAGCTCCTAGGACATTTTAGAGCAAGCAACATATCGTACATACAGTAAGGCTGTAATAAATGTTGATTGATTTGTAGTGTCCCCTTAAGACCTCCCCTTGGGGAATACTCCGCCAGCATTCTTAGTGCCTCAAATATCCAGGTGCTTGCCTAGAGGGCTGACTAAGCATGTTCAATGTGGAGGTGCCTAAGTAGAGTGTTACAAAATGATATCTATGCCACGCTACCCTTTTGGGGAATCTCTGTCCGTGTATTGGCATGTATTTTCTTCACACAGTTTCCAACCAATCATATTTTCACAGATCTTTCTTTGAATATTTATCAAGCAAAGAATTAATGAAAGAAAATCTATTAAGCATACAAAATTAAAATATGCACTGATCATACTGGGAAAATTTTTGCTCTTATAAAGTACATGGATAATTATTCATTGAAATGAGAATTAGCTCATTCAAGTAGCAATTTGCCATTAGCAACTTAGCTTTGACAATTTCTAAGAGTAAATCATACACACACACACACACACACACACACACACACACACACACACACACACACACACATATACCCCATAGGAAGGCAGAGAAGACACATATATGCCCAGAAGGGACATGAATAGAGTTCACTGGAAGAGAAGACACACAAGACTGGGTTATTGGGCATTAAAATGCAGACTGTGACTTACATTGAAAGGAAAATAGGCCAGAACAACAATGATATCTTTTTCAAGGTCATATTGAACCATTATTGCTGAGGTATATTGGAGTTTCTGTTTAGGCAGAAAAAGCAAGGGAATCTCTTAATCCTCAGAAACAGGGTTGAGGAAGAGGCCAGGTGATCTCTAAGCTTATCTGCAAGAGAGAAGGAGACAGACAGACACAGAGACTGAAACTGAGATTGACAGAGAGACAGAGATAGAAAAATTGACAGAGAGACTAAGGGAGACAGAGACTGAGAAACCTCAACATAAAAATCATCCTTCCAAAAACAAGGAGAAAAAAGTAAGAAAATTCACTAATTGGTAGCGTTCATGCAGTGCATTGGAGCTTACAAATCATTTTATGTATATCATTTCATTTGATTGGTATAACATCAAACCCTGTTTGATGGATTCTACAGATATTATTATTGCCATTTTACACCTGGGGAAATGAGTAGGCCACAGTCCCATAGCTAGGAAGTATGATAGGTGACATTTGATCCCAGGTCTTCAAGACCCCAAATTCAATACCTTCCATTACATAATACCCCATCTCCTCTTCCAGATGTACATGTATTTATCAAAGTGAGGACATACACATATTATTGGCATTCCTTGCTTTCCCATAATAGAGACATAGAAGTATTCTTTATTCTATTATAGGTCCTATTGCAGTTGGACCTTGCACACATATTCCTTCTCTACATGAACATGTTTAGGTAGCTGTCCAAAAGACCATTATGGAGCATTTAGGTATCTTTTTCAGGGGCCACCTAATTTACTTTGGAAGGTTGTAAAAGAAGCAATATTGGAAGGAAGCACTTATATGGTCCTTCTGAAGATTGTGTTCTGCCAAGTTTTGATCTGGGAACTAAGGGCTAAACTTTCATATTCCTCCTCCAGCACATCACCAGCCGTTTTAAAATTTAAAATTTAAAAATCACAAGGGTTTTAAAATTCTGTCTTAATCTTGTGTAAACTGGGATTCAGAATTATTGACTTCTACAAAATGTCTTCATGATATCTGAGGAGCGTAACAGTCAGACCTGTGCTCCAGCAGGCAAGGAAAACACTAGGACATCCTTCTGCTGCTTCAGGGATCTAATTCAGATGTGCCACTTAAGACAATTATTAGGCTTCATCGTTTCTTTCACGAACACTCTAGTAAATAGCCTTCTAGCAGACCTGATACAGCTAAGTTCCACTTGGCAGTCGTTTTTCAGTCATGTCCAACCTTTCATTACCCCATTTGGTGTTTTCTTGGCAAAAAATACTGAGTGGTTTGCCATTTCCTTCTCCAGTTCATTTTACAGATGAGGAAACTGAGGCAAACAGGGTTAAGTGACTTGCTTAGGATCATACAGGTAGGAAGTGTCTGAAGCTGGATTTGAACTTATGAAGATGAGTCTTCCTGACTCCAGGTTCTGTACTCTAACCACTGTGCCACCTAAATGCCGAAAAGGTGAATAATAAATTCACCTGAAGTAGTCCCATTATTGGAATTCATACTGCTTATTTCTGATGGGCTAGAATCAATGACCATATTTTACATAATTATAACTTCAGAATAATCTCCTGCTCTGCTTTTTTTCTTAGTCACATTCTTGTCAATCCATCTGTTCCTCAGATAATAAGGTGGTGTTACTCATAATTAAAATTTGGGTTATAAGGTCCTAGGATTTAGAATCTATAAAGGGCAATTTGTAGATCATTTATTCTCTGCTTAATCCCATGAATCTGCCTAGGCTTCTGCTAACATAGACTGACCTCTAGTTTTAGCAACCACTATTTTTCTAAATGATAGGTAGATAGAAAAGATTAATCTAGCAAGTTATATAAAGATGTAGGTGTGCTTAGGTGTGTATTCCTTGTCAGTCAAGTGCTGAGTACCTGCTTTGACCTTGGCCTATTGGGAAATACACCAGAAGACATGATCCCTTTACTCAAGAAGTTTATAATTTAGTCGAGAAGGCAAGACCAGCGCTATTAATTTTTTTAAATGACTAATTATGTTTATTGCTTTTCTTATGTTGAACCATCCTTGTATCCCTGGTCATGATAAATGATTTCTTGTTTGAATTGCTGTACTCTGACAAGATTTTAATTAAAAAATTTTAGTCAATATTCATTAATGATATTGGTCTATAGCTCTCCTTTTGTGCTTTATCTTTCCTTGGCATGTGTGTGTATGTGTGTGTGTGTGTGTGTGTGTGTGTAATGTTTCACAAAAACGAATCTAGGAGGATACTTGTTTTCTCAATGTTTGAGATTGATTTGTATAGTTTGGGCACTAATTATTCTTTTAAAATTTTGTAGACTTCTGTGAATCCATGAACCAGGAATTTTTTCCTTTAAAAATTACTCTACTCCTTTTCTGATCAGGTATTGTTTAAAATCTCTATCTGGTCTTCTGTTAATTTGGATATTTTATATTTTTTGAAGTATTCTATTTCTTTTGTGTTCTTCAATTGATTAACATATAACAGTAAATATAAAGTTCCAACAATTTTTCTATTTCTTTTGGTTTTGTTGTGATTTTGCTTCATTCATTTTCTGTTTTGTTGATTGGATTTTCTGCTCTCTTCTTTTTGAATTAGATTGATGAAAGGCTTATTAATTTTGTTAGTCTTTTCAAAGAAGCAGCTTGTAATTTTATTTATCCTTTCTATAGTTTTTTAGATTTCCAGTTACCATTTTCTTCTCTAATTTTTAACATCTTCTCTTTTGCACTTATTTTAGTTTTATTTGCTGACTAACTTTTAAACTTTTATCAATATATGTTTATCAGGATATGATTTTTCCCCTGATGACTTCTTTATCTTCATTCTAGAAATTTCAGCGTGTTACTTATTATAATTTTCTTTCACATAATTATTGTTTCTACATTTGCTCTTTGGTCTATATTTTCATTTGTGTGCCCTGAACTGATGACTAGCTTCATTGTATTATGTATTATAAAAGCTGTGTTTACTTTTTCTGCCTTTTAAAATTTGTTAGCATATGGTCAACTCTGTAAAAATTCCATTTGGTGCTGAGAAATATGTATATTCTTTAGCAGTCCCATTTAGGAGATGACATAAAACTTTTACGTCTAGTTTATCCAGCAATTTCCACAATTCTTTACTTTTCCTTTTGTCTGTTTTTCTGTTTGAATTATCCCAAACTTCAAGGACGTTGAGATCTCCTGCCACTATTGTATTACTATGTCTTCTTATAGTTCAATTCATTTTTCCTTTATGAATTTAGATATTAAGGCATCAAGAGCATATAAGTGTAATACTGATATTGATTTATTGTCCATGGTTCCTTTTAGCATAAAATAGTTTTGTTGTTTATTTATCCTTTCTTATGCTTTGAATGATTGTTTTTGTTTTGTCTGATAATATGATTGCAACTGTTACTTTTTTGGATTCACCTGACGGATAATAATTTTTTCCCTAGTCCTTTATTCTCTTTCTTTGTATGTCTATGTTTTTTAGGTGTGTTTCTTGAGGGCAACAGACCAAAGAGTTTTGCTTTCTTAACCTATCACTCCTTTTCATTTTATTGGATTGTTTAATCTTTTTGTTGATGTTGTTGTTCCATCATTTCAGTGGTGTCTGACCCTTCGAGACCCTATTTGGGGGCTTTCTTGGCAAAGATATTGGAGTAGTTTGCCATTTCCTTCTCCAGCTGATTTTACAGATAAGGAAATGGAGGCAAACAGCTGACTTTCCCAGAGTTGCAAAGCTAGTATGTGCCTGAGGCAAGATTTGAAATCAGGTAGATGAGTCTTCCTGACTCCAGGCCCAGCACTCTATCCACGGTACCACCAGCTGCCTGCATACTGACTTAGAAAACCGAAAACTAACATTATCTATTTTGGATTATATGTATTGTTTTCATTTTGTTAAACATTTTCCAAAGATATTTTAGTCCAATTCTGGCAGCCTTCTGGTGTCCTGGAGCAAGAACTGGACTCTAGATCACCAAGACTTAATTACCCCTGAGGCATATTAGCTATGTGACTCTAGGCAAGTCATTTAAGCTTTAAGTGTCCCAGAAAATCAAGAGAACACTTACTTCACCAGAGATAATTTTAAAAATAATTTAAATTCACATGTTAGCTATGAGAGGTAAGAAACAACGTTTCCATATAAGGAAACTGAGAGAAAAAGTAGCTCAGAGGTTCTAGATCAGGCTGAAAAATGGATGAAACTTGTTTGGTTAAAGAGGCTGGAAGTTGGACAAAGGTTAAGCTTTACTTAGAGTGCGCATGCAATGGGCTCATTAATACTAACTTCTCTGCCCAGAGGGGAGCAATAGCACAGAACTTGGCACATTTCATATGTTAGTGGGAGGAGGGACATGTTATGAAGTGGGAATATCAGGAAGATTGTAACCTGGAAGAGCAGGGACCAATCCTGGCTCTGAAGGGAGGGACAAGAAGGAAGTAACTGAATAAAAGGCTTGCTGTGGCATCTGTCAGTGTGTGTGTGTGTGTGTGTGTGTGTGTGTGTGTGTGTGGTACCCCCTCCCCAAAATAAATAAAATAGAATAAAAGATGGGACACACACACACACACACACACACACACGCACGATTCTTGCAAGAATTGTAAATAAATAAATGTCCCTTTGCTCACTTCAGTTTAAGTTTTGTTTCTTAAGGGAGTACTGAACTCTGCATGGTATGTTTTTAGGGGAGCAATGAGTTGCGGCTGCTAACCCTATCAAGGAGTGACTGAACTGCGTTTGTCACATTGGCAATGTCTGTTTGGAAAATTTGATGGCCTAATTTGAATACAGGCTGATTGCAGGTTGGAATGTCATCCTTCTCCAGCTTTAGAAGGGAGATGGCATCTTATCTTTAAAGTAGATATTTCCATTTTGAGTTTTTTCTAGTTTGTGTTTAATTTATTCACATTTAAAATTATTATAGTTAGGCTTGTATCTTCCCCCATTTGTTTCTAATTTTATTTTCAGATTGGGATGTTTTTCCTTCTTCCTCTGTAACCACAATACTTTGTCCCTTTAGTTATTTTAGCTTAATCTACTTTCAGCCAACCCTGGTCCTACTGGTTCTCCTCTCCTCACCCTAAAGCCTTGCCCTCTTCTTGTCTGTTACCCCTTTGCATCGTTTTAGAGTTTTGCTAGCCTTATTAGTTCCTTTTCCTTTTTTCCTAGTTATTTAATTCCTCCTTTTTTTTCTGGTAGGAATTCAAGTAAAATTTCCTATCTTATCCTTCCCTTCAACTTTTATTTGTTAGTTTTATAAATTTCATTATTTATGCAAAAGATCTTTTTCATGTGTTTTTTTGGTAGGAATGCTTTGAACAACATTTTAATTTTTATTGAATGTCCATCTTTTTTTTTTTATTAATGTTTAGGATCCGATTTGTATGGTATAACACTTTGGATTGAATCTTGAACTCTTTTGCTCTTCAGAAAACATTATTTTTTTCACCTCCTGTGGTTTATAGTTAGTGTAGAATTGTCTTGTGTTATTCAGATTTCCCTCCCTCTATATTTGAAGGTCTTCCTCCTTGTCACTTGGATCTATCATTGGAATTATTAGATTTACCCTCTATGTGTCTTGGAGTTTGTAGCCTAGGATAATTTTATTTTTCTGGAGCCAATCTGTGGATTCTTTTGACTGATACTTTGTTTTCAATGTCTGAAAGTGCTGGGCAATTTTCTTGTATTATTTCTAACACTATGGTGGTAAAGGTTTGGTTTTTTTTTTTTTGACTTCTCATGTTCTTCTTGGAAACCTATTTTCCTAAAGCTGTCTTTATGCATCCTGTCTTTGAGATCAATGTTTTGTTTGTACAGTGATTATGTTTTCTTTTAACATTATTGCTTTTTGCTTCTCTTCTTACAGAAGAAAGTGTTTTACTTCTCTGCGTTTATATTCCCAAGAAGTTATTTTCTTTTTTGTTTCTTTAGTGAGACTTGCCACATGGATTCAGTTTTTTCTATTCTTCCATTCTTACTGCTGTGCAGGCCATAAATTTTGCTTTCACAGTTTTTCATAATTCTTATTTGTCTTTTAAGCCATTTAAGAGCCTCCTGCTGTGGTTCCATGCTGTCTTGGGAATCCACAGTGTTCTCCCTCTCATCAGATGTTAATTTATTTTCTTTTTCCTTGCTATATATATTCATAATTTCATTAATCTGGAGGCCATATTCCCTTCTGATATTTAGACATTCAAAACATAAAAAGGATAAACAAGGAAACCACATTCTTCAGAATGAAGTCACAAACAACAAGCCAATATCAATATAAATATTATATGTTTTACACTTTGGAACTCTACCCAGAGGGCTACAAAACTGTGCATAACCTTTGACCCAGAACTACTACTAGATCTGTATCCCGAAGAGACAAAAGAAAAAGAAAACATATCTATCTGAACAAGAATATTTATTGCAGCTCTTTTTGTAGTGGCAAAGAATTGGAAATTGAGAGGATGTCCATCAGTAGGGGAATGGTTAAGCAAGGTGTGGTATATGATCTTATGGAATACAATTGTTCTGTAAGAAATGACAAACATGATGGTTTCAGAAAAATATGGGAAGACTTACATGAACTGCTGCTAAGTGAAGTGAGCAGAATCAGATGAACATTGTACTCAGTAACGGCAATACTATACAATGATCACCTGTGAAAGACTTGGCCACTCTGATCAAGACAATGAGAGGGAATAATAGCCTTTTCTGACGTTCATTGAATTGTTACCTCATTAAGGTTCTTGGTGACTTAAATCATGGAGAAAACTGAAACTATTTTTTTAGCATAATTTCTATTTTAGAGAGTTTTGAGAAGTCACGAGGACTGAAGAAAATGACTAAGCCATCCTCTTGTTGGCCACATGACCCAGAAGTTCCACATTAATTCTTAACTGTTATCAATTACTGCTTAATTCAGGGTTTTCTTGTGAACCCAGGTTTAGATAGAACATTTCACTTTTCTTGAATTCTTTGCCTTGGAGCCAAAAATCCTTCCTTGAAATATGGTTCTAGTGTTTTAACCTCTTTATCAGGTGTCAGAAGTCCTGGATGAAGCTTTAAAAAAAAAAACCCTCTAGAAAGATACCTAATGACCTATTTAGGCTCATTCAAAAGGCAAGCATTTGGGTGGTGAGTTTGGGTGAATTAATTTTTAAACTATTCCTTTCAGATGTATTTGACTTTTCCTAATAATGCCTTTGCTCTCCTAGTTTCTTCTCTCTCTGACCATGGACAGAAATTTAAAAAAAAAAAAGACTCACAGTTACTTCACAGATTGATCATGCAGGTTTCACTATGTAGCTGGTGATAGGATGGGATGGGGACAATCAGAAGGGAGTGATTTTCCCCTGTGAAAGGAAAGGACTCTCTCCTCTCCAGCCTTAGTTCCCTGTCCTTTAAAGAGCTTATGTTGTTCCTATTTTTAAAACAATGGTTTCCTTGGCAACTGTGTTTAACTCACAGGATATGTTCTGCTACAGCTAGCCAGAGCAACTTAAAAGAAACAAACACACTGGAACAGAACAAGGTTTTTTGGGAACAGAGAGAAAGAGACTTTGCCACACCCGTGGCTGTTCCTGTTGTGCTCTGTGAGGATAGGGTGGGGGATTCCTGTACACTGAAACCCTGGGTTGCTAGAGCTCTCAGAGGTGGGAATAGGACCTTGCAACACCAGGGAAAGATGCCAAGTGGGACTCAACATTTCCTCAGGGACATGGAAGGGATAGGTTTTGCTCATAAGTCTGTAGGAGGAAGGAAAATTTCCAATTACGCATCCTGCTCCATCACTCTTCACCCTTGGTTCTGGGATTGTCATTCTTGGGGCAAAAATGATGTCTTATCTTCACGTATAGAATCTGTTTGTTCAGCCATTTTTCAGTTCATCTGACTCTTTTTGACCCCATTTAGGGTTTTCTTGGCAAAGATGCTGGAGTGGTTTTCCATTTCCTTCTCCAGCTCCTCCTCACATGAGGAAACTGAGGCAAAAAGAGTTAAGTGACTTACCCAGGGTCACACGGCTAGTAAATGTCTGAGGCCAGATTTGAACTCAGGAAGATGAGTCTTCCTGACTCTGAGCCTACCACTCTATCCACATCACCACCTAGCTTCTCGTAGCACCTGCTCCACTTTGGGTGTTTGCTTATTCAAGCTTTTAATTGCATCATTTGTTTGAATTGCTCCCAGGGTGTGGAAGACCTGTACTTCTTCCTCCATTTTTAAAAATCTCTCTCCTTCCTGTCTCGCCCAATCTTGGGGGCTGGAGTGGGGAGCAACAACAATAACCAAAGGCATGGCTTGAACCTGCTGCCCCTTTAGCTGTCTTCCTAATGCTCTTCTTCCTTTCACTGCCCAACTTCTCAAACATCCGCTGCCTCTGTTTCTTCTTTGTCCATGCCCTCACCAATCCTCTGCCTTTAGTTTTCCCTCCCCATCACTTTGTTCTCTTAAAAATCACCGATAAACACCTTGTTGCTCAGACCTCACTTTCTTGACTTCTTGACATTGTTATCCATCTCTTTCTTCTTGAAACTTTTCCATTGAGTCTGATTTTTATCCTATCTCTATTTCAATTTTTTCAACTCATTCACTAACTGGATGTTACACAAGGTTAAATCCTTGAACCTTTGTCCTTCCTCCTTAAGAAAATTCACCCATTTCCCCAAATTCATTTATTACCACTTATGCAGGTGATTCCGCAACTTGTATCTCAATTGGCTCAACAAATATTTATTAAGGGCCTACTATGTGCAAGGCACTGGGGATAGAAAGACAAGGGTAAAATTGTCTTACTTATATTTAAGGTGGGGGGGCAGGGGCTAAGGAGTGAAAGAGCAAAGGAGAGATTGGACAATTCAATGTAAGGATATGTGGGGAGAGAGAGAGAGAGAGAGAGAGAGAGAGAGAGAGAGAGAGAGAGAGAGAGAGAGAGAGAGAGAGAGAGAGAGAGAGAGAGAGAGAGAGAGAGAGAGAGAGAGAGAGAGAACACTTTTACCAGGCAATCAGAAGAATTCACCAATGGGCTGAGCCTTGAAGGAACATAAGGATTCTGAAAGTCAGAAAAGAGATGATCATTTTCCAACCTATTAAATCATGTCCATCTTTGAAGGTCCTTCTCTAGTCACTCAATAAACAAGCAATTATTAAGCTCCTATTATGTGCCAGGCATCATGCTAGGCATTGAAGATGTGAAGGCGACTCTTATCTCTTCCAGGAAGTCCTACCTATTAATGTCTTCACTAAATTTCCTCTCCTCTAAAATCCCAAAGCACTTTCAGTTAAGACCAGACAACTTCACATTTAATTATAGTTCAGTGGGTGCTATAATGACAGTTCATTAAGCTGCTAGTTAATTAGATATTGTCACATGTTGCTTAATATTCTCTTAATTATGGAAGCATAATTCTTCCCTAACAGCAGAGAGATAAGAGACTACAGGACAGAATGTTGTATGTACTTCAATGTAAAGATAAAAAGTACCAATAAAATATGCTCTAAATTGCATCATTTGATTTATGTTATTCTTGCACTCCAAAGTAGCCTTTAAGCCCCTGGATGTCAAGGACCTTGTATCATACTTATCTCTTCCCTATTTTAGTATTTAGTTCAGAGCAGAGCACACAGTGGGCGCTCAAAAAATACTTTTTGGTTAATTTTCTCAACTGAGCCATCCTTTTAAAATACACACACACACACACACACACATCTCTCTTAATCTAACAAACATTTACTATGTGGCTATTATGTTCAAGGCAATGTATGAGCCACTTTTCAACACCAATGTCTTCTCAGTGTTGCTATAGAGCTGTGAATCCAGGGAACGCTAAGATCTCAGAAAAGTTAAAATAAGAAACTACAAAACACAATCAAAAGAGGTTTATTATCACTGAAGTGATCAGAAAAAAATAGGTAGGTTAGTCATACAGTGAGAATGAGAGATAAAAGATGGACAGCCTAAGTGGTACATTGGTACCCATGAGCTATTAAAAGGATCAGAGGGTAGCCTCTAGTATATTGGGTAGATCCTTCATTGAAGATTTAAAGAAAAACATGAACAGGAATCATGAGAAGGCAATGATGCAACCTGCATTAGCGGATGAACTATGCCAATGAGAGGACCAGAAACACATCATAGTGTAATGGAAACTCTCTCTCTCTCTCTCTCTCTCTCTCTCTCTCTCTCTCTCTCTCTCTCTCTCTCTCTCTCTCTTCTATTTTGCAGATTTGATCTCCCTAGTCTCTGTATCTAGTTAATGTCACTGAACTCAGTAATATTCTAAAGGTGGGTCAACCTTGCTAGATGAGGCCCCAGTGGATATTTCATAGTGTAAAAGATTCCAGCAGCGTTATCATGGCTGCCTGAAACCAGAGAGGAATTCTTCAGGGGATTTGCTATTTATATCTTCAGGTTCCTGAGGAATCCTTTAGAAGCTAACATTGAACGGTCTTCCCTAATTTCCCATTCTTCTCTCTTACCTATCTATCCTTTACCATGTTTTATGATTAAAAGTGAATTCTCATGTCCTGGATTTGACTCCAGGGGAAACTTTAATATATGCTCTTGAGCAATAATGCAATGCTTCAGCAATTTAATAAATCTTTGTTGACTGACTGATCCAATGGGGAAGAACTCTGTTGGGATGGGGGTTAGAAAAAGCAGGTTCCTGGGGCAGCTAGGTGGCGCAGTGGATAGAGCACCGGCTCAGAAGTCAGTCACTTAACCCCAACTGCCTACAAAAACAAAAAAAGAAAAAGAAAAAGCACGCTCCCTATGGTGTCAGATATTCTCAAGAGAAGTTAGCCTAGCCTGGGCCAGTGATGCTGTTTAACCCTAGGGTAATTAACAGAGCTGACTGTTTTGTCACACAGGTATATGATACTTTCCTTCTCCAGTATTTAATGATAGGCATATCATTCTTAGGTAAGCATCACCCACTGATTTGTTTGTTTGTTCTTTTTTTTAATTTGTATTTTTTTATTTATTTTTTATTTTTGTTTTGGTTAGGCAATTGAGGTTAAGTGACTTGCCCAGGGTCACACACCTAGTGAGTGTCAAGTGTTTGGTCTGAGGCCGTATTTGAACTCAGGTCCCCCTGACTTCAGGGCCAGGGCTTTATCCACTGTGCCACCTAGCTGTCCCCATTCTTTTTTTTTTTTAAATGATATTTTATCCTTTTTCTCAATTGCCTGTAAAAACTATTTTTAACTTTCAGTTTTTAAAATTTTGAGTTCAAAATTCTCTCCCTCTCTCCTCCCCCTCCCAGAGACAATAAGCAATTTGATACAGGTTATACATGTGCAATCATGCAAAACATATTTCCATGTTAGTCATGTTGTGAAAGAAAATATAGACACACACACACACAAAACCCACCAAGAAAACAAGAGTGAAAATTAGTATGCTTCAAACCAGATTCAGACTCCATCAGTTCTTTCTTTGGAAGTGGATAGCATGAGTTCTTTGGAATTGTCTTGCGTCATTGTATTGCTGAGAATAGCTAAGGCATTCACAACTGATCATCTTATAATGTTGCTGTTACTGTGTACAATGTTTTTCTGATTGTGCTCACTTTACTTTGCATCAGTTTGTGTAAGTCTTTCCAGGCTTTTCTGCAATCATCCTGCCTGTCATTTCTTATAGGACAATAACATTCCATTACAATCATATACCACAACTTGTTTAGCCATTCCCCAATTGATGGTCATCCCCTCAATTTCCAATTCTTTGCCATCACAGAAAGAGCTGCTGTGAATATTTTTGTACAAATAGGTGTCTCCCCCCACACTGACCTTTTTAAATCTTTTTGGGATATAGAGCTAGTAGTAGTATTACTGGGTCAAAGGATATGCACAGTTTTATAGTCCTTTGGGCATAATTCCAAATTACTCTCCATTGTGGTTGGATCAGTTCACAATTCCACCAACAATGTATTAGCGTCCCATTTTTCCTACATCCTCTCCTACATTTATTATTTTCCTTTTCTGTCATGTGCCAATCTGATAAGTATGAGACAATTCTTTAGAGTTATTTTAATTTGCATTTCTCTAATCAATATTGATTTATATGCTCATTCTTCTTTGCAACACAGATGTACCAATTCCAATATTTTAAGATGACCCCTGATTTTCTTTGGGCCATTTCTCTTTGGCCATTAAAAAAAAAGCCTGACTAGTATGTAATCACCTGGAGAAATCAATACTCCCCTCAACCCTATTAAATTTTCATTCTATTAGGCAAATTGACAACAGTTGCATCCCATTTTCCAGTTACGATGATAGGGCCAAAGATGTAGAGAAGAGGAAGATTTTCAAAGTATTTTTATTCCTTCTAAAATAATCATTCAAAAAATATTCTTTACCAAATGACCTTAAATGCAAAGACCCTTAAGAGAAAAATTAAATTGAAAAAAGATTATTCTTTGACAGCTGGATCTTATATCATTTGACTCTGATTTAATTATGATTTTGGAACCTGAATCCAACCTAGAAGAAAAAAAAAATCAGTCTGGAAGAGCCTGAGGCCTTTAATGCAAATGAAGTTTATTTAGACTTCACTTCTGAACACTTTTAGTAGAATCTCTGTTTTGACTGGTGCTCACAATTTAAGAAACACACCCACTGGAGCTTGATACCAAGAAAAAAAGTTTTTATTTATTTATTTTAATATGAAAGTAAAATGATAGAATTTGAAAAAAAATTAGAATTAAAAAGTATAATGATCCAACTCTCAATATTAAAAGTCAAAAAGGAGAGGCCCAGATTTTCTAGTGTATGAAAACAAGTTAATAGGAGGGAGAATTGTAATGAAAATAAAGTCAAGGAAATAAATTTAAATATCTTTTCCAGGAATTGAAATACAACCTTTCTAAGATATGGAAAGGATTTCTCTATCTAATGGAAAAGCAGTGATCCATAGCATTACCTACTTTGTGAACTTGAGGAAATAGCTCTAATTTATTTTAATGTACCATGTAATCTGGCGCATTTCCCATATTGTTCATTGATCTTAACTACACAATTCAAAGAAAAACTTGGACTGATATTAAGAATGTCATCTGGATACAACCTTTCGGTATTTTCCAGCTCACCTCAATTGTCTGTTTTTCTTTTTCCTTTCTCCTATTGATTCTATAAAATAGAGCCAACGATAATAAAATCAGAATTAAAAACTAATGAGGACACAAGAAACTAGATCAGTTTCACAGCATACAAAGACCATTGTCTCCCTCTTATTTTCAGAAAGGCCCTCTGATAGTTAAAACAAAGTTTTGTGGTAAGGGGGGAGTCTGGCCCTCTTAGGTTGGTAGTGGTGGTGGTGGTGAGGGGTCTGGAATATTTTTTTCTCAATAAATGGCTTCCTTTCTAGTCAAATCCCTCCTTTTAAAATTTTCTGCTTTGCCTTTTCCAAACATATTAATTTTTTTTTTTTTGTAAATCCCTACTCCTTTTTTCCTACATTTGGTTGCTTTCTTTGCCTGCTGCCCTCTGTTAGTGAATTTCTTAGCTTCATTTCTTTTCTCTGGTGCCAAGGATATAGCTGATATGATTCTATCTTTATCAGAAGGTCATTTAAAAAAATGAATTCTGGATTTTGCTTATATATAGCTCTGCCTAGGGATAATTAAAACTGTCAAGGTTCACATGACCCTATTCAGTCCCATTCAGGTCCCATGTAAATGTTAAAAAAGGGCATCATGAGAAAAAAAAAGGCATCATGGAAAAGCAATCTAGGTGGTATTCTATAGAATGGCATGATACCAAGAATGGCTTGAGAGTTAGAAAGCCTGTATTCAAATACTTCTTCTACCCTCCTTGTGTGACCTTAGGCTAGTCATTTGTAAAGCAAAGAATGGGGGAGGTATTCTCAGGAATCCATTGAGACAATCTATGCGAAACACTTTTCGGCCTTTAAAGTGTTTTATCAATGTGAACTGTTATTTGTTATGATGTCTGAGGTCTCTTCTGGCTTTAAATCAATGATCAAACAAAGTGGAAAGTTATTGTTGAAGATTATCGTGATGTAGCAGAAAGGGCCACCATATTAGGAGATGGGAGATTTTGGGTGATGAAAGTTTGGTTCTAAGTATCTGAGGTAATCACACTCTGATGAACTCTACTAAAGTGAGTTGGGTACTCAGCTGACCTCGGAAGTTGGCACAGTAGTGAGATACTTCAATTGTATTAGCACACAAATAACAGTGCCCACAATTATACATCCCTGATTTAACTTTTCTTCAGCACGGCTCAAAAGGATGCACTATCCCCAGCTAGGTGAACCCAAAGAGATGACCTGTTCCTATCATTGGTCACTTCCCACCCTGCTTGCTTGCTAATTCAGCTCTCCTGGTGGGCTCATATCCTAGGCCTAGTTAGTCTCATGCCCTTGCAGAGGACCGGTAACTTTGGGCAGAGATAGCACATTTGGAGGCTCATTTTTTTGTTCTTCTATGGCTGTCCGAAATCAAGGGATCTCTGCTTCCTTCCTCATTGTCATAATTCCAGATCTATTAGTGCCATGGTTGGCTGTAGAAAGGTTGGGTTTGCAAAGGATTGGTTCCTCAAATTATTTTATATTTGTCATGTGCACCATCTACTTACACACGTGTACATATACCTCACAGAACCCTTTTATCATACATGTGCATATAGTTCAACAGGGAGGAGTCTCACTCATCAAGCTGTAGTGCTACAGGATACTTTATTCTGTAAAATTCAAACTTATTTCCTTCTGGAGAGTCTCCCAAATTTGAGTTCACTTTTGAAGTTACATAAGATGCAGTTACGCGTATAAAAAAAGAGAAGCAGCATTGTGTCCTGTAGAGGTGTCAGACCTACAGTGTAGGCCCCATGTGGCCCACAGCACTGCCAAGCACAGCTTGAAAAGATTAAAATGCAATTGGGAAATATTTAACAAAATAAATAAAAATGCAATAAAAATAGATAACATTACATTTTAAAACGAAGTAATACGAAGCCCACGGGGATCTGTATATACAGATTAGTGGCCCCATTTCTGTTTGAGTTTATCACCACTAGTGTAGTGGACAAAGTTCTGGACTTAGAGTCAAGAAGACCTAAATTCTGATATTGCCTTAAATTCCTGGTCAAATCTTGGCTTGTTTCCTCCTCTGTAAAATAGGGATAATAATATCACCAATCTCACAAGGTTGTTGTAAGGATCAAATGAAATCATGCATGAAAAGCATTTTGCAAACTTTAATGTCCTGTATAAATAATGGGCAACAATCAGTCATCTAGGCCATTATTAACCCTCCTGTCCTTGTCCTCTCACCCCCAGCCTCAACTCCACCATACCTTTGTGCTAGTCCTGACTCTGCCAGTAACTCACTGTGTACCTTAGACTACTTGCTTAATTTCTCTGGTCTTCAATTTCCTTATCTATCAATGAGCAGGGTTGGTACAGATAATCTCTAAGACCCTTGCTAGAGCGAAGAGCAAAAATTTGGATTCAGTCAAAGGGCCACACTTGAGGACCTACAGGGCCACTTTTGGCCTGAGGCCATGGGTTCCCCACCCCTAGACAAGAGTGTGTGGTTCAATGCCAAGTAGAAGATATATGAAAGAAAGGAAGCAAATTCAGAGATATGATTGCTGAAAGACCAAAATGGCATCCTCTCTATAGAATAAATCAATTAGGAAACATTCGTTAAGCACCTATGGTGTTGGTACTATGGGGGTACAGAACCAAAAACAATATATGGTGATTTGAGGTTTGATGTAGGAGGTGACCTTTGAGCTGAGCTTTGAAGGAGGTTAGGGATTCTAAGAGAGGGAGGTGAAAGGGGAGTGCCTTCCAGGCATGATGTAAGAGCATGGAGATAAGAAATGGTATGTGATATGTAAGGAACCACAAGGACAGTTGGGCTAGAGAAATATAGAATAGGCCTAAAGAGGTTATTTGGGACCAGGTTGCTAAGGCTTTAAATGCCAAATGGAGGAGTTTTAATTTGATCTTAGGGGTAATAGGGAACCCTTGAAGTTTATTGAGCAGGGTGAAACCAGTGTTTCAGGTATATTACTGGCAGCTATGTGTTGGATTGGCAAGGGAAGAGGCTTGAGGTAAGTAGACCAATGATTGATTCAGAGAAATGATTTTTGAAAAGCCAATATGGCAGCCTTCCTTCAGAATAAAGATTAGGATTAAAATCACATGCTTGTGGTTGTAAGAAATCTATAGAAGTCTCTCTATTGATTAATAATCAATAAATATATATCTTTCACATGAGTACTCAGTATAGTTTATTTAGTCTTTTCAGCATTAGGGACTTATAAAATGCCTTGTCCATATATATTACAACATTAACTGACAAGTGCTCTCCTTTTGTGATAGATTCACAGATTTGGCTCGACCAACAACCTCACTGCCAGAAGCTTAATAAAGAATCCTCTCAGTTGAAACGAACTGTAATAAATATTTGTCATTTTAGAAAACAACTAATGCTTCTCTAAGAGAATATATGACTTGAAAATAGAGTGTGGATATTTTTATGATTGAGCCATTTGATATAGCTTTATTCGCCATTTCATATGTGATTCGTTACTGGGGGTACCTACTCCAAGTCTAGTGTAACTGTATGGGTACCAGTGAGAACGTCATGTTCTGTTATATACCACTCCCAACACAGCTTTCCTTTTTCCAATCCTCATCCTCCCCTATAGTCAGCATATCACTGTTTTTCTTCTGCATGTGTTGTAACTAACCATTAGAATACACATCAATGTAACTGGAAATCCCCTTTGCTTGAAGGCTCTAAAAGTTCTCCTCTTTTTTAACACTTTTGTGGCAATCTCATCTCTGCTCATTATAATCCCCTTTATCCTATTTCATATTCAGTCAAACCCAGCTCCTAATTCTGTGACCTTAATATCCAATTTTCTATTTTTGGAAGTGGGATTTCCCCTCAATCATCAAGTATTACCTATTTATATGAGATTTAAGATTTGGCTTCCATAAATGAGCAGTTCTCAATCAATTTATGTCTCTCATTAGACATATTTCCCATTGAAAACTTCTATTGGGTGAGGCAAAGAAGTCCATTATCACCATAAGTATTCGATATTGTATGAAAAATGCTAGCTATAGCAATAAGAAAAAAAAGGAAAGGAAATTGAAGGAATAAGAATAGGCAATGAGGAAACAAAACTATGACTTTATGCAGATATGAGAGTATACTTAGAGAATCAACTTAAAAAAACTAGTTGAAACAATGAACAACTTTAGCAAAGTTTCAGGATATAAAATAAACCCACAGAAATAATCAGTATTTCTATATATTACCAGCAAAACTCAGCAGGAAGAGATATAAAGAAAAATTCCATTTAAAATGACTTAAGACACTATAAAATGCTTGGGAATCTACCTTTCAAGACACACACAGGAACTATATGAACACAGTTACAAAATACTTTTCATATAAAGACAGATGTAAGCAATTGGAAGAATATTAATGGCTCATGGGTAGGCCAAGTCAATATAACAGAAATTACAGTACTATCTAAATTAATTTACTTGTTCAGTGTCACATCAATCACACTATCAAAGAACTGTTTTAGAGCTAGAAAAAAATCATAACAAAATTCAAAGAGAGGAACAAAAAAGATCAAGAATATCAAGGGAATCTATGAAATAAAAATGAAGGAAAGTAGCTTAGCAGTTGTTGTTTGGTCGTGTCCAACTTTTTTAAAATTTTTTTTTAATTTTTAGGCAATTGTGATTAAGTGACTTGCCCAGGGTCACACAGCTAGTAAGCGTCTGAGGCCGTGATTGAACTCAGGTCTTTCTGACTCCAGCCCCAGTGCTCTATCCACTGTGCCGCCTAGCTGCCCTGATATTGCTTAGCAGTATCAGATCTCAAAGCATACTACAAAGTGGTAATTATCAAAACAATCTGATACTGGCTAAGAAATAGACTGGTCGATCAATGGAATAGTTAGATACATAATATATAGAAGTAAATGACCACAGTAACTTGGTGTTTGATAAACTCAAATATTCAAACTATTGAGGCAAGAGCTTACTATTAAACAAAAATTTCTGGGAAAACGGTAAAGTAACCTGGCAGAAACTAAACATAGACTAACATCTCATGCTGGATAGCAAGATAATGATTTAGACATAAAAGATAATATCATAAGCAAATTAGGAGTGCATGGAAAAAAATAACCATCAGATATATGGATAAGGGAAGATTTCATGATCAAACAAGAGGTAGAGAGGATCTGAAAAGGTAAAATGGATAATTTTGATTATATCAAATTAAAAAGGGTTTGTACAAACAAAACCAATGCAACCAAAATTAGAAGAAAAACAGGAAGGTGGGGGGAGATTTTTACAGCAAGTTTCTCTGATAAAGGCCTCATTTCTCAAATATATAGGGAATTAAGCCAAATTTATGATAAAAAGGGCCATTCCCAATTAATAAATGGTCAGAGGATATGAACAAGCAATTTTTAATAATTTAATTTTATTTATTAAATTAATTTAATTAATAATTTAAAAAATTTAAAGCTATTACTCATCATATAAAAAAAATCTCTAAATCAATAATAATTAGAGAAATAAAAATTAAAACCGCTCTGAAGTAGCACCTCACACCCCTCAGATCAACTAATATAATAGAAAAGGAAAATGACAAATGCTGGAGGGCTGTGGAAAAATTCTGGAGAACAATTTGGAACTATGCCCAAAAGGCCATAAAACTATGCATACGTTTTGACCCAGTGGTACCATCACTAGGTCTGTATCACAGAGATGAAAGAAAAGAGGAAAAAAACCCAAATATACAAAAACATTGATAGCAACTCTTTTCATGGTGGCAAAGAATTGGAAATTGAGGGGATGCCCAACAATTGGGGAATGGCTAAAAACCGCGGTATGTGATTGTGATGGAATGCTATTGTGCTATAAGAAATGATGAGCAGAATGATTTCAGAAAAACCTAAAAAGACTTATATGAGCTGACAAAATGAGGTGAGCAGAACTAGAAGAACACCATACACAGTAACAGCAATATTATAATTATTATCAACTGTGACAGACTAAGCTTCTCTAATCGATGTGATGATCCAAGACAATTAGTTTCAAAGGACTTCTGATGAAAAATGGAACTCTGAGTGCAAATTGAAGCATGTTTTTTTCACTTTCTTAATTTTTTTACTTTGCAACATGGCTAATGTGGAAATTCGTTTTGCATGACTTCATATGTATAATGTGTGCCATATTTCTTGCCTTCTCAATTCAGCGGAAGGGAGAGGGGTGAGAGGGAGAGAATTTGCAAATGAAAATAAAAATTTTTTAAAAAGAAAAATTCCCATTAACTCTACCAATTTTTATCTCCCAACCCCATTCCTGACTCAGAACTTCTCCACCATGCCCCTAAGTGGGTACCTTCTTCCCCCACCTTTTTAACCCCCTTTTGTTTATTATATTGTTTAATAAATAATTGTTTTATTTATTATATTGCTTATTGTTTTAATTCCCTTTTATTTATTACGTTACATTATATTTGTTACAATGTGAGCTCCTTGAGGACTGGGACTTTCATTTTGCTTGTATTTATGTTCCCAATGCTTAGCATAATACCTGGAACATAGTACGTACCTAGTAAATATTTGTTGACATGATTTGACCAACTATTGGAACTAAAGATTGTAATCCTATTCCAAATATCCTGGCACCCAAGAAATTTTCTGCTAAACCTAATGCAAGTCCTATTCTGATGCTTCATTGTGGTCCTGAGAGCATTCTGGATTCTAATAGAGTACAGTCTCTGCTAGATCCTATTAATACGAGGATCTTCAAGTGCAAGTCTGGTAATGGGCTGCCCAGTTCAAAGTTAGCAGTTCAAAGTGGTAACCCATCCAAAGAGAAATTTTTTCATGACCTATAGTCTATTAAATTCCTAAGAAGACTCAGGAATATGTTGTCAACAAGTCAGTTCAACGAACATTTATTGAGTGCTTATTATATTTGAGGAACCATGCAAATTGCTAGGGATACAAAGAAAGGCAAGAAACAATCCCTGCCCTCAAGGAGCTTGCATTCCAGTGGCGACTTGATTTGCTGTCACATGGCACATGCAAAAGTTCTAAGAAATGGCTACAGCAATCAATCAATAAATTAATGAACAAGCTTTTTCAAGTACCTATTCTGGGTCACACATTGTTCTTGAGGCTGAGGATATAAAACAAAAATGAAACAGCCCTCACCCTCAAAGACCACATCTTGTATATGTTTTAGGACTTATTTTGATCCCGAACATTTGAGAATCCTAAATTACTAGAGTGAGTCTCCAGGCTTCCCCAAGAAGAGTAAAGTCAAATGATGACTTCCATAATTCCAGGGACAGGATTAATGGGATGAGTATATTCCTGACCACTTTTGTGCCTCCCCTCCATCCTCACTTCTCACCTCCCAAATTGTCCTTTTCCTCCAAATCTGCTCCCCTTTACTCTTTGGTGGATCTGCCATACACAATGACTTGAGGACAAACTCACACCTCAATAATTAGTAATTGTGCTCTTTCCTCACCACCCTCCAGTCAATTTCTAAACCACATGATGGTGTCCATTTGAAAAATATGTAATACAAAATCCATTTTCTAGTAATGCTTCTTAAGACACCATATCAAATGTTTGAAAAAAGACACTTCATTTGTTTTTCCATTAAATAATACTTTAATCAGAAGGCAGAATCAAGCTTACTTTATTAAATCTATTACAGTTTTGCTGCTCATTGGCCCATCATCTTTAAATAATATTAAGGATTTTTACTGAAAACTGTTGTGTGGCTGACTCTTTGTGACCCCATTTGGGGTTTTCTTGGCAAAGATACTGGAGCAGTTTGCCATTTCCTTCTCCAGCTCATTTTATGGGTGAGGAAACTGAAGTAAACAGGATTGTGACTTGCCCAGGGTCACACAGCTAGTAAGCATCTGAGGCCAGATTTGAATTCAGGAAAATGAGTCTTCCTGACCCCAGGCCTGGCACTCTATCCACTTTACCACTTAGCTGCCAAATTTCTCTTTTAGTCTTTGTTTTAAAGGATGGCTATTTGAGAGCTGGCTCCTTTGATGGGGCACAGGGATGACTTTTTCAAAACGAAAGATTACAATTTTTGTTTGTTTTTTTAAGGCAATTGGGGTTAACCGACTTGCCTAGGGTCACACAGCTAGTTAAGTGTCAAGTGTTTGATGTGAGGCCGGATTTGAGCTCAGGTCCTCCTGACTTCCTGGCTGGTGCTCTATCCACAGTGCCACCTAGCTGCCCCTATAATTTTTTTAAGGAAGAAAAAAATCCAGTTAGATGTTTCCTTCATACTAAGATATAAGCAACTGATAGCTGTTCAAAATATTAACCCACTGAGGATTATTTCCATATTTAACAGTATTTTAAACCCTTAGATGAAAATGATGAAATTGTATGACTACTATGGAAGTGTTTTGCATGACTACACATGTATAAATAACCTGCATCGAGTTGCTTGCCTTCTCAATGAGGGTGGGTGGGGAGGGAGGAAGGGAGAAAATTTGGAACCCAAAATTTTAAAAACAAAAGTTAAAAAAAATTGTTTTCACATGCAACTGGGAAATAAGATATATAGGAAATGGGGTATAGAAATCTATCCTGCCCTACAGGAAAATTGAAGGGGAAGGGGATAAGAGAAGAGGGGGGAGAGATAGAAGGGAGGGCAGATTAGGAGAAGTGATACTCAGAATGCATGCCATCTTGGGGTAGGGGTAGGGATGAGATGGGGAGAAAATTTGGAACACAAAATCTTGTGGAAGTGAATGTTGAAAACTAAAAATTAATTAATTAATTAATTAAAGAATAAGAAAATGATGAAGTTGTAATTATGAGGTTTTAGACTTGCACAGTAGATGAGGCATAAATCTATGACACAAAGGGTTCTTTTTCCCTAGCTCCTAAACTCTCATCAGGTAGGTAGCTGAAATGAACCTTGTTGTCATCTAGGTCAATCGCCTCTTCAGATGAGATATGTGAGGCCCCTAGTGATTAAATAACTTGCCCAAGGTCACCCAGGTCTTCTAACTTTCAATCCAGCGTTTTTTTCCTCTGGACCATGGTATCTTTCTTCCTTTCACCCTCACAGGTAATCATTTTTTCTCCTTCAAAGCTACAACAAAATCGGAACACAGATTTTTTGAGTTTGATAATTTCTATGGCAACAAGCTATAATACCACAGGCAGCAGTTAAAAACTTCACTGAATAATTTAAAAATAGAAAGGCTAAGATGCAGACATTCACAATTAAACATATAAAGTAGAGAGGAAAGAAAACAAAGGTATTGGCCAAATTATTTTATCAGGGTTTGATTTCTGAAATCTCTCCCAAAATAACATTTTAGAAACTTTAAAAAAACATGTCTTTCTGGATTGAAATGTCTACTAAATCTCACAGCAAGAAAGTGTTAGACAGTAGCCAAGGTAATGTTTCAAATGATAATTATTATTATGCTGTCATGTAATTAATTGTTTTTATGCTTTTCCCCCAAAAGACCTCAAAGCAGAATTTTTGAAAAGAACATGTTTCAACTCAAGAGATGTCACTATCCATTAAGAGAATTCCATGTTTCCTCCACTAGCCCTTGAGCTTGTGGTGCTTTTCATTTCTGTGTATTAGCCTAAAACAGTCTGGATTGAAAGTATTTATTGTGTAATAATGGGAAATATTAACACAATTGCATTAGCAGTTGAAAAGGAGGCATGACCCATCACAACATGATATATTGGTGTCCAATAGAGATGGGTGTATTTGATCCTAGAGGAAATAAGGAGCTGTTGCCTTCCAGACTCAGCCCGTTTTATTTTTTGACAGCCTTAATTGTTAGGGCACTTTTCTTCACATGACGCCTCATTTTGCCTCTCGGCAATTTCCACCCGTGGCTTCTGGTTCTGCCCTTTGGAGTCAAGCAGAGCCAGTTTAATTAATCTTTCTTCAAATACTTGGAGATGGTTATCATGCACCTTCTAAGTCTTTTCTTGTTGTTGAGTCATTTCAGTCATGTCTGACTCTTCGTGACCCCATTTGGGGTGTTTTTGGCAGAGATACTGGTTTCCTTCTCCAGCTCATTTCACAGGAAACTGAGGCAAAGGGGGTTAAGTGACTTATCAAGGGTCACACAGCTAGTGAGTGGGGCCAGATATGAATTCAGGAAGAGGAGTCTTCCTGGTTCCAAGCCCAGTGCTTTATCCACTGCACCACCTAGCTACTTAGGCTTTTCTTGCTCATACTTAACATCCTGAGTTCTTCAAACTGATCTTCACAGGGCATGGACTTAAAGCCTTTTACCCTTTGGGTTAATCTCCTGTAGGTGTTCTGAAGCAGATTACCAATGTTCTTTCTCAAATATGGTGTCCAATTATAGTCTGAACAGTGCACAGCAGAATAGGACTGTCACATCTTGGGAGCCATGCCCCTTTCAGTGAAATCCAAGGTTGCTTTAGCTTTTTTGGCTGCCATTTACTTATATTGAGCTTGTGGTCCACTAAAACTCTCAGATCTTTTTTAGATAAATTGCTGCTCCCTTCCATGAGACAAATCAAGCTTCTTCCATCTTGTGAAATCAATTTTTAACCCATTTATGAAACTTTCTATTTACCCCATTCACTTTTACTTTGTTATTTCCACCCAATGTTTCTAGCCTGTTAAGATCAAGTTAGATTTTCCTCCCAGCTTTACATCACATGCAAATCTAATAAGGACACCAACTATGCCTTTATCCAAGTTGTTTATAAGAATGACCCTAGGACTCTCTTAATATTACCTAAGATAATATTTGCTGTTATAGCTGTCTGCTATATATACATATACATATACATATACATATGTATGCATGTATATACACACCTATATATATGTATACACACACACACATATACATACATATATATGTCTGCTATATCACACTGTTGATTCCTGTTGATTTTGTAGGCAACTGGTGATATAGTGAATAGAGTACTGGACCTGGAGTCAAGAAGACCTAAGTTCAAATCCAGCCTTAAACACTTACTACTTATATGGCAAGTCACTTACCTTCTGTTTGCCTCAGTTTCCTTATCTGTAAAATGAGGATAA
This sequence comes from Phascolarctos cinereus, assembly GCF_003287225.1. Lineage (NCBI taxonomy): Eukaryota > Metazoa > Chordata > Mammalia > Diprotodontia > Phascolarctidae > Phascolarctos > Phascolarctos cinereus. Next base: position 63,244,841 of record NW_027556180.1, read on the forward strand.
TTATAGCACCTACTTTCCAAGGTTGTTACGAGGATCAAATGAGATATTTGTAAAGCCTTTAGTATAGTGCCTGGCACATAGCAGGTGCTTTATGAATGCTGATTCTTTTGTAGTCTAATAAAGCCCCCAATTCTTTTTCAGATGCACTGCTGTCTAGCCATACCTCATCCTTTAAGCCCAAATCCCCTCCCACCTCTGTTTGGTCATTACTGTTACCACCATTGCCCTTCTTTACTTGGGCAGCAACTTGGGAGTTGGGTTTGGGGAATGGTTAGGAAGCTATAAGAAAATGGAAGGCTTGCTAATGATACCAGTGAATCATTCCCTTTCCCACCCTTCATGTGTTTCAAAGGATTATCTCATGATGCCCTCCAAGAAAAGAAGGAAGAGGCAAAGGAAGGAAGCATTTATTAAATACCGTCTATGTGCCAGACACTGTACTAAGCACTTTACAAATACTATCTCTTTTGATCCCTGCAAGGTAGATGCTATCATTTGGTGTGGGAATTTGACTGAACCATACTGATTCCATCTTGTGACTCAGTTCTGGATTTAGCTCAGTTCTCTTTCTGCTCAATTATGGATGTAGTCTAATTTCTTTCTTGTGAGAACACTTTATTCCAATTACGGAAATTGTGAGAAAAAATTTGTTGCATTGTTTGAACCTAGCCTTGTGTGGCTAGGAAGCCGAACCACCTCTATGTACTGCTTAGAGACCCTTAACTAAGGACCTATGTTATACTGACCAGAAACCCAGTTAGATCCAAAGACTGAGGAAAGGAGTTTTCTCACAATTATACATCTCAAGCAACCCATATAGCTTATCTGAAAACTGTTCCCATATTGATCAATCAGTTATTCTTTCTAATTTCCTTTGATTGAATACAGTCACTTGCAGGAATGGGATACCTCTTTTTCTGATTTCAGGGAATTGCACTTATTTGCTCTCTTTCTCCCAACTTTCTCTCCTAATCTTTCCTCTGATTAGAAATCAGATTACCTAATTTTGCATCCTGGTTAATTATTTTCTTTTAATTAATTTATTTTTGATTAATTGTTTTTAATACATAAAAATCTGTCTCACTCTGTATTGAGGGTCTTTGGACTGACTGGGGAGTCCATTGACCCATTTATTATGCCTTTTTGCTAATAAATCATATAACTTGGATTATTTCTTCAGTTATTGTCCACCACAGAGGAAACTGAGGAAGACTAAGGTTAAATGATTTGCTCAGGGTCACACAGATAGTAAGTTTCTGGGACCAGATTTGTACTCAAGTCTTCCTGTCTCCAGGTGTGGTGTTCTATCCACTGAGCCACCTTGCTGGAACATTGCTATTAGTTTCATATCCAGGCTATTTCTAGCCATCGCTAAGCCGTATTCAGTTTAAGCAGATTGAAAAGATCATTGGACTTAACTTGGAGATAGGACACCTGAGTTCTCATTCCATTTCTTGCAATAACTAACAGTGTATCTTTGGATAAGTCACCTCACTTCCCTGGGCCTCAGTTTCCCCATCTGCAAAGGGAGGAATTTTGACTGGATAATCTCTAAATCCTTCCCAGCTCTAGCAGCCTGTACATTTTAGGAATGTAGATTGCTGGCAAACAGTTGGCTCGAGGTAAGGCTATTCTAAGCTAGATTAAAATTCAGCCCACATTTTAATTTAGTCTGTTGACATACTACTACCTCATAAAAATCACTGATTTCATATTATTTCAAATCATTCTTTTTTTTATTCAAATATAAAAATCACCACACCCAACAAATATCCTTCACATACCAAGATGGAGCTACTGATTTTCTCTCACTAGGGCATTACCCTTGGACTTATTTTTTCTGATGTGGTACTAGATTTGAAATGTGTACCCTGGACTCTTTTAACATGGTATAGTGAATACAAAGCTGTACTTGAACCCAGAAAGACCTGAGTTGAAATCTTGCCTTAGACACATACTAACTGTGTGAGGGCAAGTCATTCACCCTTTTTCAGTCTTAGTTTTCTCATCTGTTAAATGAGGGGTTGGACACAATGACCTCTTCCTTCCTTCCAACTCTAAATCTATGATTCTGTGAACATTTGGGAAAAGGCTGGCTGGGGCTAAGGGACTGGACACATCCGCTCATAATATGATGTTATAACTATAACTATATATGTATGTGTATGTGTGTGTATAGATATATCTTTGTGAATGTTTATGTGTATCCTTAAGATTTCTGTAACACTTCCCTTAAGACAATTCTCTTAGGTAGATAGGGAAAATACTATTATTCTCAGTTGATGAAACTGAGGCTTCATAGAGATGAAGTAATTTGCCCAAGGCTACATAGCTAATAAGTGGTAGAACAGTAGATTTCAAGCAGACTTGAATTGAGGTCTAGGGGCAGCTAGGTGATGCAGTAGGTAAAGCACTGGCCCTAGAGTCAGGAGAACTTGAATTCAAATATGATGTCAGACACTCACTGGGCAAGTCATTTAACCCCAAATGCCTCCAACAAGAAAGAAAGAAAAAAAAAAGAAAGAAAGAAATGAGGTCTTCTGACCCTTCCCCATGTTTATAATTAAAAATCTGGTAACAACTCTTTTTCCCCCCAAGGCTCGTCTTTGGTGTTAGAGATAACTGAATATGTCAGTTCACTTTCTGGACATGAACTCCTCCTTTGATTCCATGAGCAACTGAAAATGATTCTTTTTTCCTTTCAAATTCTTTATCCCTCATCTTGAATTCCAGATGCAAAATGACCTTTGATTGACTACATATGATTCTACTAGCCAAATAATTCCACAAAAAGCTCTATCACCTTTTGCTATCATTTGCTTAGATGGCCAAGAAATGTCTTGGGACATTTAAATGCCAATTGTATTATTTGGTAAGACTTGGGAAGCAACAAAAACTACTGAGAACTGACATTTAATGTTCTTTGAGTAATATTGCCAAAATATTTCCAATAAATGTATGTCACGACATAATGAGCCCCCTGTTTTTAAAAAGCCTGTTTCAAGCTGCTCATTGAAATTAAAGTCTTTAACTCTCAAGTGCAGGACATAAAATTAATACAGTATTTTACCAAAATTGTGGCAAGGGTCAATGGAACACTCATTAGTCATTTGCTCAAAAAGCATTACAGAGTTTGGAAATGAAGAGGGGACATTTGTCATCTTTAAAATTGCTGTTAATTATTTAAGATCATTTTTTTAAATCCTGTAATTGGTCGCAGAGTCTACATTTAATGAATCCAGGAAAGTCAATTTTAATGGACAATAGAAGGCAAGGGAAAGAAGGCTCCTGTTGACAACATTGCTATCAGTACAGAAGAGAAGCCATTATCTTTCCTGTTTGCAGTCAATGTAAGTAACCAAAGAGCATAATGTTATTGTTTCTGACTTATAGTGCTCAAAATAGCATTTCTAATTTGTTATACTAATTGGTTTATCATTTAAGCTCTACCAAATGGCTGAGCTTTATGAAAAAGAAAAAGTCTCCATTTCATATAACTCAAAGGCTTAAATGCCTCACACAGTTTCTTAAAAGGTGGAATGTCTTTCGAATGGTGAACTCTGATTTTCATATCCTGGACTATTATACTAGTTAGATATTTATCATGAACAGAGCAGTGCATAACAGAACCTTTAAGCAAAACTTATCTAATTTTACTGTAAAAATTCAAACCCCATGCATTATTACTTAAGATCGCAGATTTTATTCCAGGGGATCATCTCATTGCCTCCATGGAGGATTGTACTTTAACCTGCCCCAGAATAATTGTCTGCCCTAGTCTTAAAACTCTCCAAAAAGGAGAACAAGTGTTTATCTTCATTACCTAGATAATTACCACTGTTCCATGTTTCCCTTTGGCTATGGGAACTTGGGCCTCAAGTGTATTTGAATTAACTCAGAATTCCATTTCACATTTTTGGCCAGACTATGAGCTAATTTAAGCACTGAGGCTTTTGCTATTTTTTCTAATAGCTATAAAATCCCTCTTTTTTTATTCCTTCTACTCTTTCAAAATTTTAACTTTGAAGTTCACAGGATCTTAGATATAGAAAGGGAAGTAACCTTAGATCATCTAGTCCAACACTTTTGTTTTACAGAAAAGGAAACTGAGAGAGGTTAAATGAGCTGCATACTCCTTCCCCCTCCACTCATACTCCACGAACTCCAGTGTCTCCCTAGCATCTCCAGGATCAAATATGAGATTCTCTGGCGTTCAAAGCCCTTCATAACCTTCCACCTCCCCCCAACCTTTCCAGTCTTCTTATAGCTTAACCCACCCTGCCATCCTCCCCACCCCCACCTCTGCCCCCCATACATAGCCAGTAACCTAGTGAGATAGACCTCTTTGGACCAAGACATTCCTCTCCAAATCCAGGCATTTTCACTGGCCCCCAGGCCTGGACCACTCTCCCTCCTCATCCCTGCTGCCTGGCTTCCCTGGCTTCCCAGCTACAATCTCACCTCCTCTGGGAAATATTTCCCAATCTCCCTTAATTCCAGTGCCTTCCCTCTGTTGTATTCCCATTTTATCCTGTACAGAGCTTGTTTGCCCATTGGCTTTTGCTTGTTGTCTCACCTACTGGACTCTGATCTCAAGAACAGGGACTGACTTTTACCTTTCTTTGTATCCTCTGTGCTTAGTGCTGGGTCTGGCACATAGCAGGCACTTAACAAAGGTTTGCTGACTGCTCACTGGCCAACTGACTGACTTGTCCCAAAGTCACACAAGCTTTAAATGACAAAGCTCACATTCAAACCCAGGTCTTTCTGCCCTAAAATGGTAAGATGTACAGAGAAATTCATTTTCTTTTCTGTCTCTTTTTCAAAATTTTATTTTTAATTTACAGAATAAAACAAGCATTTCCACAATGCAGTACAATAAAAAGGATGATTTTTCATGAAACTGCAAAACTACTATGCACAACTTGCTATTCCTTTTAAATATACACCAAAATCATCATGCAAATTTCTTTTTTTTCCCTCATCCTCACTTCCCTGCCCTAGAGATTGCTACCATTGGACACGGAGGTGTATATATATATATATGTGTGTGTGTGTGTGTGTGTGTGTGTGTGTATACACATACATACATACACACACACACACAAACACACACAGATACATGTGTGTGTGTGTGTGTAAAATTATTCTATACCTACATCTATTTATTAGTTCTTTCTCTGGATTCAGATAGAATCTTTCTTCATATATCCTTATAGTTAACTTGCATATTTATAATAGTTAAAATGACTTATTTGCCCGAAGTCATTCTTAAAATGTTATTGCTGTTACTGTATACAATGTTCTCTTGATTCTGCTCATTTTGCTCTTCATTATTTTTGGGCAAGTCTTTCCATGTTTTTCTAAAATCATTGAGTTCATCCTTTTTTTTTTTTTTGGTGAGGCAATTGGGATTAAGTGACTTGCCCAGAGTCACACAGTTTGTGAATGTATTGTGTCTGAGGCAGGATTTGAATTCAGGGCCTCCTGAATCCAAGGCTGGTACTCTATCCACTGCACCACCTAGCTGCCACCTAGCTGCCCCCTCGCTCATCATTTCTTATAGCACAGTAGTATTCCATCATAATCATATGCCACAACCTTTTTGGCCATGCCCCAACTGATGGGCATCTCTACAATTTCCAGTCCTTTATCATCACAAAGAGAGCTGCTAGGAACATTTTAGAACATAGGGGCTTTTTTCCTTTTTCCCTAATCATCTTTGGAAATAGACCAAGTAGTGGTATTGCTGGGTCATAGGTATAGGTAGTTTAATAACTCTTTGGTCATAATTTCAGATTGCTCTCCAAAATGGTTGGATCATTTTATAATTCCACCAACAATGAATTCTTCTCCTTTACATAGACATTTGCCATTGGCTTATCTTCTGATAAATGTGTTTGTATGTAACACAGTTCTGAAATTTGCCTTAGTTTTAGAAAGTAAAATGAAATAGTCATGAGAATACAGTTAGATGATGTTGTATAGCATGCAATAATGCTAACTGCACTGAAATGGTAGCAGAGCCTACCCCAGAATTTTCTTGCTCTAAAAATTCTAGATAAAATCCTGAGTAACATATTGATGAGGTTTTACTGCAATCTTTTCCTTCCAGAAATACTCTGGTTACATAGAAGCAATGGAAATCTCTTCCTTTTGAAATCTAATCAATGTGATGATCTTTGAAATGTAAAAATAAAAATAAAATTTTATCAAAGTTTATTAGTTTACTTCAAATGATCCTTAAAGGAAATCATTATTCATTTCTAGATAATCACATTTCCCAAGGGCAGTATGGAACAGGCCAGCCTGGGAATACTATGAGGCCATAAGACTGGCCTTCTGATTTGCCTTTTTGTCTCCATTTCTTCTGTGTTTTCAATGGTGTGATTCTTGCTTCTATTCCTATGCCTAGTTTGAGATCTCCAGAGATAGCAACTTAACTTATAGAAATGCAAGGAAGTTTATGATGTAATTAGTAAGACAAAACCGTGATTTTCGTCCTCCCCTTCCCCTGCTAATTGTGCCAAGGCTCTGAAGATGTAAAAACATATTTTTGCTCCCCCAATAGATGAATTATCCTCTAATCTAGAAGTCAGCCCTAAACATTAAGAAACTCAATGTTATTCCTTATTTTAATTCCTATCTTTCCTCTAGAATAGAAGACATCTGTTCTGAGTAACTCCCATCTGGAATACTATACTCCTCATTTCCCGTTTGCATACGTGATATTAGTGTAATTGAAGCTAGTTTAAAAACAGAAAGAGAAGAAAAATAATACTTGCTTCATTTGGTCCACAGAAAAATGCATTCTTCTTTAATTTCCACCCTTGAATGGAGGGAACTATGGTGCCACTCACAAGAGAAATGTCATCTTAAAAAATTACATGGCTAATATCATTTAGCAGTGTGATGATAGCAGGATTTAGACTTAAAAGCAACAATTTATTAATATGTTGTCTGTCTAATAACTCATCCCTTTTTATAAACAATTACATAATGCATTCTCATGAATAGACTACATGTTCAATAATAAATGTTTAAGTTGAAGATCAGATTTTTTGTTTAGTTTAGTTTAGTTTTGTTTTTATCTCAACTTGAAAGAGATTACAACAAACTTCCTGAAAAGACAGCTCTGTTGATCCAAGACAGGAAGAGCCCTTCAGTATTTGCAGGATGAGAGGGTTGGTGGAGGGAGAGGAACATGATTCCATCAGACAAATATGGATCATTTCAACTCATTCCTCAAAGGAAAAAAATATCGTAAGATTACCTTCTACTAAAAAAAAAGTAACCATTTATCACAGGTGCTACAGACTTCGGCTATTAATTGAATTAACTAAATAGTTTCCAAATTTCTTATTTTATACCATTCTCCTTTAATTCTAGTGCCTTCCCTCTTTTTTTTAATCTCCAATTTATCCTGCATGTTGCTTGTTTATACACAATTGTTTGTATGATGTCTCTTCCATTAGACTGTGAGCCCTTTGATAGCAGGAATTGTCTGTTTCCATTCTTTTTAACCCTAGTGCTCAACACAATGTCTGACACACAGTTGGAGCTTAATAAATGTTTATTGACTGACTACTGAGTAGAGTTATCCACTGTTGGAAAATCAATTGTAAATGTCAATTTTTCCTTATTCATTTTAGCACTTAGAATCAGTTGCTTGAGCTCTGCCTTTTAAAAGTGTGAAAGTTGACCCCATAAAGTTATGTAGGGGGAAACAAGATATAAATAAATACATGACAATTTAATTCAAAAGATTTGAAGAAATCATGGGAATGATTTTAAGAAGTCATAGAAATGGAGCTCATATCCAGAAATGGCTAAAGAGTGTTGAAAAACTTTCAAACCTGAATGTTGGCGATATAATCTCAGTACAAGGAAGGAAAAAGAGGAGAGGCTTCTACAGAGACTATTGCAACTTTAATCTCTGATGACCTCAGGTTCTGAAAGACAAATACCAAAGATGGAAGGTGGGCTATATCATCAAAGATAAATGCAAAAAAAAATGGCAAAGACAACAAAATAGTGTCAGGAAAGGAGTTTGTAAAGTATTAAGGAGGATGATAAAGGCATTTAAAGTTTAGGCTAAGGATGATATAGGTTTTTAGCTTGGAGTAGATAGTATATTGTTAACAAATGGAAAAGAAAAAGTAGAGCGATTCAGCTCTTCAATTTTTATTTGATCTCTGTCAAGTTAAATCATTTTGAAACTGAAAAACTGAAACCAAACAATATGAAGAAGAAACTGAAGACGTAAGGTGGGAGGACAGAAAGAGAGCACAAGGCATCCTTGAATGAAGTTAGACTTTCTGACCCAGATGAGGTATATACTACAGTACAGAAGAGAATGAGTATTTTTGCTGAGTCACTGTTGGTGATCTTTGAAGGTTGGTGGTAAAGTGAGGAAACATTACTAGAAGGCAGAAGATGGACAACTGTTATCCTAATGTTCAAAAACGGAGAAATTACGGATTACAAAAACTATAGACCTGTAAGCTTGATATTAACCCAAAGTACAAGTAAAACAATAATCATAGCATTCATAGATATTTCTTGTCTGTTTCCAGTTAACGTGTGATTCAAGACTCAGGCCTTCATGGGGTAAATTAGCTCATGTTAAAAAAAGAAGGCATGAAAGGAAGAGCTTTTACAAGAGAAGGGAAGATGGGGTGGTAGGCAGGAGCACATGAACTTTACTCTTATGGGAATTGGTTCAAAAAAGGAATAACAACTCAGTTGGGTAAAGAAATCGATCTTACCCTATGGGAAAGTAGGAAGGGAAAGGGAAAAGAGATGATGGTGGTGTTGATAGAAGGGAGTGCAGATTAGGGGAGGTGGTAGTCAGAAGCAAAGCACTTTTGAGGATGAACAAGGTGAAAGAGAGTGTGGAGGGGAATAGGATGGAGGGAAATACAGTTAGTAATGCTAACTATGAAAAAAATTACACCACGTTTCTCTGACAAAAGCTTCATTTCTCAAATATATAAAGAACTGAGTCAAACTTATAAAAATAAGAGCCATTTCCCAATTAATAAATGGCCAAGGGATATGAAAAGACAGTTTTCAGACAAAGTAATCAAAATTATCTATGTAGTCATATGAAAAAGTGCTTTAAATTACTATAATTTAGAGAAATGCAAATACAAAAAAAACTCTGAGGTGCCACCCACACCTATCAGATTGGTTAATATGACAGAAAAGGAAAATGACAAATTTTGGAATAGACGTGAGAAAATTGAGACACTAATGCACTATTGGTAGAACTGTGAACTGATTCAACCATTTTGTAGGGCAATTTGGGACTATGACCAAAGGGCTATAAAGCCATGCATAATACATTGGACTCAGCAATACCACTACTAGGTCTGTATTCCAAAGAGATTAAAAAAATAGAAAAGGACCCATGTATACAAATACTTATAGCAGCTCTTTTGGTGATGGCAAAGAATTGGACATTGAGTTGATGCTCATCAATTGGGGAATGGCTGAATAAGTTGTAGTATGTAATTGTACTGGGATATTATCGTGCTATAAGATATGATGAGCAGAATGCTCTAAGAAAAACCTGGAAAGACACCAACTGATACAAAGTGAAGTGAGCATAACCAAGAGAATATTGTATGCAATAACAACAATATTATGTTATGATCAGCTGTGAATAACTTAGCTATTCTCAGCAATATAATGATCCAAGACAATTCCAATGATGAGATTCTTATGATCTTAAAACAATTCTTGTGATGAAAAATGCTGTACATCTCCAGAGAAAGAACTGATGGAGTCTGAATGTAGATCAAAGCATACTTTTTTAAACTTTATTTTTCTTTGTTTTGTTTTGTTTTGTTTTTTGGTCTGTTTTTTTTTTTCACAACAGGAGTAATATGGAAATGAGTTTTGCATGACTGCATATGTATAACCTATGTCAAATTTCTTGCCTTTTCAATGAGGGGAGAGAGGAGAAAGAGAATTTGTAACTCAATTTTTTAAAATGTTAAAATTGTTTTTACATCGAATTGGAAAAAAATAAAATATTAACTAAAAATATTTTTAAAAGACATGGACCCTTTGGAAATAATGAACTTCTTGGATGCTTCTGGCCATGTGATGGTTCAGTGCCAAAAGGACTTGTTATTTTAGTGACAGAAAATGCTGAATGGTGCCTTGATACTTCCCTGCCCTTTGCCAATGAAATGGGAATAGAGTGCTACATCACTTAAAAAGAACTACAGTTATAACCAAAATCCAGAGCTCCTACATCAAGGAAAAAATACTATAAGCATGCAGAAAGAAGCAGTTCAAATACCAAGGAACTGTAGTCAAGATTACATAAGACCTGGAAGCTTCTACTATAAGTAAGAAAAGATAACGGAATAGAACTTTTCAAAAGCCAAAAGGGATGGGCTTATGAACAAAGCGGAGTATGATCCTATAGGGGGGAAAACACTTAACAACATAGACCTCCCCATGATAGAATAGAGTACTTTCAAGCATTTCTGATGAAAAGATCAGAGCTGACCAGAAACTTTGAAATACAAACACAAGAGTTCAGAGATGCTTAGAAAAGTAATTTATTTGAACAGTTGGAAGGAGCTATATGATGATGTAGTGCTAACATTCTAATAGGAATATGAAGGGAAAAAAGTGTACATTCAGAATCTTAATATCTTCAAAGGGTATTGTGGGGTCTAAATAAGAAAAACAGAAGTCATGAGGGGTGAATTATTTGGATTCTGAGGGTCTGAAGAAGGGAAAGGGAAGGGGGGTAAAAGGAGTTTCACTAGGATAGAAAAGAGAAAACAGGTGGAACTTAATGTTTCTTGTAATTGAAGTGTGTGAGAAGAAGGGATTGAGGAACTGGTATCAAATAAGCCTCATTATTATCTGAAATGGGCAAAGGAAGGTTGAACACACACACACATACTATATGTACATATATATACATATATATATATATATATATATATACATGCACATGTATATATATATACAGACACACTTGTATGTATACAGTGTATGTAATATATATGTGTATAGATGTGTATATATGCATATGTGTACGTGTGTATATATATACATACATATATATACACACATACTGTTTACAGCAAACTCATTATGGGAACAAGCAGGGGCAAGTTAAGACAGAGAATGATATCATGGATGGAATACACATAAGCAAGATAAACTTCATGATTCTAAAGAAGAGAGAAGGGAAAAGCTAAGAAGGAGAATCTAAAGGGAAGCGGTGCCTTAGATTGCCTTTTAGCCAATTGGGTAAAGGCCCAATATAATGGAATATTATTGTAAGAAATTATGAAAGATTATTTCAGAGACTTCTGGGGAATATGAACTGGCATAGAGTGAAGTGAGCAGAACCAGAAAAATTTATAAAAGATAGAAATATTGTAAAGAAAAACAACTTTAAAAGATTTAAGGATTCTGACCATCTATGTCTCCAGATGACCTATGATGAAGCATGTTACTCACATCCTGACAGAAAGCTAATGGACCTAAGGTACAGAAATTGACATATTTTTGGACATAACCATCGTATAGTTGTTCTTTGTGGGGAGTTAGCAATAGTGATATCAAAAAAGAGGGCCATTACAAGATTTTTTTTTTAAACGCACAGAACAAAATGAAGTTGGAAGTACAGACAAGCAGGATAGTTTTGAAAGTAATATGTAGGATTTCTGTTACACACGCAACTACATACGTGTGTGTGTATATATATATATGTACATATATATTAAAAGCTAGTAATATGGAATGGAGATTCGTGGCTTCATATAGAATCCCCTTTATGTACTGTTGAGTGTATAGAAATGCTCTTATTTTGGTTTAAGTTCATAATAAAAATATTTTCAAATGCTTCAAATTATTAATCATTAGAGAAATTCAAATTCAAGTAACCTTTAAGTTCCATTACATCCATTAGACTGGCAAAGACGACAAAAGAGGAAAATAGCAATTGTTGGAATGTTTATGAATGAATAAGCACACTAATACAGTGTTGATAGAGTTGTGAATTAGTTCATCCATTCTCGAAAGTAATTTGGAAGTATACCAAAAAGTCACTATACTGTACATGCCCTTTTACCCAGCAACACTATTAGCTGTGTATCCCAAGGAGACCAATGACAGAGGGGAAGGAAGGAAAGTAGAAAGGAAAATAGGAAGGAAATTAATTTTTTATTAAGGAAAGACATGAGCCTACTATGTGCCAGGTGCTTTGCTAAATGCTTTACAAATAATATTTCATTTAATTGTCACAACCCTGCAAGGTAGGGGCTATTATCCCCATTTTATGGTTAAGTAAACTGAGGCAGATAGGGGTTAAATGACTTGCCCAAGGTTATACAGCTAGTAAGTGGACTTGAGTTGGGATCTTTCTGACTCCAGATCCAGCCCTCTATGCACCAGCTGCTTATACATGTAGGAAAGGTCCCCATGTGTTAAAATATTGATAGCAGATCTTTTTTGTACTAGCAAAGAACTGAAAACAAAATAGGTGCTCATCAATTCCAAGCTAGCTGAACAAACATAATGGATTATCTTTGTGTCAAAAGAAATGACAAACATAGTGGATTCAGAAAAACATAAGACAACTTGTATGAACTGATGCTGAGTAAAATGAGAATGAGAATAACTTGTATGATGATAATAATAAAACACAACAAATAAAAAGAAGGTTGAAATCTCTCTGAGCTATGATCCAAGAACCAAACAATGGTGACTTCCTCCCAACTCTTGAGAAAGAAGTAATGGAGTAGTGGGGCAGAATTAGATATGAACCCTCAGACATGGCCAATGTGTTGATTTGTTGGACCATACATATTTGTTACAAGAGAGAGCTTTGGAATGGTGTGGGGGGAGGTTAATGGATAGAGATATATACACATCAAAAAAAAAAAGAAAAGAAAAGAAACCAACAACCCACCAACACAGCTTTTTTTTAATGTACTGAAGAAAAAATTTAAAGTGCAAGAGACACAAGTATTTTACCACCTTATTATATTATATATATGTCTTTTTATATATTTCCTTAAAAACAAATAGTACATGATAGATGTTCACAGTTTCTCATATAATTTTTTCTTATTATTTTTATTTAATGAAATACTTGGTGATTGTTAATTTGACAATAAAAAAAGAAGATTCTCTTAAAAAATAGACATGTCAATCTGAACAAAAATCTCTAATGGAAAGTCATGAGACCCTTTGCTTTGTCTAGTTATCACTTTTACCATGACTTGAATAAAAACATGGAAGATACATTTTTTTCAAATTTGTGAAACACACAACTGGAGATGGGGTGATAGTTAATATATTGGTGGATAGAATCAGGATGTAAAAGAGCTTAATTATTTGGAAGTGGTATCAATCTAACTGATGTCCTGGTCCCTCTTCAATTGCAGGGTTAGTTTTCATCCATGTGAATGATCTCAGGTCTTGACTACCTCCACTCAAGCCAGTTTTCCCTGAGAGTATAATAGCTAATAGAAGATCATATTTATGCAGTACTTTAAGCTTTGCAAAGGTTTTTGCATACATTATTTCATTTGATCATCTCACAATAAATCCATTTTACAAATGAGGAAACTGATACAAAGAGAAGATAAGTGACTTTCTCAGCTAGGAAGTGGCTGAACTGGATCTTGATTCACTCTCTGGTCTTCTTGACCCCAAGTTTAATGCTCTATCCATTATGTTACCACAGGCAAATTCCATGTTAAATTCCTGTCACTGGGACCTGGAAGGAAAGTACATAGTACATTGTATAGCATTGCCCCTGAAGTTGCCTTTTGACAGCTTGTCATTTCTGCCTACAGGATGCTGTAAAATCTGGCCTGGACCAACTGCAGGAGTATCTTGAACCCTTTGAATAGTGTCCACAGGAAGGTCTGTTGTGGCCCAGTGAATAGAGAAGACTTGACCAAATGATGACGAGACGCAACCTCCTGAATGCCTGATGCTCATCTAAACAAGGCACAGACATGAGACAAAGCTATCTGGTAGACTGTGGAACATGTTAACTGTACCAACTCACATTCCCATGTTGGGAATCCTAGCTCATTTATCCTCTGGCTCCCATTTACTCATGTACCCAGAGACAGTTATCATCAAGGCTAGCTTGGAAACATCAACCAAGCATCTTTGTTGCTTCTCCTTGACTTAAATACACTGGTTACCTGCTCTCCTCCCTCTCCCACCTCTATTTTTTACAATGGTTATCCCCTGTCACCATGGTTCCATTGACATCACTCCTCTTCCCTGACAGCTTATCACTGGGCTATGGAGGAAAAGGCACTAGACCCCAAATCAGAACACCAGGCCTCAATCTTGGCTCTGCCATTTACAGACTTTATGACCTTAGGGTAAGTTCCTGAAACTCAGATTAATAATAATAACAATAATAGTAGCAATAATAGTAATTGACATTAATAAGTACATGAAGTTTTGCAAAGCTATTTTTATGAATTATCTTATTTGATTCATAAAATACACCACCTATGTCACAAGGTTGTTATAAGAAATTAATGAAATAGTGCACATAAAATACTTTGTAATTGTAAAGTATATTATATTATGAAGTATTATGACTTCACTCTATTTCCCAGTTGTCCTGGAGTCCAATGGACACAACTTGTGTGTGGTGTCTAACATAACATTTTTAATAGATGTAAACTGAGAGTTCAGGCCTTGCATCTGTCCTTAAAAGGGAGGGACAGCAATTCCATCAGAGAAAAACGTGAATTTCAAGTGATTGACACTCCTCATATTCAGTTTGTGAAAGTGGTAGAACATAATGGATCCGTGGAAACTACTGCCATCCATGAAGTCTAGTGCTGCTAATTATTATGCTAGTAAATGTTTGTTTACTCGGTGGATCCTGATGTCTTCAACGAAGTCTGTGTGGCCATTTGGTTAACTAATACATAATTGAAAGGCATCTGGACTCTTGCATTCCAAGAGTACTTTGAAAGAATACAGCTTCTTGGCATATATCTTAAGGAGGTCAAAGATAGTAAGATCCCATAGATATCAAAATATTCCTTGTAGTACTTTTTGTGGGGGTGGAGCCAAGATGGAGGAGTGAAAGCAGTGACTTGCTTGAGCTCTCCTCTAAACCCCTCCAAATACTCATAAAAAATGGCTCTAAACAAATTCTGAAGCAGCAGAACCCAGAAAAAGATAGAGTGAAACAAATTTCCAGCCCAAGACAACCTGGATGATTGATCAGAAAGGTGTATCGCGTAGGGCTAGGAGTGGAGCGCAGCGTGGCGTGGGACTGCAGGCTCCAGCAAACCTGGAGCAGGCCTCAGAGGACTGAATCTTGGGCAGCTGTGGAGGTTTCCAGACTCCTCAATCCACAAACGCCAGACTACTTAGAAAGTTAGTGGGAAAAGTCTGTTTCTGTCTGTGCTGAGAGAGGAAGGCGGTGTGTCTCAGCTCCATTCCCCAAGAGCTTGGCCCTGGTGGGGGCAGCTGCTTCCCAAGCTTCCAGCCCACAGACTGAGGGGGAATCCAGTGGCTGATCAGAGAGGGATTGCAGGGATCTCTTTGCCAGTGCTGAGGCAGGAATCTCTTGCTTTGCCCGTGTTTGGATCTGGGTCACAGTTCTGGGCAGCGGTGCTGGGGTGAGGAAGAATGCTGGTGTGGTAGAGCTTGTAGTGGCTGTGGAGAGAAACATCTCCTCACAGTTACAGGACAGAAAGGAGTACTTGTGGTCACAGGCCAAGAAAGGAGTAAACACCTCACCCCTTATCATACCACCTTGGAAGAACTGAAAATTTACAGGTCCCTACAAGTATCTCTGAAAACAGCTGTACAAACCCCTGAAGCTTGAGACAGTACACTCTCTACATTGGAAGCAGACTCTTACCTTAACAAAGAGTTTAAAACTCAAGTAATTGGCTGGGATCATGAGCAAGCAGCGCAAAAAGAGTCAGACTATATTATCTTACTTTGGTGAAAAAGAAGATCAAAATATACAACCAGAAGACAACAAAGTCAAAGCTCCTACATCCAAAGCCTCCAAGAATAATATGAATCAGTCCCAGGCCTTGGAAGAGCTCAAAAGGGATTTTGAGAAGCAAGTAAGGGAAGTAGAGGAAAAACTGGGAAGAGAAAGGAGAGTGATGCAAGAAAATCATGAAAAACAAGTCAACAGCTTGCTAAAGGAGACCCAAAAAAATACTGAAGAAAATAACACCTTAAAAATAGCCTAACCCAAATGGCAAAGAGGTCCAAAAAGCCAATGAGGAGAAAAATGCCCTAAAAAGCAAAACTGGCCAAATGGAAAAGGAAGTCCAAAAGCTTACTGAAGAAAATACTTCCTTAAAAAATAGAATAGAGCAATTGGAAGTACTTTTTGTGGCAGCAAAGGACTGCCTGTGACCTAATGACTACAGAAATAGCCTTGAAGTCAGAAACACCTGGGTTCAAGTCTCTGTTCTGGCACATAGTAGTTGGGAAAACATAGGTAAACCACTTAACATCTTAGTACTCTAGGGAGCTCTGACAGACAAGTCACTGAGATGCTTATTTTTTGGAAGTTCCCCATACCACTGCAATCTTAGGTCCACTCTCTATCTGTTCCTATTCTAATGAAACAGAAACAAGTAGGTCTGTCAATAAGCATTAATTAAGTATACCCTGGGGATACAAAGAAGGTCAATAAACAGTCCCTACCCTCAAGGAGCTCACACTCTCACGGGAGAAACAGCATGCAAAGAACAATGTACAAACAAGCTACATTGTCTAAGAGGGAAGGCACTAATATTAAGGCGGATCAGGAAAGGGGTTTCTTGGAGAAGGTAGGATTTTAGCTGGGACTTGAAGAAAACCAGAGAAGCCAAGAAGTAGAGATGAGGAGGGAAAAAGTTCCAGACATGAATAGGAGTAAATTGTTAGAAGACCAGAAAGGTAGAAAAGGGCCAGGTTATGGAGAGCTTTAAAAGTCAAACAGAGGATTTTATGTTTCATCTTGGAGGTAACTGGGAGCCACTGGAGTTGCTTCAGTAGGGAGGGCATGGTCAAACCTGATCTTCAGGAAGATCAATTTGATAATGGAGTGGAGAATGGACTGAAGTGAGTAAAGACTTGAAGCAGAGACCAACCAAAAGTCTATTGCAATAGTCCAGGCATGAGTTGGTGAGGGTCAGTACCAGGATAGTAGCTGCGTCAGGAGAGAGAAAGAGGAACATCCAAGAGAAGGTTCAAAGATTGCAACAACATTATTTGATTACTGATTGGATGGAGGCGTGGTGAGGCGCTGAGGATGACACCTAAGTTCCAAGTTTAGGTGATTAGGTTGATGACAATTCCCCTAACAGTAAAAGAAAAGCTAGGAAGATGTTAGAGATATCCTGAAGATGTGAGAGTGGAGGACAAGAGAGAAATTAAGACTGGACAAATAGATCTGCAAATGAGCTATCTGCAGAGAAATGAGAAGAGAATACATGGGAACTAATGAGATCAACAAATGAAATAATATAGAAAGAGAAGAGAAGAGGGTCCGGGACTGAGTTCAGAACATGCCCCAGGTAGTAGGCATGGGCTTTATGAAGATCAAGGAAAGGAGACTGAGAGAAGCCAGACAGATAGGAGGAGAACCAGGATAGATTAGCCACAGAAACCTAGAGAGAAGAAGGTACCAAGTAGAAGAGGGAGATTGACAGTGTCAAAGGTGGTAGGCCAAGAAAGACAAGGACTGAGAAAAGGCCACTCGACTAGGCAACCAAGAGGTTGTTAGTACCTTTGAAGAGGGTTGAATGACAAGGTCTGAAGCCAGACTTCTTGCTGTTCATCCTTCACTTTCAAAGAAGACCAATGACATCACAGATGATACCCTGACTTGTGAGTTGGATTTAAGTGAGGCAGAGTTGCACAAAGTCAGGCTCACTCCCTCTTCCAAAGTCATTAAAGTCCAGTGACAAGATAAAAGTCAGGATGACTAGCAATGGCCCAAGCTGTAGTGGATGGACTTGACATCTTTGAGGAATGACCAACATCTAAGGGGTGGGGAACCTGTGGCCACAAGGCCACATATGGCCTCGTAAAAGTAAAGAGTAAAAGAGTAGAAGTTCAGCCCTTTGACTGAACCCAAACTTCACAGAACAAATCCCCTTAATTAAGGGTTTGTTTTGTAAAACTTCAACTCAGTCAAAAGCCTGCACCCAAGGACCTAGATGTCCACATGTGGCCTCCAGGCCACAAGTTCCCCACTCTTGTCTAGGAGCTCCACAACACCTGCTTCAGTGTGGCCAGTCTCGTGGCTGATGGAACAAATTGTTCTCATCTGCCTATTCCACTGAGGGAAGTCTTCACACACTTGGTGTAGACACTCCTCCCCCCCCCCCCACCCCAACTCACTGACAGGTTTGAGGCCTGTCGGTTATCCTCAACCTGTTTTAGCCCAGTCTGTTGAGATGGTTTTACTGGGATGTGGACACTGCTCAGGGTACAGCTTCTTGGAGACAAAGTGAGAGCTGGGTGACAGGTGGACACCAAAGGATGAGCAGCCCTGAAAAGACCTCTGCTAGCTCTCATGCTGGAGGTGCTAGTCCTCCCTTTCATACATTTCATACATTCTAATGGAAGCCACACAAACTCCAATGGAAACAGGCCATTAATCCATACATAAGGATCTCTATAGGTCACATATTGACTTAGTTTTTAAATGCAATGTATCTATATTTTATTGTATTTTTATTTTGTTGAATATTTCCCAGTTATATTTTAATCTGGTTCAGATTGCACTCAGGAGTGTCATGAATGGTATGTGGCCCACAGGCCCCATATTTGACCCTTCTTTTAGATTCTCAAAGGACATCTCTTTTGTAGAGAACTCTTTTATATAGAAATCTGCAGTTTGTATGTGCTCTTGTTTGCTTCCTTGTTTTCCTTAACTAAATAAGTTATATTTAACATAATTTTGGATGCATCAGGGTCACTATTATGATTGATTTTTGTACTGTACTATAGATGATTGTAAAGTCCAGGATTCCCCCACCTAGAGAATCCTGCATCTCCCTCTTTAATAGCGGGACAAGTTTTATACCAAAGGAGGATGCCAAAGAGCTCCAAATTGATTATAGGTAGCAGTTTAATCAATTGGATACTTACTTTGGGGGTCAGCATTATGGATCCCTGCCAAGAGTTCAGATAATCAACAGTCTGGAACAGTGGCCAGACCAACAATGGATCCCAGCAAAAGAACTCCAGAAATCTCTATGGTAATTATAGAAAACAGACAAAGGGAGGAGGAACTGGGCATTAAGCCCAAACATAAGTTTGTGCCTTGATTGTATATTGGTCACATATGGGTGATGATATTCTTGTTATGACTTTCATAGATCATAGTATCTAAGTTTTGACTCGGTGTCTAAATTATGATTCATTATCTAAGTTATGATTTTTAACAGGTCATCATGTTTGGGCTTCTACCTTTTATAGAGTTTAAGTTTTTTTTAAATGGGTTTTCCCCAGCCAGGACCCCACAATGGTCCATGGCCTTAACTTGAGCAAGCGGTAACCCTGGGGAATACTCTGGAACTTTCATTCTTAAATTAATCCTTTATCTGAGCTTGGTAACTTGTCATGGAGCTTTTCCCATAGAAGTGGAAAAGATAAGCTGCATCCTTTACCATACCTTAGCCTCCTATGCAGTGTAATATAATTGTTCTTTTCTTTTTTTAAAAATTTTATTAATTTATTTTGATTTATCAACTATCACTTCCATATGCTTTTGAGTTAAAATTTTTTCTCCCTTTTTCTCCCCCCCCCACCCTCCCAAAGACAGTGCACAATCTGATATAGGCTTTACATTTACATTCCTATTAAACATATTTTCACATTAGTGAAGTTGTAAGTAAAAATTAAAACCAATAGGAGGAACCATAAGAAAGATGAGACAAAACTCAACAGAAGGTAAAAATAAGTGATAGCGATTCGACTTCCATAGTTCTTTCTTTGGATGTGGACAGCATTTTCCATCCCGAGGCCTCTGGAGATGTCTTAGATCCTTGTAATGCTGAGGAGAGTTCAGTTTAACAATATTAGTCATCGCATAACATGGCTGTTATTGTGTACAAAGTCCTCTTGGTTCTGCTCACTTCATATAGCTGTTCTTTTCCAAGATTAATTATTGTATCTGAGGCTGGAGCAGTCACGCCCCCTCAGCTCTTTTAATTTCCCTTGGTAAAAGTAATATCTTCACTGACTTTATTAGTATCTTTGACTTCACAGGATTTAAAACATTCTCTTATTTCAAGATCCCCAGTAAACTTCAGCCCATTCTCCATCACATTAACTTATTGTTGCTGCTAAAAATCATTATTTTAAGATCTAATTTTCATAGCTATGAGTGAGAGAAAAGTAGTTTATACAACTTCTTGCAACAAGATTACCAATTATCTTTTAACTGCTAGACCCTGATAGTTTTCTCAACCTGAAGCCAGACTGCAGCATTAAGAATTGAGTGAGAAGAAAGAAAAGAGAGGCATCAACTGCAGATAGCCTTCTCAAGAGCTTTAACCACAAAAGAAAGGAGAGATGATGGGATGCTAGTGGGGATGGATGGGTCAAATAAGATGGGAAAGACATGGACATATTTATAAGCAGTAGGAAAACAGCCATTACACAGAAGAAGATTGAAGAGAAGTCACAGAGTGGAGATGATAGAAGGGGGAATCTGCTTGAGAGGATGGTATGCAATGGGGTCATTTATACATGTAGAGGGCTTAGCCTGGCATAGAGAAGGACATTAAGGTAAAGGAGGAGGTAGGTGGGGGAGACATCTGAGTGATGCGAAATGAGGCAGAGGACAACTGAATAAGCTGTGTTATGTGAATGTTATTCAATGTTATTGTTCTGTAATAAATTATGAAAATGAGAACATCAAAGAATCATGGGAGCCTTGTGTACACTGTTATTGACTGAACCTGATAAGAATCAGGACAGAGAAAAGGGTAAGGATGAGAGATGCAGATAACATTGACTCCTTTGACTTTTTAAACCCAGTCCCAATGTTGGTGGAAGTATTGTTAACATTCCTGTGTAACAGAAACTGAAAAAGATATGCACAAAGTTGGCCATTATTCTTCCAGCCAACATGTGCCTGACTCACAGCTGAGTGCTTATTCTTTTAGATGACAAAGAAATCTTGGGGCAGCTAGGTGGTGCAGTGGATAGAGCTCCGACCTTGGAGTCAGGACAACCTGAATTCAAAAATCTGGCCTCAGACACTTGACACTTCCTAGCTGTGTGACCCTGGGCAAGTCACTTAACCCTAATTGCCTCACCAAAAAAGCAAAAAACAAAAAAGTCTTATTGGCTGCTAAGCGAGAAGAGCTAATGGGTCTGTGGTTATATAAAAGGAAATGACCCTACCAGCAGTGTGTTCTTCCATGCTACCATGCACATGGCAGATGAAGCGTGTGTCCTTCCTAGGCAAGCTTGAGCCTACATTTTGGGCTACCTCTTCTATGGTTTTTCTTTCCTGATACTCAGTGAATGAGGATCTATCTGGAGAAAGATGTACTTAGGGTTAGAGGTATCCTTTTGAGTTCAAGAGGTCCAAATGTCCAGGATCGTTTTGGATGGAGCTGATTGACAGCTTGGAGAGAAGTCCTAACTACTTTTCCAGCACACTTGGAAAAAATAACCACTGACAAGATCATGAGCCCAGTGAAAAAATAGGATAGAGCACAGTGATTAGAGCACTGGGCCTGGAGTCAGGTAGACCTGAGTTCAAATCTGGCCTCAGACACTTACTAGCTGTGTGACTCCAGGCAAGTCACTTAACTTCTGTCTGCCTCAGTTTCCTCAACTCTAAAATTGGTTTAATAATAGCACCTACCTCCCAGGGCTATTGTGAAGATCAAATAAGATAATAATTACAAAGGGCTTAGTACAGTGCCTGGCACACAGTAGGTGCTCAATAAATACTTACTTCCTTCATTTCTTGTTGATTTAAAACGCATTGATTGTACATTTGATTTAATTCCATTAACCACCACTGTGGCCAAGTTGTGCTCAGCTAGAGACTTCCTGCCTTCAAGATGTTTTTATTCTATTGAGGAGATACCACATGTACATGGATAAGTACATGCAAAGTACGTATAAAATGAACACTTAGTGGGTTGCGATGAAAAGGAAAGGCCGTGTGTACATGCCATCTGAGTTGGACTTTGAGGGGATCTAGGGATTTATAAGAGAAAGAGGTGAGATAGGAGAGAATTCAAGGCATCAGGCAAGCCAGATCATGAAAGGTTTTAAATGCCAAATAGAGGAGTCAGAATTCACTGAAAGGCAATAGGGAACTACTGAAACTCCTTTAGAAAAGAAGTGTTATGATAAAGCCTGCACTTTAGCATGACCTATTTGGCAGCTACTTGGAGGATGAATTGGAAAGGAGGAAAAACGGAAGCAAGAAGAGCAATTAGGGAGGGATCTGCTACAATCATCCAGGTGAGCACAAGGATGAAAGGTGAGAAGGGGCTGTACTAACTTGGTGGTCTGGTGAGGGAGAGAAGAGGGTGGTTGTGAGAGATATTGTATCACTTTAAGGCTTACAGCATGTTCTGCATTATGTTATTTCATCTTAATTATTATCTCCATTTTATGGATGAGGAATTTGAGGCTGAAAGAGACTAAGTGACTTTCCCAGGATCACACACCTAGTTGGTGTCTGAGGCAAGATTTGAACTAAAGACTTGCTAATTTCCAGTCTAGCATTCTATTTACTGCACTAATCTGGCTGCCTCTGTAAGAAGGACATTAACAAGCACATTCAGAAGAGGTTGGCCCCAAATGGTGAAGGGATCACACGCAACTGGAGAAAATGAAGAAATTGGCCTGAAAAAGAGAAGACTGAAGGGAATGTAATAGATGTCTCTAAGTATTTGAAGGGCTGTCATCTGGAAGAGGGATTATATTTGTTCAATTGACTGCATAGAAGAAAAAAGAGAAGAAAGTACTTGCAAACCTTCACACATTGTACTGCTCCATGCAGGGTCCTTAATCGATGACACAAAAAACAAGACATGCCCAGCAAACTCGAGGGATCATCTATTCACTGTTTCCTAGTTTGGGTACGAGAGTGAGTCATTTTTATAATTGATTCAGATCACAGTGTGATAGTCCCGAATGATTGTGCAGAAATAGACTATTATGGGTAAAATCATCAAATTAATTATGCCAATTTGATGGCCACATAGAGAATCATAGAATTTTAGAGCTTATAGAGACCTTCAATATATCCTCGCTTTTGAAATTCCAGGATTACCATAATCATAGAATTACTGAGTGTTCAGAGAATAAAGACTGAAATATTAGAAGGATCTATTTTCCTTAAATAGTTTCAAAGTGAGGCACACAATGAGACGTATGTTCAGATGTGACTAGTGTATGAATTTGTTTTGACCATGCTTATGTTTTGCAGATGAAGGCTTTGTTTTTTGTTTGTTTTGTTGCTAGTTGAGGTGAAGAGAATTAGGGGACAAAAGAGTGCTAGGAATAATGATGAAAGAAGGAAGGAAGGAAGGAAGGAAGGAAGGAAGGAAGGAAGGAAGGAACGAAGGAACGAAGGAAGAAAAAAGGAAGGAAGAAAAGGAGAGAGGGAGGAAAGGAGGGAGGGGGGAAGGAAGGAAGAAAGGAAGGAAGGAAGAAAAGAAAAAACAATTGGAGCATTTTTTAAAAATGTGTAGAAAAGAACAAAAGAAAGTTCTAGACAGACACAAATATGCAAGTCGGCTTTAAAACTAACAGGTTGGATTTTTTATATATACATTTTAAAAAGAAAATATACTGTTCACAATAAAGATTCACAGTTTTGCAAGCAAACCTCATTTTCTGTTCTCTGTATGGCTCAGGCTCTGAAGTCAGGCTCCCAACCCCAATTCGTACTGGCAGGCTGAGTTCCCAGAAGGCAAATGCTACTTCTTCACTGAGGTTGCTAGTAGTACTGAGAGGTTAGGGGGCTGAGGGTATATTTCTAATGCTACAGCTCATAAGCCCATATCAATGTGCTTCCCCCCACACCCATCGATTACTGGTCAACAGTATTTAGTTAGCCTTAGTTAGGTGTATTCACTAAGGAGGAATACTGAGTATGGTTGGTACAAACATACTCCGCCTCCCCCATCCAAGTCCATGGCAAACTCTCTAACAAGTAGAGACAGAGTTCAGGGGAAAATGTGTTCACGCTTAGAAAGCACATGTGCTGAAGGAGTTACAGCTCCTGATTTCTAAAAATTTCTTTCTCCATTTCATGGGAAATGGTTCCCCTTAGGCATGGTAAAGTTTTTCTTTCTTTTCTTTTTTTTTTTTTTTACTTTTTGGTGAGGCAATGGGATTAAGTGATTTGCCCAGAGTCACACAGCTAGTAAATGTCAAGTGTCTGAGGCTAGATTTGAACTCAGCTCTTCCTGACTCCAAGGCCAGAGCTCTATCTACTGCACCACCTAGTTGCCCCTATGGTACAGTTTTTCTACAGTGCTTCTAGTAAAGTCTTGGATCGACCTTTCCTGAATGTGCCTAGCTCAGACCTGCACAACTTGGCACTAAGGAGAGGACAAAATTAAAATAGGCTAAACTTCTTTGGCCGAAGATAGGTTAGACTGGAGACAGACTGATGATGGTTGGTTGGCGAGGGTCACATGACAAACAGGAGTGTGCACAGTGGCAGCCCTACATTTTTCTTAGGCTGTGGGAAATCCTTTGGTGGGCCCATGGGCCAGTTTATGTAGTTCAGGCCTGCTCTAGTTCGTCCTTGGCTGCCTGTAGGGAATCTGAGTCAGGTTCAAGATTGGTGCCAGGACTAGGCCAAAGTATAAAACTTCCATCCCTCCATAAGGTCCTCTTCTGGTTAAAAGAGGCTGAAAGGGGAGGGGAGACTTAGATCTAGGTGGAGGCCCTGGCTCTTGTCCTCCACACACTGCCAAGTGATTCATTTTCTGGAACTAGTATGCTATTTACCAGAATCCCTGATTTGAAATCATGCAATGCTCACAGGGTGTGTACCTCAAGCAATCTGAACAGATCTTCTGTCACACCTAGGTGGTTCATTGATTCAATGGAGATGTTCTCATCTACTAATAGTGTTGCACCTAAGAGGGTGGAGTGATTGATTGGCTCAAGGAGCCCTGCTCTTACATTTATATGTGGAAATACTCTTGCTTGTTGGTGCTTGCCAAGTTTAGAATAAGAAAAAAATTAAAATTCATTTTAAAGAAATAACAAATTGTATGTAGAGCTATAGCTTTGCCTATTAATATTGACTAACATGTTGATCTACTTTGACTCAGAGGACCCACTTCAAAAAGAGAAAAGAAAGGTGCATGTACACCAAAATATTCATGACAGCACTTTCTCTGGTAGCAAAGTAGATTCCCATAGATCTGAGAATGACTAAACAAATTGTGGTATATGAATAGAATTAATGGAGTATTGCTTCACCATAAGAATATGAAAACTTAGAGAAGCATGGGAAGACTTATTTGAACTGATGCAGAGTGAAGTTAGCAGAATTAGAATGGTAGTGTACAAAATGGTGTAATGATGTAATTGGTAAAAAAAAAGTGAAACCTAGTGTTGTACAATTTTAATGACAAAATCGGAAGCTAGAGAAGAGATGAGAAAATGTACTTCTCTCCCTTTTTTTTCAGAGATGAGACCATGAGTGTAGAACATTGAATATGTTGTCAGATTCCATTGATATGGTGAAAGTTTTTGCTGAACTATTTTTTTTTCTTTTTTAAAAAATTCTTTGTAATAAGGAATGTGTTGCTGGGGAGGGGACAGTAATTATTTTTAAAAATGAAAGCAGTATAAAAAATACAACAAAATTTTTTTTAAATAGTGCTAAAATGATTTTTTTCTCAAGTTACAGGTCTGTCCATGTCATGCCTTCTAAAGGAAAGCTAAACAAAACAAAACCCTCCAATTGTCCCTTCTTGCCTCTAGGATCAAATATAAACTCCTCTAATTAGCTCTTAAAACCCTTCACAACCTAAGCTCCACATGCCTATCCATTGTCCATTCTCCTTTCCTTACTCTTTGATCCAACCAAACTGGCCTCCTTTCTGCTCCTCCCAAATGACACTCTACCTCCTGTCTCCATGTCTCCATATCTTGCACTGGCTGTCCCCTGTGCTCAGAATGCACTTCACCTCACTTCTACTTTTTAAAAATATCTAAATCCCTTCCAAAACTCTACTCAAGCAACACCTTCTATATGAAGCCTTTCCTAATCCCCTAATTTGGTAGTACCCTGTGGCCCTAACCCTTCCCTTCCCTCCTCCCCCCCATGCAAAAAAAAAATCATACCTTATATTTTTCTTGTACTCTGTGTGTGTGTGTGTGTGTGTGTGTGTGTGTGTGTGTGTGTGTAGGTCTCAGTGAGATCACCAAAAACTGAAGGTCAGCAGAAACTAAAAGACAGAGGCACTGACAAATAAAGAGAAAACCTTCTAATACAAAATTGACATTCCCTATCTTAGAAAGGGAAAGAGGCTTGAATACCTTAATTGCATTTGAAGAAATCAACAAGGCAATCATCATGCCTCCAGGGAACAGAATTCATTGACTTGTTTAGTCTGGTCTGACTGTTCTTGACCTTATGGTCTGTGGGGTTTTCTTGGTGAAGATACTGGAGTGGTTTGCCATTTGTAAGGCAAACAGAAGTTAAATGACTTGCCTAGAATTGCACAGCTAGTAAGTATATGAGGTTAGATTTGAATTCAGGTCTATCCCGATTCCCAGGCTCAACTAGCTGCCTCCTAGATAACTTGTCATTGTTGTTGAGTCATGTCTGACTCTTGCTGACCTCATTTGGGGTTTTTTGTTTTGTTTTGTATTTTGGCAAAGATTCTCATTTTACAGAGGAGGAAATTAAGGCAAAGAGGGTTAAGTGACTTGCATAGTATCACACAGCTAGGAAGGGTCTGTGGCCGAATTTGAACTCAGATCTTTCTGACTCCAGGCCCAGCACTCTATCCACTGAGTCAGCTAGCTACTTGCCCTCTTGAAATTCCCAGATGAGTATTAGAAGTGAAAATGACCAAACTGAAATTAATCTCCCTAAGAGCCGAGGCTCTGAGGGAATCCAAGGGAAAAAGATTCTGCCAATCCTTACCTAATGGTCCTTGTGCTTGCTGAAAGAGCTTTGTATAGCATCCCAACTGAAAAAAGCAAAACATCCTCCCTCCACACCCAACCCTTCTCAGCCCAGCCAGTGGTTAAAGGTGGAAAAAAGACTGTGGCTGCCTGTCTAGGAGCGAGTCCAAGAAGATAGCTGATCTGTCTGTCAAGTAGAAACACCAGCCTTGAAAAGAACCCAGTGGCCACACAGTACTGTTGTTAGTCTTCAAGTAATTTACCTGGCCCAGCCCATTCAGCCCAGACACAATATGCTAGGAGGAGGTACCATGCAGAGGTAATATTATATTATATTATACTATACTATATTATGTTATGTTATGTTATGTTATTATTTTATATTATTTTACATTATTTTACATTATATTATATTCTCTGAAGACATCCAGGCCCTTTACTTCTGTAACTGTGAATTGTTTTGGTCATGTGTGTTCCCTGATTGTATGACTCCATCACTTTAAATTTGTGCCCACTTTTCCTGCCATTTGTGGGAAAGTGTGTCCCCTGGTACTGGGGGTGGAGAATGCTTTGTAGAGGCTGTTCTTGCTATATCATTTGTATAAATACCTTTGCAAAAGAATGGAGTCTACTGGCTGATGGTTACTTGGAAGTATACCAGTGGAGGCTCATGATCTAGTATTTAGGAGGATAGGTACCCATAGGGTTACACCTAGGACCTGAGAAGTAGTAATAGCCACCTCTCCGAGGACCCAACCTGCAAGTGGTGGTATGATTTAGTGGGGAGTTACATGTAAATGCTTATTTATGTGCAAGTTGTATATGAAACACACACACACACACACACACACACACACACACACATCTTCCAGTAGAATATAAGCTCTCTGAGAACAGAGAAAATTATGGTCTTTGTATATACAGCATCCAGCACAGCGCCAGGCTGGGTTTTGACCCATACATGAATATATTGTGGGTACTACTTTTATTGCAAATCACAACTTCCTCCAATAAAAATTAGCAAAATCTTCACATAACCCTTTAAAGTGTGCAAAATACTGTATATACCTTTATTATCTCATTTTAGTCCCACAGCAATACCTTGGGGTGAGTACTATATGCATTTTTATTTCCATTTATATAATAGGAAATAGACTCAGTGAGGTTAAGCAACTTTTCTATAGTCATGAGACATATAATAAATGCCTTATATATAGTCATAGGTAGATAGATAGATAGATAGATAGATAGATAGATAGATAGATAGATAGATAGATAGTCATATCTTTCAGTCCCCAAGTTCAGTACTCTAGCAACTAGGTCACTGCCTCCAATAGATCTACATGGTCTTCAAAAATTGCTGTAAATGAAAAAAAAATTGTTGTGGTACCCAACCTTCTGGTGATAATAACAACAATTTGCATAGATCTATTTGCAGTGTGATTTACATATGTCATCTTATTTGATCCTCACAACAACCCTGTGAGGTAGGTTCTATTCTTATCAAAACTGTGTGTTTTTTAATTAGTGAGATAATTAAGGCTCAAAGATTCAGTGGTTTGTCCCAAGGTCACAAAGCTAGGAAGTGTGTGAGCCTGGAAATCCAAAACTATCCATCTACTATGCCACTACCAAATTTTGTGACAATGCATTGAAGAGTTAACCCCAAATAAGACATTTTCTTCTCTCCCCTATTCTACTTTGTTATATAACTTCAATTCTTGTAGAAGACAAGATCAGGTACACCTTTCTTTATTGGATCAGTTATCATCCTTTTTTTTTTTTCAATCTAGGGCTTTCTGAATGGAATCCATGTGTCCACCATGACTCTTTTTCTCCTTTCAGTTTGACCATGATAAATTGAATCATGTAGAATGTTAAAGCTGGCAACATTCTTTCTTTAGGAGCTATGAATCTTCTCTCTGAAATCCAAATGTAAGGCACAGTATTTAATAAAAGAAAACCAGCTTGATGACACAGACATGCTGTGAATAAAGCTGTAATCTCATTGTATTTCTCAGTACTGCTGAATCACAGTATGCATTCAGAGAGCACTAAATGGTACTGTAGTGACCTGAAAAATTAATATGGCTCTTGGAAAGTCCAACCTAAGAGCAGAAAATGCTTTAGGTTCTGGAGACAATAGAGGGTGGAGTGTTTTTGTGCCCACAAACATGGGATTAGAACTGTCTCTAACTAGTTCAGTTGATTAGGTCTATACATCAATGAACTGTGATTTTCTCTGTGTGGGAACTGACCCAAAAATCAATGACTTTTATTTTTCTAAAAATGAATTTTTTATCAACAAAAATTCACCTTTTTCTTGCATATAGGATCAAGCAAAACAAATTCCTACACTGGTTTTTCCCAAAAAGGTGTATCTCAACCTACGCTGAGTCCATCCCTTCTCTATCAGGAAGTGAGCAGGATGCTTCATTATGAGTCCTCTAGAATTGTGGCTGGTCATTGTATTAATCAGAGTTTCCAAGTCTTTCAAAGTTGTTTGTCTTTACAATATTGTTGTTACTGTAGAAATTGTTTTCCTGGTTCTGCTCACTTCATTGTACATCAGTTCATACAAATCTTCCTCCATTTCTCTGAAACAATTCACTTAGTATTCTATCACATTCATATGTCATAACTTGATAACTTATATTCTTAAAGTGTTGTTTAAGGATCTGAGAGATTAATTAACTTACATATGGTTATGAAACCAGTAAGTGTCAGAGGCAAAATTTGAACCCATGTCTCCCAAACTCTAGTCTAGCACTCTATCCACTAGGCAGCAGTTATCTCTAGTGCATAAACAGTAAAATACCATAAGATAAAAATGATCCAGATTCCTAGGCCATTTAGGCCTCTTTCATTTTTTGGGAAGATCAGATCTCTAAGTAAGGAAAGGCTCATTGACCAGCATTGTGGCAAGCATGCAAAACATGAAAGCCATGGTACTGAAAGTTCCTACAATTTCCCACTTCCCATTCACTATCTTCCTTTACTATATGGCACAAGCCAATAAGATTACCCTTCTGAGTATTTTTTTTCTCTTTGGGACTACTTGAGAGAGTAAAAGAAGAGCAAGAAACTGAGAACAAGATAAAAAGATTCTTTCTCACTCATATAATTAAAAATTTTTAGTTAGGCCTTTAGATAGGTCCATAATATAATAGATATTTTTGCAGAGAATATTTCAAAGAAGAAATTGCAAAAGATAAAAACAGATAATTTTATTGCATGAAACTAGAAAGCTTTTGCACAAACAAAATCAACCTAGCTACTATAAAAAGGGAAACATCTGATTAAGGAAAAAAAAATCCTTTCATCAAATACCTTTGATGAAAGTCTGATTGCCAAAACAGATAAATAGGAAATTAGCAAAAATTATACAAATCCAAGAACCATTTTCCAGTGGATGAATGGTCAAAGGATATGAACAAAGTTTTTAAAAGCCATGGAAATTTTGCTCCAAATCAGTTAACAAGAACAAGAACAAGAACAACAATAATTTAAAACAACTCTAAGATTTTATTTCACACCCAGAAAATTAGCAAAGATGACAAGAGATGGAAATGATCAATGTTGCAGTTTAAACAGGCAAGCTAATGCACTGTTGCAGAAGCTGAGAACTGGTCCAACCATTTTGGAAAGCAACTTGAAATTATGTTTTAAAAAGTGATTAAAATGTCTATACCAGGGGTGGGGAACTTATGGCTTCGAGGCCATGTGTGACCCTCTAGGTCCTCAAGTGCAGTCCTTTGACTGAATCCAAACTTCACAGACCAAATCCCCTTAATAAAAGGATTTGTTTTTAAAACTTGGACTCAGTCAAAAGGCTGCACCCAAGGATATAGAAGGCCTCCGGTGGCCTCAAGTCCACAGGTTCCCCACTCCTGATCTATACCCTTTGATCTGAAGATCTATGTGCTAGGGGATCAAAGGCAGAGAAGACCCTACATATGAGAAAATTCAGTTTCCAAAAACATACCATGCCCAAAAGAAGCTTTGGTCTGCATGGCATTGGGTTTTCATGATACTGAAAACCAAGCAAGACGAGTATATGGAAGTGAATCCAATTCCTTAAAATCTATTACCATCAGAACTTGAAGGAAATATTATTGGGGAGGGGGGAAGCCCACCAAGAAAGCTATTATTATCAAAATCAATCTTGGGTCCAGAAAACAGATAATAAAACCTACCTTCTTCCTTTTAGCAAAGTGACAGGAAATATCAGGGCAGAATGTAAAAAACATTGTCAGAGGAAGCTTAACCTTTCCCCCCCCCACCCTGGAGGCCTTTGGCAGTCTTGAAGTTGATCAACCTCCTTCCCTGAATAATATGTTTCATAGCATAGCACAAAGTTACTATACTCATTTGCTTCCATATATTGTATACATAATCAGTTCCATTGATCAACCTCTATTTCTTACTCTTTACCAAATTATTTAGGTGATTGCAGCTTTGTGGTATGGTTTGACATCTGATGCTGCTAGTACTCCTTTCTTACTATTTTTTTCTATGGGTTCTCTTGACATTCTTGACCTTTCATCTCCAGATGAATCTTGATAAGATTTTTTTCTAGCTCTATAAAGTAATTCTTTGGTAATTTGATTGACATGGTGCTGAATAAGTAAATTAATTTAGGTAGCATTGTTATTGTCATTACATTGATTTGGTCTATCCATGCAATTAACATTTCTCCAGTTCTTTAGATCTGTCTTTATTTGTGTGAAGAATGTTTTCTAAGTGTGTTCATATAGTTCCTGTGTGTATCTCGGCAGGTAGACTACCAAGTATTTTATATTATCTGTAGTTATTTTAAATGGCATTGCTCTTTTATCTTTTTTTCTGCTAGGTTTTCTGGGTAATATGTAGAAATGTTGATAATTTGTGTAGTTTCATTTTATATCGTACAACTTTGCTGAGGTTATTACTTGTTTCTGCTAGCTTTCAGTTGACTCTCTAGAGTTCTCTAAGTAAGCCATCATGTATGCAAAGAACGATGTTTTCATTTCCTCACTGTTTATGCTAATTCCTTTGATACACTTTTTTTATTTTCTTATTGCTATAGCTAGCATTTCTAGTACAGCACTGAGTAGTAATGATGATAATGGACATCCTTGCTTCACTCCTGTTCTTATTGGAAAGGTTTCTAACTTATCCCCATTACAGATAATGCTTGCTCTAGGTTTTACATTGATAATACTTATCATTTTAAGGAAAGTCCCATTTATTTCTGTGCTTTCTAACTTTTTTTTAAAACAGGGGTGAATATTATTTGTCAAAAGCTTTTTCTGCATCTACCGAAATAATCACATACTTATTATTTTTTGTTGTTAATATGGTCAATTATGCTGATAGTTTTCATGATACTTGAGTCAGCCCTACATTTCTGGTATAAGTACAGCCTGTGTTATATTGCTATATTCTCCTTGCTAGCATTTTACTTAAAATTTTCTGCATCAAGTATTCATTAATGAACTTGGTCTGGAGTCTTCCTTTTCTGTTTTGACTTTCCCTGTACCCTGCATATGTATGCGTACTCAAAAGCTATTGGCTGCCTGAGCTCCTGGATCTTAAGAATTTTTAAAGTACTTCTTAATTTAATAGCTAGTTTCCTTGATTAGAAGTTGAGGAAAGAGAAGAACATGTGGGACTAAACTCAAAAGCTATAAAATCTTCTTGGCAGCCTAAGATTAGGAGACTTCACAAGTTCCAAAATAATTTGTACTCGCTTCTAGATAGCATGCAACACTCAGCATCATGTGACTTTTTTAACCTTTGACCCTGATGCCTACCTTAAACTCTCAAACTTCTCTTCATAGCAGCCATTTTGAAAGAGTAGCCCACATTTGCCATACATGTTTCCTCACCTCCTCAGTCAATCCTTAACCTCTGCCTAACCACCCCACTACTCTTTTGAAGTAGTTTTCACCAAGGTACTTAAAGCCTTTCTTGTGACTAAGTCAATGATCTGGTTTTTGTCCTTATCTTCCTTGACTTCTCTGTAGCTTTGGATGTTGTGGACTAGTTCCATCTGTCTGTCTCAGTGCACTGTCATGACTCTCCTCTTTTGTCTTTTTCTTTTCTTTTTTGTTTGTTTAAAGGCAATCAGGGTTAAGTGACTTGCCCACAGTCACACAGCTAGTAAGTATCTGAGGTCAGATTTGAACTCAGACCTTCCTGACTCTATGGCTGGTGCTCTATCCACTATACCACCTAGCTGCCCTATATCGCTTTGGTTCCCATATTTTAACAGAACTATGTTGAATTATATGTAATGCTATATTCATTGCAAAATTAGAAGTTAAATTAGAAAATAAATTACTTTAAATACGTTTCTTTAGGCAATATTCACAAGGGGAAAACAGGTGCTCAGTTTTCTCAAATGAATAATACCACCTAAAAGTGCTACATCTATAGAGGAGGTGTATTGGCAGTTTTTCAGAGAAAATTATTTACTTACCAAAAGGAGATTAAAATACGTGTACTCAATTAAATGGATACAGACATATATCATGAGAAAATACATACTCATACAGTTTATTTGAAAACATTGTTCAAACTCTCCTTTTCCTCTCAAAAGGTATAATGCATTTGGCAAGTGACTAGCTTCTTGATATACATTTTTGAGTCTTGACTCTATAGAACAACTAGGAAAAATTTCTATTCAGACATATCTGACAGGTTTTCAATATTAAGTAGTAATCTAATTTACTTGTGATGGGAAGAGTATGTAACTAAGGATCACAAGTTTTGGGTTCTAGCCCCAGTTCTGACTAGCTATAGAATCTTAATCAAACCAGTTGATCCCTGTAGAACCCAGTCTCCATATCTGTAAAATGAAGCTATACTAGATGATCCCTCAAATTCTTCCAAAAAGAGCAATCTATGAGTCTATGAAGGATTTCTCCAGTGCCCTCCCCACCAAATCCCCACCATACATGGAATATAGAGTCCTTTTGATATTAAAGAGATTTCAGTTTTCATCTGAACCCTGCCAGTCATTTTTGGCTTTCCCTGAATCCCATCTAATATGGGTATTTCAGGCCATAACAGGCTAGTTATCTGAACCACCATTCTCTTTGTTTTCCCCTCAGCATAACATTAGTGTTTTAAATAAATTACTTTCAAGCATTAGGAAAGATGTGGCCATAAATTTAATTCTACGAAAACTTTCAGGACATTGTAAAAAGGCAAAACTAGCAGCAGGTGCATCTTGTAACTTGATCTGATAGGTTAAGGTTTCTGGCTCCTCCTGTTGGCCATTTGTGATGGGATGACATTTGCACCGACTTAGATGTTAAAATGGCGCATGAAGTGTTATGCAGTCTGAATATAATGGTGCAAGTATGATGTTATTTGTTTCTTCTATTTTGATTAATATAATATGCATTTATAAACTAAGCTTTACAATACAACTGCCAACCACTGATAACTAGAGGAGGGTACAAGCTCTTTGGTGTTTCTCTGATAATGGTGGTAGATTTGCATGGAACCACTCATGGAATGGCTAATGGCTAACTTTCTCCCTGTTGTGACTAATGACATACATTTACTAGATGGTTTTCTACAGTTAGGCGTAAGACCTATGGGCAAAGTCAGACTATACATAACTGGGGTAGAAGCTATGATCTAGTTGTTGAGTTGGAAGGGATGTTACAAGGCTCTTAGGTTGGGATAGAGCTTCCAGTATTTTTGCCATGAATGTTCATTTACTCTGTCTTCCTTCTCCCTCACTCATAGTCGTACTTTGATAGGATTGAGTGTGGGTGGTTGGCAAATAGCCCTGGAAGATGGTATCCAAGGGCAGGCAATAAGAAAGGACCATTGAGAGAGGGATGGGGGACGCCTATAATTATGTTTGTACTGATACTTTAGGCTCTCTCCTGGGTCTCATTAGCACCACAGTCTGAACAAACACCAGTAATTTAAAAGCTTATGGCTGTCTCAGTAAATTACCAAACAATGATTGAGTACTTTTCTAATGTACTGACTATAGAAGAAGTGATACAGCTAAGAAAGAGGAAAAATTAAGAATTAGAGATGGAGAGAATATAAAGCAAACTTGAGAAGAGATGGATTGAATATGTCTTCAGCGTAAACCTGAGAGACTAAGAGATGTGTCATATGGTAACAGGAAAAGTGAGGGAAGAGAGTGGCAGTGAGTATTCCAACCCCACCATTTCAGTCAGTGAACAGAGGGGACTGAGAAAACGTGCAGCTAGTGTTAGAAATGGTGGCCAGGGATGCTGTGTCATGAAGAAGGAGCCAGGTCTCAGCGAGAAAATGAAGATGAAAGGAGTAGGAAAGGAAAAAAGTTAAGATAAAAGCAAGTTTGTTGTCTATGGAGCAGGCATTCCAGAGAGAACATTGGAAAGGGTGGTTAGCCTTAGAATGAGATATGGTGGGGGTACTGAGGCTTGAGGGAATTGACATAAGGGACCTGGCAATGGGGAACAGAAATAGGGTTTGAATGATGACAGAGGTTCAGAATCAGAGATGGGGAGGGTATGACTGAGCTCAGTTCAGTCATTTCTCAATTGTGTCCAACTCTTCATGACCCCATTTGGAGTTTGCTTGGCAAAGACGCTGGAGTGGTTTGTCATTTCCTTCTCCAGATCATTTTACAGATAAAGAATTGAGGCAAACAGGGTTAAGTGACTTGCCCAGGGTCACATAGCAAGTAAGTGCCTGAGGCCAGATTTGAACTCAGGAAGATGAGTCTTCCTGATTCTAGGCTTGGTACTCTATCCACTGCACCACCTAGCTGTGGTAGTAGTTTGTTCACCATTGAGGAATGTATTCAGGGACTTTCCTCCTGTCTTTGATGTCCTTGGGGTATATGCCAAATAGTGGAATCTCTGGGTCAGTAGATATGGACATTTTAAAAAGTGTAATTCCAAACTGCCTTCCAGATGGTTTGAGCAACCCTTTATGTTGACCTATTTCCGTGAATCCTCCATAGAGTATCTACCCAGTGTCACTGAGGGTTTTTTTTTTAATGGTGTATCATTTTGTTGTTGTTTTAACTAAATTATTTCTTACAAACAATATTGGGCATCAAAACAACAGACTGAACTTGTTTAGCAACTATATACAGGTATATTAATTTCAACATGTGGTGCTCAGAATTTTTTTTTGTGGTACTATACAATGTTAACTAAATGAAACAGGACCTGGTTTTTGATGACTAAGTGATAGTCATTTGATGGAATAGTCTACACAGATTAGCTTCCATCAAGAATTTTTCTGACTATAGCCTATTTTTTCAACTTTTCAAAATAGTAATTTATAGATAAGATTTGATTTGGAGGCAGATATTCTCTTTTCTCTGCCATTTATGAAAGGAGGAGGAGTAACAAATTGTTACTACTGTATCACAACAAGCATGCATGTTTGGATCAATGCATGACCAGCCCTTTTTGTTTTGAATTTTTTCAACACTAATAGTATTTCTATCATTGAAACAATTAAACCGGTAAATGAATTTAGAAAACATAACAGACCCCATTTGTGATTTCATTCCAAGGAGGTGTGCAAACAAGCCTAGGTGTTCTCCTTAAGAGAGCTACTTTGTTGTCATTATGAGCTTCCTCCTCTCCACTCTCACCCCTTAACGTTCAAGTCTCTTGAACATTTCTTGGGGCTACCATCCCTAACTCCTCTGTATACTTCCTTAATATGAATCACCAATTCAATTCTTTAATATGAATCAACCAATTACTTCACTGTTCCAAAGATAAATCATAATTAGCAAAGAATGTGCCAAATGAATCCCAATGTGCTTTACTCACAAATGGTTCTTTAATCTCACAAATATATGTTCCCTCTAACAAGGCAAATCACAGTTCATCCTTGCCTGTCCATCTTGTGTGACTCTAGTCCATTTCCTCCACCTCAAGGAGTTCATTCAATATGCTGGAGGCTTTCCTTCCTTGATTTCTCCTGATAGCAAAAGGATACACAGGCTGTTTGCTTGTTTTCCCTCACTTTTGCTGCATAAATATCTTTTTATATGCCAGAATATCTTTTTCAATCTTTTTATTTTACCTGATGACATCCTTTACTCCAGTTTATCCAATTCCTTATTTGTTATAAATTGCAATCTACCATGTGTATGTATTTATGAATGCATGTATAGATAGAGAGATAGAGAGATAGAGAGATAGATAGACAAACTTTAGAGATCATCCCTGCGTGCCATAATCTGGATAACTGGTACTCTTTTAATTAGATGTTCAATTTTGTATTTCCTATTCTAAAATAAAGTGAGCTCATAGGTTGCAATTCCATTGCATATGAAGTATTTCTCCAACCCTCCATTAAAACATGTTTAAACTAAATTAATTACTTAATTAGGTTTTAATGGGGAAGTTGAATAGGGAGTGCTTTACATGCCATGGAGTTATAAACATATATATTTTTTAAGAATAGGAAATGAAAAATGGAATGCTATTAAATGGACAAAGAATTTTAGGAAGTCAAAATTTAGTTTTTCAAGAGTCTAATTCTCTATTTTCAGGCAAAAGTCCAACATGAAAGTCAAGGGGAAATAGTCAAAATAATCACATTAAGTAGGAAATGAGATAACAAAATCCTAGAACAGCCTCAGAACAATCAACTGATTGCTGACTACAATTATAATCTTTAGGTAGTCCTAATCTTTTAAAGTAAAAAAAAAAAGAAATCTGAGAGTTTATCCTAAAGTACCTAGCCTCAGGACTATCTCTACCTTGAAAAGATTTCTGTCCAGAATCTGGAGAATAATTTGTACAAACCCTGCAATTTTGTAAATGAAATAGAGGCAGTGACTAGTTTCAAGAAAACTAATGTTGAAGAATGAGACTGATGATGAAGCTTGTTTCCCATCTCTTGGTTGAGAGGTAGTTGACTGCAGGTACGGAAAGAGACATACACGTTTAGATAAGGTGTCTGTTTTGACTTAATTGTTACAAAGAAAGGCTTTTATTTGTGTGTGTGTGAGGTCTCAAATTGTAAGCATATTGACAGGCTAAAGGTGAGAGAGAGAGAGAGAGAGAGAGAGAGAGAGAGAGAGAGAGAGAGAGAGAGAGAGAGAGAGAGAGAGAGAGAGAGGGAGAGGGAGAGAGAGAGAGAGAGAGAGAGAGAGAGAGAGAGAGAGAGAGAGAGAGAGAGAGAGAGAGAGAGAGAGAGGAAGGAAGGAAGAGGAAGGAAGAAAGAGAAAGGAAGGAAAGGAAGAGAGAGTGAGGGACTGAAGGAAGGTATGAAGGAATGAAGGAACAAAGGAATGGAAGGAAAGAAGGAAAGGAAGAAAGGAATGAAGGAAGGATTATCAACGAAACATTTAAAAATGCAGAAAAGAGCAGAAGGAAGGTCAGAAGAGTATACAGAGGAGAGGCAAATTTGATACTACCATGTTACTACCATGTAACACTTCTTTAGCTAACCTTTTCTGTTGTGATTATAAATATTGTTACTGTATCTTTAAAAATCAGGTGGAATGTTACAGAAAAGACAACTTGGAGGGTGTATTGCAACTCTTGCTATGAGCCCCTCTCCCTAGTGAAACAAAGCATGTTGCAATTAATTTTAATCTATGTGCTTTCTATAGAGAAAACAGAGAAAGAAGGTGAGAAGAAACACCTTTGTTTATAAAACTTTATTGACTGAGCTTATAGATATGAAACAAGTTAAAGAAAATTCTGTGAAGATTTAAGAGGAGCTGGCAGTGCATTCTAGATAGTTACCCATGGTGATCGAAGAGAGGATAATGCAAAAGGACTCACATGACATTTTCTGAGAGACTGAATTTAACTTCTATCTTATGAAAAAATATGAAAAAAATTCTTGAGAGACTTTGGATAGTATCTGGAGGGACCTGTCTGGTAAAATTGTTTCCAGAAGTGAAGAAAAATAATTTGCTGTCAAATGAAGGTTTTATGTGACTATAATGATATTTCTCATCACCAAAATACTGTGTATAATTATATTTGTTTTATTATTGATCATATTCATCAACAAATTGTATATTCAGTAAATTCATTGTTCAATTAAACAAAGAAGACTAAGGGTTTTGATATAGAAATATAAATATTTACATTGGAAAAGAAAATTCTCAAATTTTAAATGATATTTAATTATCTGGAGTGGTGTTCAAACCAATTGATTAATTAGGAAGAGATTATACTTTTTATTCATTATAAAGAAAATAGGAAAATGCCCTTAGATTATCTAGAGTTAGAGATAATAAGATTATATATAGGAACAAGTTGTAGGGTGACCTACAAGTATGGCCAACCTTAGGTTTTTCTTGTTCAGTTGTTTCAGTTATATGCAATTCTTCATGACCCCATTTGGTTTTATCAGCAAATGTACTAGAGTGGTTTGCCATTTTACAGATAGGGAAAATAGGGCTAAGGGACTTGCTAAGGGTCACCCAGCTACTAAGTGTCTGAGGCCAGATTTGAAGTCTTCCTGACCCCAAGCCCAGCATTCTATCCACTATGTCGTGTAGCTGCCCTAGGTTTACCTAACTACATATTCTGTTAAAAAAAAAAACTAATTCATACACAAGAGAGATTTACAGTTTCATGTACAAGCCTCTTTTTCTATTCTTTCTGTAGGGAAATATCTGTTGACAATTGTTCAAATTAGTCTTTTTTTAAAATTAAGATTTTAAGAAAGATTCCTGTTTATCCACTCCTTCCCCAGCTACAGAAAGATGACAGAAAAAATGTTACTTTGGCCACTTCCAAATCACCTGTGGCCTATTCTCTTCACTCTCTAGAGAAGTGCTCTTGCTGCTACAACATGAAAAATTGCTGTGGCTCATAAGGCTGGGGTGAACACCATATGAATATTGTATTCTTTGCTTCAGGTTTGCAGTTCTCTTAGTACACTTTATGGGGTTAAATGAGTGATTAGTCTTATGGAATTTTTCATGTGGGAGACACTGTTTCTATTGCTATTTATTTTGATAAATATTTTGTTAGAATTTTTTTGTTAGAATTATATTATAAAAATTATATAAACATTACAAAAATATCTTGTTAGAACTATGACTTTCTCAATGTGGATATATCTTCCAATGATGTAGATGACAAGCCATTTACACCTTCCTTTTCTGTTGTACTCTTTCAATTATGTATCATAGGATCATATCTGTAGAACTGGAAGAGAGATTAAAAATAGCTGATCTAGTCCAGTGGTGTCAAATTCAGATCAAAAAAGGGCCATTAAACACTACACAGGCATCCCTGTAGGCCAATATTGATTTAGAAAACTGCATGTTAACATTATCTATATTTTATTGTATTTTTATATATTTTGTCAGGCATTTACCAATTAAATTTAAATCCACTTTGGAGTTTTGCAGGCCACATGCATCCCCCCACTGTGTGTTTGACAGCTCTGGGCTAGTCCAACCCCTTCATTTTACAGATAAGGAAACTGAGGCTGGGGGAGGGTAAATGACTTATCCAAGGTCCTCTGGCAATTATCAGAGAAGCAGGCTTCAAAACCAGATTTGTCAGACCCCAAGTTCTGGACTCTGTCTGCTGCACTGTGCTACCTTTTTCTATTCACACTCTTATTCAGGTGATGCCGTGGGGCCGAGAGTCATCAATCATCAAAAAAGGGCACAAAAAGGGCAGTGGAAAGTCACAGGATATGTGTGAACAGGCTTCCTATATTACTAACAAAGAATTAGAGAATGAAGCATAAAATATATCATTGAGGATTTGATTCTTGGAAAAGTTTGGCCAGTCATGTATCCAAAGCAAGGAATGACTGACATTCTAAATCTTCTAACCTCTGTTTCTTTAATGTCAAGAGATCTAAAGAAAACCCCCTGGTGACCTGGATAGAAAAGTTATGGAAACTCTAAATATAGTCAGTTAATTTCAGCATTTTTTGTTTTGTAGGCAATTGGGGTTAAGTGACTTGCCCAGGGTCACACAGCTAGTGTCAAGTGTTTGGTCTGAGACCAAATTTGAACTCTGGTCCTCCTGACTTCAGGACCGGTGCTCTATCCACTACACCATTTAGCTACCCCCAATTTCAGCTTTTTTAAACAAATGCCAGAGACCTGTTTAAAAAGGTTGCCTTGAATCCTTAATAGGAGATTGCTCTATGGTATAGATAGCATAAAGGACATGCATGCTAGATTAATACTTAAGGACAAAGTAGTTTCTGGTCAAAGTCCAAGCCTCATGTTGGTTCTTAAGGGCTATACTGGTTAAACACAAATTCTGAAAAGTCAGAAAAAAACCAGCTGGAAAGGCTTTGTGCACAAACTCATGAAGGAGAAAATATTTCTGAGTGCCAGTCTAGCTAAGCATTTAGAAAGGTTCATCCTCAGAAAGCTGGCCTCACAGTGATGAGTTGTTCAAACATACCAACTCACTAAGCCACGAAGCCATAGAAGCTCCAGGAGGGCAGGGACAGCTTCATTTTTTTCTTTGGCTGGAGACAGCAAGGTGGTAAAGTGGATTGACTATTGGTCCTAGAGTCAGTAAGATCTGAGTTCAAGTCAGCAGCACCTACCTCCCAGGATAAATGCTTAGCACAGTGCCTGGTACATTATAGACACTATGTTGTTGTTCAGTCATTTCAATTGTGTCTGACTCTTTGTGACCTCATTTGGAGTTTTCTTGGCAAAGGTAATGGAGTGGTTTGCTATTTCTTTCTCCAGCTCATTTTACAGATCAGGAAACTGAGACAAACAGGGCAAAGTGACTTGCCCAGGTCACACATCTAGTTCTGAGATTAGATTTGAACTCAGGTCTTCCTGATTCCAGACCTAGTGATCTAACCACTGCACCACTTAACTGCCTTATAGACACTACATAGATACTTATTTCCTTCCTTCTCTTCCTGTGTGGCCCCAGTACCTATGGTAGTGCCTGACACATAATAAGCACTAAATAAGTCCCTGTTGGTTGTCAGGAGAGAGACTAGGGGTGAAAAACCAAACATAACTACAAAGAGATGTGTACTTTCATTTAAAAAAAAATAACACCTCAGTCCTCTACATCTAGGGTTTCAATGTGGGAGATGGATGAGCATTATGGGGAGGAACAATGTCCTAAATCCTGATAGCTGTTCCTCCTATGCTTTCCTTTCTCCAAATCAGCACTTTTACTTCCTCTCGGGCACGAGGGAATGCTAAACCTAAAATGGTAAAGGAACAAAGTAAGGGCCTGCAATTTCTAAGCTCTGCAAAAGGTTATAACTATTTGAATGTGTATTCCCATCATTTAGAACATATGGGGAGGCACTACAAGACTGGGTCTTAAGATCATTTTTTTTAATGTCACAAACTCCAAAACCCCACCATCTAAAACTCCACCATCACTGAATAGTCTGTCTTAAAATATTGGGGCATTAACCCAAAGGGCGAACTGTATAATGGAAAAACTGGAAGAGAGCTTTCTAAATGAAGTTTAATTAAAAGTACCTTGGTTCAAGAGTTTTGGTTCTTCGCATAAAATAAAGAGAATGTTCAAGATCATTAATTAGAACAAAGAAAATTTTAGAAATATCTTTTAAAAAAGAAAAATTTTAGAAATGTTAGAAAATGTACAAAAAGTTCTCTATGGCTGTTGGGCCTTTTCCTTTTTCCTTATGTCCCTTATATATCCACTAGTTTCCTAGTTTCTCCTGTTTGCTTCAGCTTGCCCTCAATTTCAGGTCTGCTTGCCTCGTCCTTTCTTCCTTCTGATTGGCTTCCTTTCATCGTCTAAGACCTTCCTCTAGGGTTTTATTCAGATTATCTAGAAGGATAGTAGAAAGGATTTCCTGGTCAGGAATAAATACAGTTATCCACATAGACCAAAAACCTGACTAGCTATTGCTATGAAATGTTCTTTCTAAAACATTCCAAATGTTCAAAAATGGAAAATTAAGTGAACAACTGATGGACCAAAGTTGAGGCCAGAATTTTAAATCTGGGGGTGAAAGGCAACAGTTAACACGTAACTTTGTGGTCAAAGGTTGTTTCTGCATGCAGTGCAATATGAAAAAAAAATATTAAAAGATTTAGAACAATGGCTTCAATCCATACGTCTGGTGTGCTCACTTAAAACGATAAAACACACATCTATGTGCTCATGAGTGTCTTAAATCTGAAGAAGCTATTGAAACCTAAAAATAGATACCGCAAAACACCAATATTTATTTAAAATAAAATTCAAGTATTCTTATTCTGCTCTTAGTCTGTGGGAAAGGACAAAATTGGCAAGCTGAAGAGCTCGGTCTTGGCTCACCTAATTAAAATATAAAGGCTAACTTGCCTTGTGATCACTGGCTTTCGCCCTTGAACACAGAAATGAGATCACAGATTTTCACGAAGTAAAGGAGAGGCGGCTGGGGCTGCTGCTGCCTCTATCTCTCCCTTGCTCGAGCCTGAGTCCTGCATTACATCACTGGCGGCCA
The DNA here is from genome assembly GCF_003287225.1 of Phascolarctos cinereus. Classification (NCBI taxonomy): domain Eukaryota; kingdom Metazoa; phylum Chordata; class Mammalia; order Diprotodontia; family Phascolarctidae; genus Phascolarctos; species Phascolarctos cinereus. The sequence goes on from NW_027556180.1 coordinate 63,288,386, forward strand.
GCTCCCGCTGGGGTGGGAAGAGGAAGCGTCAAGGAGCGATTCCTAGACTGATTAGGATAAAGAAGGAAGAAGAAAAGGCAGGAGCAGGTTCGCGAAACTGGGAAGGGTGTGCCAGAGAGGAAAATAGGTAGCCCCTTCCCTTGTGCCACTGGAGGGCTTATTCCTCCCGCCCTCCAACCCCCCCCCCCAAACAAAACCCAAACAACCCCTAACCACCCGAGAGATGCATTAGGAAGGAGGGGTCACGAAAGGAAAGGGGGGGACGGCGAAGAGGTACATATCTCCCCCCCCCTCCAGCGGTGCATCCACAGACAGGCGACAGCAGCCAAGGGGAGAGATTTTTTGTTGTTGTTGTTTTTTATTTTTTTTTAAGTGGGGCGGGGGGGGGGGAGAATCTCTTCTGTACCAGGAGGCACATCAGCCGGCGGTGCTGGAGGAACGAAGAGGAGGGGGAGGAAGGATCTCTCACCTTCCCCCAGATGAGAAGATCATGCCATGGCAGAATTGGCGACGACGGCCAGCAGCAGCATCAGGGGCGGCGACGAGAGGCACGGGAGCAGCAGCAGCAGCAGCAGTAGTAGCAATAGCAGCAACAACCCTGCAGCAGGGGCGGCGGCGGCGGTAGCGGAGGGAGAAGGAGGCGATGGGAAAGAAAGAGGAGAAAAAAAAGGGGGAGAAGGGGCAGCGGCGGCTGTGAACTCCCAGGACGAGGACTACGAGTGTAAGATCTGCTACAACTATTTCGACTTGGACCGGCGGGCTCCCAAGCTTCTGGAATGCCTGCACACCTTCTGCCAGGAGTGCCTGAGCCAGCTGCAAGTACGCGGGGCTGCCCAGCAGGAGCGGGAGCGGGAGCAGCAACAGCAGCAGCAACGGCCACCCCCCGCCCCTCCGCCTTGGCGCCCCGGGCCATCGGAGGCTGCCGAAGCGGGGGCTGGGCCCGCCAGCCCCGGTCCTAGCTCCTCGGGCCTCGGGGGCATTGCCTGCCCGGTGTGCCGCCACCGCACTGCCCTGCCCGACAGCCGCGTGCACAACCTGCCCAGCAACACCAAGTTCGCCGAGGCCTTTCCGCTCTACCTGCGCGCTGCGCAGGATCCGCTTCCCCAGGACAGCCTCCCACCGCTGCCACTGCCCCCGGCCCGGCGCCCTGGAGGCGCCGAACTGCATCAGCCCCCGCACGACCACCCTCACAGCCACCACCACCATCCCCACCCGCCCCCACCTCTCCGACAGCGGGAGGAGCCGGCCGGCGGGGCGGCCTCAGCTCCGGAGTCCGCTCCGGCCCCGGCCCGGGCCCCGGTGCCCCTCGGCCGCGGTGGCCTTGGCTCCTCTGCGGGGCCCTCGGGAGGAGGCGGATACGAGAGCTGCCAGAACTGCAAGCGGGCGGCACTGACAGCGGGCTGCGTGTGCGTGGTCTTCTCCTTCCTTTCCATGGTGGTGCTGCTCTTCACCGGCCTCATCTTCGTGAACCACTACGGCGGGGGCGGAGGCGGGGGTGGCGTGCCCGGGACAGCACCTGGCACCACACCGGGCGGCTCGCCGTCCCCGTCGCCCGTGGGGCCCATCTGCCTCTCGGTGGCCAGCATTCTGGCTTTGTTCTCCGTCGTCGTCACTTGGGTCATCTGCTGGCTCAAGTACCGGCCCGAAGGGGCGGCCGGGGGCTCAGCTGCAGCCACTTCGGCTGGGGGCGGGGGCAGCGGCGGAGCTGGGGGAGGAGGAGGAGGAGGAGGTGGTGGAGGAGGAGGAGGAAGCGGTGTACCCCGGGGCCGGGCTGCGGCCACTGCTGGTAGCCGGAGGAACAACACGTAACTAACCAGCTGCTCGCTTCTTCGACCCTCGGCATAGTCCTATGGGTGTCTGGAAACCCCTACCCAGTCCTTCCAGCCGTTCCCCAAAGGTTCAGGAGAAACGTGGTTTCCCACCTCCTCCTGTCACTTCCCTCATCTTTCCATCTCCTCTGAAGTAAGTCCACTGTCAGGGTGGGCTATGCTGGCATGCATACCCCCTCCCCTTCTTTTTACTTCCACTCTCCTCCCCTTCTGTTTACCGTCCTCAGCCCATCTGGTGTTATTTACATCAATTCTACTCCGGGTGCCCCGCTACCCTACAATCCTTTTGAATGGGAAACTGATAAAAGAATGAAGAGCAGAATGGCAGAGAACAAGGATGCCTTTGGGAAATACTCCCCTAGACTGTGTAAAAGGAACCCAGGCAAACAAGAATCCACTGCCTACCCCATACACATAGATACACAAGTGCACGCACGAAGTCCTTCCGCACTTCCTTTCTGGTATCAGAGGAGTTAGAAAGAGGGAAGGGAAGTGACGCCCTTCAGGGCCATTTTTTCCAGCTTCTGTGGATATATGTGTATGTGGGTGAGCGGGGGTGGTGGTGCTCCAATCGAAAGGATAGAGGAGTGAATGAGGAAAAAGTCCAGGAAAAAAATGGTGAAAGTCAGACCTCTCTGCTCCTGATCCTACTGGAATGTGAGCGTGCCTACGCAAAGTATGTGATTTATAAGGCACTGGGATGTGGGAAATGAGATTGTAGCTGGGCCAGGTAATCTCCGTACTTTCTCAGGGGCTCGGACCAGGCACAGTGATTGGGTAGCTGGGCAGTGCCCGCGCACTTACATAGGATTGTCCAAGAAAGGCAACGTACACGCCTAGTGGCCACTCATAGAAAACTAAGAGTTTCCTCGCTGCAACTCATTCGCTTCTGGAGAGCAGTGGGGAGTGAGGTCCACGACTATGCAAGTAGTTGGTATTGATGTTACTTATGTGGGTACAATTATTTCAGCTACTGTAAGTGGACTTAAGAAGCCTAAAGTACTCCTCACACTGGACCACAGCAGCTTCCTTTTGCCCCTACCTGGAAGATAATCAGACATATGAAAGCAGAATATGATTAGTGTTTCATACACAGCTCCTACCCACTTTTCCTATTTAAGATTTTAAAGAATTATTTTAAAGATATGGATATGGAAGCTGTTTTATGTATTGAGTTTCTCAAAAGTGGGTCGATAAGTAATGATTCCTCTTCATTCCCCATATTCCTAACCTAACCAAACCAATATTTTGGTGGCAAAAAAAAAAGAAACTTAGTCAAAATGTTATACTGGAAAATAGACTTCCAGATCATAATAATTAATTCAGTTACATAATAAAAGTAGGACCTTGCACAGTGCCAATATTCAAATGGTACTATTTTCCATTACTATGACCATTTTTCCCCTTAATTATCAAGAGTCTTATTATAAGACACTGTTTTGTTTTTGGCTGGTTGATACTTTTGTTGTAATTAGTGATAAACTTCATATATGAAGAGGGAGAATAAGAGCAAAAAGGTTTGCACATATTCCTGGTTTTATAACAACTTACCAAGATTAATTCCTAGTGTATGGGGGGAGGAAGGGGCTGAGGTACCTTGGAACCTGGAAGTCCTTTAAAAAAAAAAGGCAAAAAATGAAGGAACAATTAATCATTATAACACATATTATACAGGAAAAGATTATTTATTCCATGTTTCAGTATTTTGGAATGAGATGAGTTTTACTGCCTAACAATCAGAAGCTACAGAAGGTAGTATGTTATTCTTTATGTATTTATGCAAGCTGTCTGCATGATATCCTGACCAGTATTCTATTAACAGACTTTTGAACATTGATATTTATCATAAGGCTGCAATAATATAATGACTATGTAGGAGGGGAGGACAGCAATCGAAGACAGAGTAAAAATGTATTTAATGACACAGGCTGTGTGCTTTGTCCAGATTATCAACACCCTATAAAATATATTTATACAAAGATTCATTTTAATGAAACCTATTTGTTGGAAATGTTGCTCAAAGCTCTTAGTATGGCACTTATGTACCCAGAAAAGTTCATATCCATTTTCTAATCTAATAGTTCATATGTTATCAAAAGGGAAACAGTTCGCAGATATTATAGTAGGCATTTTGTAGAATTTCTTTCTAATTCTTAGGAAGAAAATTGACAAACAGTTTGGTTCTATTTAATTCTTATATTGAAGTTCAGCTCACTTATTTACCATCCATAAATTCAATATCTTGAATATAGTCATGTGAGCTCTGTTTATCCCTAGGTTCTTTGTTTCTTCTAAATACTTACTTAGAAGCCTAAATTTCATAGACTTTCCCCCCCCATTGTTTGTACATAAAATTATGTGACAATACGTCTGTATTTAATTACATTTTGTTCTTTTATTTATTTATACTTATACCATTATTGCTTAGATCCTGGGTGCATTTATATCTGTTTATATATTCATGTTCATCCATACCTGAATTTACTTTTATGTAGCTTTACACATATGTAAGGACATATGTGTATGTAAACACACTAGAAAAGTTTATCCTAATTATCCCACTTCCTTAAACCAACAACCTAGAGGTCTATCAAAACCTATTCTTAGACTGACTTCCTGGTTCTTCATTTATACCTATTGCATCTCATCAAGCTGGATTTATGTCAGACTGAATGTAGGCTAATGAGGCTAAAACAGGTTATTTAAAAAATAGTATACATATATGTTCTAAGGAATCTTAGTCTACATGGCTCTTTATTACATATAATTTTTATTGCATCATGATCTGAAAAGGATGCATTTAATATTTCTGCCTTTCTACATTGGATTGTGAAGTTTTTATACCCTAGTACATGGTCAATTTTTGTATATGTGCCATGTACCACTGAGAAAAAAAAGTATATTCCTTTCTATCCCCATTCAGTTTTCTCCAGAGGTCTATCATATCTAACTTTTCTAAAATTGTATTCACCTCCTTAACTTTTTTCTTGTTTATTTTGTGGTTAAATTTATCTAGTTCAGAGAGAGGGAGGTTGAGGTCCCCCACTAGTATGGTTTTGTTGTCTATTTCTTCCTGTAACTCCCTGAACTTCTCCTCTAAGAATTTGGATGCCATACCACTTGGTGCATCCAATGAATCTTAAAAATGGCTTTACATAAATTTAGCAATATTTGATTTCTTTCACGAACTGACCAGGACTCATACATTTCATGTAATGGGAAATTTTAGTTCAAATCTTTAATAAGATTAAATGCCCAAATTCAATAGATTAGTATCCCCCACATTCTAGAAGACATTGGATCTAGCTCTCCTTGCTTGATTAGTGAGACACTAATTTCTAATTATCCTTCAGTAGCAGGATGATGTGATAAAGAACACTCACTTTTATTTCCTGTTAGTTCTGCAGTACTTGGGGGTCCTTCTGGTCAGAAGAATGTTGTAATATATGCTGATTAATTACAGACCCCTGTGAGGCCACTATAACTTAGATTGTCACTGAACTATAACTCGCAAGTGACCCAGTGCCTAATACAGTGCCTTGCTATTGTAGGAATTCAATAAACAGTTATTTAAGGAGTGAATGGTGCGGAGGATTCCAAGTGAATTTGAATTGATTTTCTTCCTTTCTTTTGGAGAAAGGATCTACCTGGAAAGAATCTTCAGGAATCCAGTTGAATTCTGGATCCCTTCATAGCAATTGAGTCAGCACTTCTAGTAAGGCCTTGGAAATAAGCTCAGATTCATACCTCCTTGACAGCTCCAAAATTCCCTTGTGACCTTGGGAATGGCCAGGAATCAGAGGTTTCAAGTTAGTGAGGCAGTATGTACTGAATCAGTCTGGACTTTGCCTGAACAAAAATCACCAGGCTGTATTGAACACACCATATAGGAAGTTGGTATAACATATAGAAAAGAGCATTTGCCCAGATGTTAGATGACTTAGATTTTTGTTCTGACTTTGCCTCTATCTAATCTTGTGACCCTGAGCAAGTAACTTAAACACTCTGCCTCAATTTTCTCATTTTTAAATGAAGAAAATAAGTACTAGCTTGTCCCTACCTCAGAAGGATGTTAAAGGTTTACATAGGAAAATAACTATGGAGAGCCCTTTGGGTTTTTTTTAAAAGAGAGGCACAATAAAAACCAAAGGTTATTGCATTACATAGAAGGACAGGAGTCACTATAAAGAACAAAATGGACCTTTCCATTTCTTTGTTTCAGACAAAGGAATTTCAAGAAGTTAATAATTTCAGCACTTTGTTTCTAAGAACCACTGGACTTGAGACACCCCAATTTAATATAGTACTTGTCTAGTTGTTATTTTGTGTCACATACAATATTTCTGGACATATACCAACATTTATTGTTAGAAATTTCATTAGATTTCCTCTCTCAATCACTACCATTTCCACTTCATTATCTAATGATGAAGCTGTTTGCACTACACTATTAACTTCATAATACATGGAAAGAAGGATTTAGGGTTTGGAAGGTACTTTAAAGATCAATTTGCATGAACAAATGCATCTGATACTTGGTTCTTACTCATATATTCTACATAATTTTGTTCTCTTAATATATGTTTACATTTTAAATTTCCTATATCATCTAAAGACAGTTCAGCTCATATCATTTGACATAGCAATATATCCTCTGATGAATGTGCATTAATAGTGTGTCTTTGAAACCAAGGGGTTTTTTTTTTATTTTTTTAAGGATATGTTCTTTTTCCAAGAGACACATGTAGCAAAGTAACCCTAAAGTTAATTTTAGGTTTGGGCCTAAAATATGTTAGGGTAAATACTTGTGCATCCTTCTGATGTCATAATAATAATTTTCTTCTAAGTAACACATGAATATCTAAAGATCACATTGCTTGATCACAGAGATGCTTGAATTATGAAAATTTTCCTCCTCATGATTACTCCTTAAATGACCCAAAGAGAAACTCATTCATTTCTGTTGTTGTTTAGTCTTGTCCAACTCTTTGTGATCCCAAAGACCTCTGTCCTTGAGGTTTTCTTGGCAAAGTTACTGGAGTGGTTTGCCATTTCCTTCTCCAATGGAAAACAGAGGTTAAGTGACTTGCCCAAGATCATGTAGCTAGGAAGTTTCTGAGTCTGGATTTGAACTCAAGTCTTCCTGATTCCAAGCCCAGAGCTCTATCACCTCAATTGCCATCTCATTAATAATCATTTCAGCCTAGAAAAAAACGATAATACAAATTCCAAGAATATTCCTCAGAGAAGAGGAGCTGTGTCCATAAATCTTTTAGAACTTGGCTGTTATTACAAATAAAGTTTGATTATCTAATGTTTTGAGGTGGAGGTGGAGGAGGGAAATGCTATGGATTTTGGAACTACAGGTTGAAATAGATGATAGAGAGCAAAAGAGAGGCAGTGGTGGGGAATATGAAAAAGGAGGGCATGTAGAAAACATTCTGGCTGCTTGTTTCATCATTTATGCAAATTTCAACTGTCCTATTTCATAAAATTTGCAAGCAAGCTGCCAAATACAAAAAAAATAGGCAGCATTTGATCCACTTAGAAAAGGGGAAAAAACTCTTTGGTCTCAACAACTATGAGCATAAGAATTTCATTCATCACAGTATGTGCTTTCTTAATAAATTTATCTTTTTGCCTTCTGGCCACAATGAATAGTTTCCATTTCATGTGAAGTATAAATAACTAGTTTAAACTCACAAATATAAGTATATATTTTAAAGTACTGTTGAGTAAAATTTAAGTAATAGAAAATCTAAAGACAGAACCCAAAATATGAGATACTGGAGTCTCTTTGAGCACAACCAATCTCTACCACCACCACCACAAGGCCAAGGCAAAATCTCTGCTGAGGAAATGAAGCATTTGTATATTTCTAGTTTTTATTGAACACTTACATAGAAGACTACTTTCTATAAAGTTAGCCTTAAACATTTTCCAGACTGAAGATTCATTCCTTTTTGTTCAGTGGTGACCCCTGGAGTGTCTCCTTATTCTTACAGAACCTGGTTAAATGTGATAAGCTTTCTTAAGAAACTGAGTGAAGGATTTCAGTGAGAACTCTGCATTTGTTTGGTTCACTTTGTTTAAATTGGCACAGTATGGCTAAATGAAGACCTAATGTATCAACAGTATTAAATATTTGACCAAACATTATAATAAAAGGCATTGATTTTGTCTCCTAATTAAAAAAGTGCACAATATTTCTGAAGAATGAGTCTAGTGCTGTTTCTTTGAGAAATGGTTGCTTGGGGATTTCATTCCTTTTTTTTTTTTTCAAGGCAATTGGGGTTAAGCAACTTGTCCAGAGCCACACAGCTAGTACGTGATATGTCTGAGGCTGGATTTGAACTTAGGTCCTCCTGAATCCAGGGCCGGTGCTCTATCCACTGAGCCACCTAGCTGCCCTGGGGATTTCATTCTTAATGTCTTGTCAGATTAGCATTTATATCTCTTTGTGATAGAGTGAAAGAGTTCTAGATTTGGAGTCGGGGGACCTAGATTAAAATCACCCCTTCCAGTTTTATATCTATGATCTTTAAAAAGTTAATTTACTGCTTATCTGATCCCTGCCCAAATACGTGGTTTCTAGATGCCTTGTTCATCCCCTTGACAAGGTACTCAGTGATCTTACATTTCTCTTTGTTCCTATTCACAACTAACTCTGTGACATGCTTGTGTTTGCATATATACATTTAACAATATAATTAGTCAACATATTAAAAATATGTGTTCTCCATGAAGGTATTAAATTATCTTTACAAGTTCCCCTCCCCCCTCACAACCCTGCCTTAACAATTAATTACATGCTATTTGTTCTAGGTATAAAGAGATTTACACTCAGTCGTGTCTGCTGGAAATCCATGGAGGATTTCATTAGCATGGAAGTGATTGCTTTCTATTTTGATTCCTAAATCCTTTTCTACCTTCTTAAATGAACTCAGAAGGAAGTGTGTCTTTATATGTTGCAGGTATTGTAAAACAAACAGGGATGACAGAATGAGAAGGGGAGAAGAATGGAAGGGGAAGGGAGAGAGAATACAACATACTCCTAAATCAGGAAGGCAGTCTATAAGAGCAGCTTTCCCTCAACTAGGGCTCCAGAATTTAGTGGCTTGGAAATCAAAGGGCTGGGGAGACACCCCAACCCTATCTACCCTCTGTCATGGGTCCAAATCTAATCCTAGATTCCCAGGGATCCTTCACATGGGAAAGGAGCTAGCTTAGCAATCCCCCTGAGCCTCTCACAGTAGATAGAAAAGCATCAAACTAGATTGCAAAATTTTATTTTCTCCAAGATTCGTAGACATCAGATTAGGTCACCAGGGGTGGGGAACCTGGCCTCTAGGTCCTCAAGTGTGGCCCTTTGACTTCACAGAACAGGTGGGCTCGAGGCCACAGGTTCCCTGCCCCTGGTTCTCACCTAGTCTAGTGAAGCCAGTGGTCCCCAAAGGTCATAATTTTAAAAAGATAATTGAAGGTAATTGTAATTTTAGTTAGAAGTTAGTTCAAATAAAAATGTAAGTTTTTTCCCCCATCCAAGTTTATGAATCCCTGGAAATCTATCCATGAGCCTCTTCAGAGTCCATGAACTCCAGACTGACTCCTTGAACTGAACCTTAGAGATTTTTTGGTCCAACCATTTAATCAATCATTCAGTCAATCAATAATTATTTATCAGGTTCTCATTATGGGCTAAACACTGAGGGCACAAAGACAAAGTGAAATCACTTCTGCCTCCAAGGAGCTTCCATTCTGTTGGGGAAACACACACACACACACACACACACACACACACACAGTAAATACAAGGGGTATAGGAATCATTAACATATGGGAGGAATCAGGAAAGGCCTCATGTAGGAGATGCCACTTGATTCTGAGTTTTGGAGGAATCTAGAGATTCTAACACGGGGAGGTAAGAAAACTGATATCCAGAAAAGTGTAGTGATTTGTGCTGAAGTGGTAGATATGCCATTTGAACACAATTTATTCTGATTTCAGAGTCTGAGGTCTATCCACTACACCAGATGGCCTTTCTTTTAAGGTATGAATGTTTTCCTTGCTCTAGAAATGAATTTCTGCTTTTTTTCCTCCTAGAAGAAAGCCAAAAGGAAGAAGACAGTGCTAGAAATTCAACTGGCAGAGACTTTGAAAAATCAGGTCATAATGAGGCTAGTAATCCAGGCTAAAGCTGAAAGAGGAGGATCAACAGAGACAGAAAAGAGAGAGATGAAACCTGAATGATGATGATGATGATAACAACTGACATTTACATAGTATTTTAAAGTCAGCAAATTGCTTTATGTAAATTATCTCGTTTCAAATGAAAGGACGTTTGTCATGCTCCTAAGCTGTTTTTAAGCCTGTGTCTTATAAATCAGAAAGAGTGAAGTGCAGGATAGAGAGCCACTGTTAGATGTTGAAAACCTGGATCTGTCTTGTACGTAGTAATTGTGTGTCCCTAGTCAAGTCGTTTAACATCTTAGCGCTTTTGGCAACTAAGACTAAGTTGAAGATTTATGGTCTTCATTGGTATAGGGAATTTTCTCATCCTGGAATTCATTATACCAATAAAATTAATGGTTTTGATTCCTATTCCCTGTCTTATGAATCCATGTAACTTTTCCCTTGAATTCGAATTCTTCACAGCTCAGGTTCTTAAAAGGGAAATCTGATAATGCCTCTTGGGAAAGCAGACCAGTTAACCTCAGTCAAATTGAATGTGTCAGAATGGACCTAACTTCTCCTCATCTGTCATTTAGAACCTTCTGATATTTGCATTTGAAGGTAATTTTTTCCACCATAAAGTTTAGTTACCATGAGGATGATCTTTTTTCCAACATGTTATTAGATCTTTAGAGGAGTTTTGAGCTAAAATGTATTTTGAGTCACTCTCCTATCTTCATGAATGATCTTGGTCAATGTCTTTGTTTTTATTTTCTCTCATTTTAAAAATAATGATGGCAAAAACATGCACATATATACATATGTGTTTGTGTGTGTGTGTGTGTGTGTGTGTGTGTATGAAGAGAGAGAGAAAGAGAGAGATGGAGTGAGATAGAGATACCAACTGGGAAGTCTCCCTTTTTCCCTCCCACCAAGAAATACAATCAAATGGATGTCAGAAACTAGTTTATATATTTCATACAGAGAGAGAGAGAGAGAGAAAGAGAGAGAGAGAGAGAGAGAGAGAGAGAGAGAGAGAGAGAGAGAGAGAGACAGAGAGAGAGAGAGACAGAGAGAGACAGAGAGAGACAGAGAGAGAGAGAGAGAAGAGAGAAGAGAGTTGCTTAGACCCAAGAGAGATTGAGGCAATGTTTGAAGAATCAAAAACTTTATAATCAACACCATCAGCAAATCTGTCCTTTTCCATTTTAATCCCTGTGAAATCCAGTAGACAGCCCTCTAAACCAAGCACTCACCCAGTTTTACACAATTTTAGTCTATTTCTAATGATTTCCCTTTCAGGCCAAAGGCAGAAGGTGTGTCATTAGACATGTTTTAGTTAGACTTGTGTTTAGCAAGCACTTCAAGGAATTTGCCTCATTGAATTTCAATGTTGCTATTCTTCAAGATCAGCAGAGAAGAAAAAATGGCCCTTGATTTTCCACTCAGAAAGTCGAGGGTACTTTGCTCATCTCTTGTCTACTGCATCATTAATACATTTTCCAGTACCCTATCCACCCTCCTCTCTTTTTAAGACTTAAAACAACCACAATTCCTTTCAATACTTTGAATATTGCAAAGAGGTTTTGCTCACTGAGAGGTGGAAACAGATTGCTGTGCTCACAGTGGGCCCTGATGAATCCATGTTAGTTAGTTGATTTAAAGACAACCCTTGCTTAATACAACCAAGATCTAACACTCCCCTAAGTAAATATCCATTCAAGGATATCAAGGAGCATAGAACAGACCTCTAAGAATGGAAAAGACCTTAACGATTATCTAGTCCATTTGCAGATAAAATAGAAAAATGGAAGAGTGTTCAAAGACAAAATCTAACCCACATTTTCTTTAAAAAAACAAAACAGAAAAACAAACAAACAAAAAAAACCCAACAACTGATGTTGAAGGAAATAGATGGCAGTTAACTAAAAGGAAAGGTGCTCTTGAATTAGATTCCTAAAGCATTGCACAGGCCATAGAGAGCTGGCCTCAGCCCTGAGGTTCTGGATTTAAGTGTGACCTCTGATACAGACTGGCTGTGCAGAGAAGATGTTGAGGGACCTTGGAGTAGTAGGAAAAGAAGGCAAGACATCAAGACTTTTACCCTGTCATAGCTTTAATTCAAGCATAACTAATTAAAAACAAACGAAACCTTAATGCTGAGACTTTGCTAAGATTTTATCCTTCTGGCCTTTGCATTTTTGGACACCAAATACTTGTAACAGGAGTACTTCCCTTTGCCAAACACTAGGGGTAGCCAAGTGGCACTAGTGAATAGAGTACTGGGCCTGAAGTTAGGAAGCCTGGTCTTCTTGAGTTCAAAGACAGCCTCAGACACTTACTAGCTGTGTGAACCTGGGCAAATCACTTAACTCTGTTTGCCTCGGTTTCATCATCTGTAAAATGAACTGGAGACAGAAATGACAAACCATTCCAAGTATCACTATCCAAACCAAGAAAACCCCAAATGGGGTCACGAAGAGGAAGACGTGAGTGAAAAATGATATGACAAAAGATTCAGGTCTAGGGAATGAGGAGTTTTAATCTAGATATTTTAGGGATAATCTTCTTTGGCAAAGAACAGTCTATAGTCTGAGTTCATTGATTCTGTTTTCAAATAGCAGAAATTTGTTAACCCAGAAATAGTCTGCCCAGTCAGCCAGACCATAGTCACAAAGAAAGAGAGGCACACCTCTGTGACTGAAAATCCAAAGGTTGAACAATGGGGCGGGGGGGGGGGAAGTATATACACTGACATATAGCTATATGAGATGCAGGGGTTGCTGCTGTTCTTGCACATTCCTTAGTAGTTACCTTCCCCCCTCTTTAAGTTACTTGTGTGGGGCTAATTTTCATTCAAGCAGACACTTATGGGACCAGGGCAAACTGAAATCATTCTTTCCCTCCCCTTGTGTTACTGCCTGCCCTCAGATTTGAATTTTACTTAAAAACATAAATGCATATCTATATTTAATTTGCAAATTGACTTAAATGTCAGCATCAGGGGGATTTTTCTGGCATAGAAAATTTGCATCTAGGGATGCAAAAAATGAAAAAGGCATTCTGTTTATCCCACTCCTTTGCTGTTTTATACCTTACCTACCCCTGGTCCCAACTTGCTTTCTGTTATACTTGTTTTCTCTTTCCTCTACTCATTTACTCTATAAGACCTGCATAACCACCACTTGGATGGGTTTCTTTCTGATTTTCCATTTTATTTCCATCAAAGCTTTCTGTTGTTGTTGGTTTTTTGTTTGTTTGTTTTTTGGTGAGGCAATTGGGGCTAAGTGACTTGCCCAGGGTCACACAGCTAGTGACTATCATGTGCCTGAGATCGGATTTGAACTCAGGTCCTCCTGACTCCAGGGCCAGTGCTCTATCCACCGCGCCACCTAGCTGACCCCTATAGCTTTATTTTTCACTGAATCACCACGTATTTGCGGACCCTGTTTTTTGCCTTTCTTTGAATCTCTAGCACTTAAGTCAGTGCCTTAATGAATATTTGTTTGCTGACTCTTGTTACTCCTTTCTGCTGAGTTTGAATTGGCAAAGATTTCAACTTCTAGTTCATTAAAAAAAGAAGATGCAAATCATCATTGAAGTTCCACTGAATTCTGACTCAGTTTCCCACTCTGATAAAGAGTAGGACTGGATTCTGCACATTGCCTCTTGACTACTTCAAGTCTAAGAACAACTCAGAAGAAGCAGTAAGTAGGATTGCTTCCTGAAACTCAGGGTTGGATATCTACCTGCAATGTACTCTATGAATATTTGTCCTTTGAGAGAGTGATTTGAATGTAGTTTAACTGATGCAAAGAAGCCTTCCTGCCTATCTGTTCTTTTACCAGCCTACTTGTCAATAATGTTGTCTTTCAGCACGTTCCTTCCCACTCATCCTCAAACACTGTCTTGATCTTCCCTTCTTCCCTTCACCCCTCCCCCCCCCAGTGATGTATCTCTCTGGATGGCCTGGGAAAATGAGATTAGTGTGTTGAATTCTTTTCCTGAGGAAATCTTGGCTCAAATCAAAAAAGAAGGGGGTCCCAGGAGAAAGAGCCCTGTCTGAGATGAAGGTTCAGAGAGATGGGTTTGGAATCCTAGCTTTGCCAGGTGTGATCACTGAGGAAATTACTTATATTCCCAAGAGCTTTGATTTCGTCATCTGCAGAATAAGGGTGACTGTTTATGCCACTTAACAAAGTTGTTCAAATTAACATGCAAATCAACATTTAAATGTGATCTATTATTATTAATGCACTTTAGTATTTATCTATCTTAGTAACTAGGCAATGAAGGTATTGCCTGAGCATTACTCATAGCATCACACTTAGGGAGAGGTGGTTTCTGGGGTCTGAACTTGAGTTTCTATTGGTGTAAGGAAATACTGATATAGAGACTCCCTTTACCAATGTAGATCCACAACTGTTCTATAACTTAAAGACTTGAAAGCCACACAGCCAGTATGTGGGGCCAGTATGTCTCAGAGGACAGACTGGAGCCTAGATTCTCCTCTCTCTCTCTCTCTCTCTCTCTCTCTCTCTCTCTCTCTCTCTCTCTCCTCTCTCTCTCTCTCTCTCCCCCCTTCCCTTTTTCTCCCTCTCTTTCCTTCTCTCACTCCATTTCACAAATGCTTTCCACGTAATGTAGAACCTCCTACCCTTCACATTTCCCACCCAGCTGTTTTTTCTTTATAGCAGTTTCCCCTACAATTTGTCAAATTACCTACTCTGAGTACCAACTCCTGTTCTTTGAGCCCAAAAACCATCTTATTTTCTCCTCTTTCTCAGGGTGTTTGAGCATCACAGATGCCCCATTTCACATTCACAGTCCTTGTTATAGAGCCAGGCAACAATGATTGTCCTCTTTAAAGCCTGGTCCCTGTATTTGATCAATATTACTGTTTTTCTGAGGATTGAAGTATATGCCATGTGGACTATGAGATGAAGTGTTTTTGAGTGAATACAGATTATTGTAATCATCATACAGATTAATCCAAATGCAGGAGTTATTAACCTAAGGTCCATGAGCCTGTTTTAAAATACTTTGATAACTGCATTTCAATGTAATTGTAATTGTAAAGGCTTGCTTTACAATCCTATATCAAATGCATTTAAAACGTGATTATAAGAAGTCCACAAGCTTCACCTAACAGTCAAAGGGATCCGTGGCATACACACAAAAAAAGATTGAGAACTTCATGGTAGTGTTGGCACTTTAGAATGATAGTGACCTTATTGACCAGTTACATTAAATTGACCTGTTCTTGGACCTCAGAAATCTCCCTGTGATATGACAAACCTAATCTAATAAATACTGGTCTGGGAATCAGAGGCTATTATCAACATGTCTCATAGTATAATTCACAAGAGCCAAGGTGGCATATTTTACAATGAATTTATGTATTATTGCTAACAATCAATTTTATATCCCTTTATTGACATAAATGCTGATGGACCTAGTAATATTCTGTGATTGCTTTGTATTAAAACGTTTACAAAAGGAGAGGACAATGCTTTTATAAAGCCGCAAAGTTTTTGAAAAGCAAGAGATTTTGTTGATATGTTTAGGATGCTCTTAAAGGAGAGGTGGTACTGTAGAAATGCAAACTTCAGTGGATGGATGGCCTGTGATGCAAAGAGCTTTTGAAGGACAAACCTCAGTAGATGTTACAGTAGAACGCTCCCTACTGGCCAGCAAGTAAAATGGATTTCATTTTCATTCCTTGTTAGCTCTGAAGTTGCTTTCCTGATCTTTCGTTCTTTTTGGATTAGGGGGTGGAGTGGAGGGAAGAGAAGGAGAGGAAGGAGTTAAGTGATTGGACAGTGTTTTTTCAAAGTAAATGAAGTTTCAAGCCAAAGAAAGGGAGACAGCATCCTTGATGCATAGGATCAGAGTAGGAAAGGACCTTATAGAAGTCATTGAATCTTACCAGCTAATTTTTATGGAAGAGGAACCTGAGTTTAAAAGAGATTTAGTGATCCATACTGGATCATAAAGGTATTAAGTGGTAGAGTAGTGAACTACACCCAGGTCCTCAGACTCCACTACGTTAAAGATTCTCTAAGTATACCAGCCTTTTACTTGGACATCAAGGTGACACCAAGGCTGTAAAACAGGCAGGTGCTCATAATGATGATAGTCTGAACTCTGGACGTGGCATAAGTCAGACACATAAAAGAGAGTGATTCTGGGAAAGATTTTTTAGTTTCTCATATCTTAGTCGACAAGTGGACAGAATCTGCCTTGCAAACTGAAATATGAAAGGTCAATTGCTATTTTAATAAGTGAATGGATGATCATTTATTAAGCACTTGCTATGTGTAAAATACTCGGCTAAGCCCTGAGGAAGAGGGAGTAAAAATAAAAAAAAAAATACAGCCCCTGCTCTCAAGGAGTTTGCGTTCTAATTTGGAAGACAAAATATATAGAAGGTTTCAAGTCAGATGGAAAAGTCCCATAGTCCTCAGGGTACAGTGGCAAAGCAGATATTAATGACTTTTCATATCAGCATGTTTGACAAATCACTTACTATCTAAGTGTCAGTTTTGTTATCTGTAAAATGAGGAGCTGAGTTAGATAATGACTAAGTTCTCTTCTGGGGCTAAATTCCATGATTCTCCTTGAAAATCTGATAGGCAAAGTTATTCCCAAAAGCAAAGAACCAATAAGACAACTCCTTGCCTCCCCAATAGTTTTCGAAAGTCTTCAATAGTCAACATAGTCATTGTATTGGGGGGGGGAACTCTTATTTAGAAGACTAATATGTGCAGTAGAACCAAAGACATTACCATAGAGTAATTTTCTCCATCCCCTTTGTTTTATAGGTGAGAAAACTGAGCCCAGAGAGATTGTAACTTCCCAAGGTAAATGGCATACCTCATGACATGAGGAAGTTGAACTTTTTCTAGAGCAGGTCCTTTGTTCCTTCTGCCTAGTCAAGTGCAATCTGTCTACTAGAAAAGGAGGAGGTCACCATATTTTTACACTAGAACCTTGTTTCAACTAACCTCATATCTTGCCCAGCAATTTATATCCCAGAGGAATCTCTGTAAAACAAAACAAAGCAGGTTAAGAAACTGAGGTACCCTTACTGCTCTAGGACAGAGCAGTGGGAGCTACATGGGAAAGAAATATAAGCAAAGAGCAAGGTGGATCAGGAGACCAGAATCTGGGAGAATACCTGGTTCTCAGTCTTTACTAGACTAGATCCTGAGGGAGAGGTATTGCGTCATGCCAATCTTTGCATAGTCCTTCATTCATAATAAGTGCTTGATAAATGTTTGCTGAACTGAATTATATTGAACTCATAGTACTAGAGATTACTTTGGCTTCAGATTATCTGCTACATGTACTTCCCTGTGCTTTTTCGTAAGTTATTTAGCCAACAGAATGATGTTTCTTTAAAGAGCAGATCATTCTTTATCACTCTCCCAAGGTCTTTCTTGGTGTCTCATCCTGGCGTAGTTGGGTCCTACTACCCGGATAAATCTTTGAATATGAGCCTTGAACACGGTGTTTGTTGTCCAATGATCTGCTTTGTTCTATTTGGAGAGGCTTACCACTTTTGTAACTCATGAAGAACTTTTACTAAATGAGTCACAATCTGCATAAGTGTAAAGAGTACTCAAACAAGAAATCATAGATCTTTCAAAAAACTTTAAATATCAAATACTTTTGGACTTTCTTCCATCCATCCCTTCTTTCTTTTTTCCTTCTTTCTTGTTGGCTTGCTTTCTACAAGGTTGAGATTGAGAAATCGCCGGGATGCTATTACTTTTAATGTTTCCGGTTATTTCCTCTTTCATATCATGGTTCCGAAGAAACCTCCTAATCCTGCTTCCCACGGGAGGTTGTCTGCATGTGCCCCTGGCATTTTTGGGCCCTGATTTGTGAGCCTCATAGTCCCTGCAGGGCAGAATCCCGCCTTTCCTGTAGGGGCTGTGTCTTGGGTTGTCATAACGTTTAGTGAGCAATTCCAGCAGCTCAAATACAGACACCGACCCAAGGAAAAGCTGCCTCCCAAGTTTAATTGCCGGATTCAATTTCTTGCGGAATCGCTTTTGATGTCTGGGAAAATCTCTTTAGTGGTATTTGTTGGAGCTTCAACACCAAAGGCAGAGATGGGGAATGGGAGGAAGAAAAAAGAGATGAGTATGAGGTGGGGCTTGAGATAAGGGGTTGTGTATATGGTGAGGGGAACGTCAGGAAGGGAAATAAGAGAACGTAGGTAGGGTCCTAGGGATCAAACTAGCTTCTCTTTGGTTTGAGCCTGCCCCTTAAGAATTCATTCCTCCTCTGGACCAAGGCCCCTATCCCAGACTTTGGAATTTCCTACAGGAGAAAGGCAGTATATGCGCTCCATAACTCTGCACCCAAACTTTTCTCCCGACCAGCTCAATAAAAAGAACTCCACACCTAAGCTCCTCACAGAAAACTCCATGTATTTGAGCAAATCATGCGGAGGATCTGGACTTGTGGAGAAGCGACCTCTGACTAAGGATTTTGGGAAACTTTCATAGGCATACAGCATCCGCGCTGACCTTGAAGTACAGGACAGAGAAAAAGAAATCAGTTTTTACCTTAGCTGATAGCTAAGGTGGGTCAAGAGAAGCCAATCGTTCCCCCATCTCAGTTCCAAGGGGAGCTCAATGAGTTCTAAACCTCGCAGGCAAACACACACACACACACACACACACACACACACACACACACACACACACACACGCTAATTTCTGCCCTTCTTTAGATTCAGAGAAAACATTCATTTCAGTGACTATAATTGAACTAACTAGCAAAATTTCTACGCAACTACTCTGAGTATAATAAAACTACTGACTACAGATATATTTCGGAGAGGAGAGCTTTTCTGGGTCCAGCGGTCTTGTCCTCCCGCCATCAATTTCTCCAGCTTGGTTTTGGAAGGGAATGGGAGTGAAATCCTCTGCAGGAGGAGAAAGCACACTGGAACATCTCCAGTTTCGGGCCAGAAGGACCATTTCTCTCCCCCAGCTGTGTTCCACCAAATTTGAGCTCCTTGGGAACAGAGGGAGGGAGGAGGAGAAGGTAACGGTCTCTCTAGGCAAGTGAATGAAAAAGATGGTGTGTTGGGGCACATAGCTTCAGTGTGATTGTGGATATAACCACCTCACAACTCCCTCCCCTCCATACACCCACTATCGCTTGAGAATTGTTGAAAGCTTAGCAAGACCATCTACATAGTGGAGTAGAATGTAAGTTCTCTGAAGGCAGATAATGTTATGGTTTTTATCTTGGCATTCTCAGAGTCTGCATAATGTGACTCACAGTGGTAATTTAATAAGTGCTTGAATGAATGAAGGCATACAAGAATAAATGAATGGAAAAGCTCTCATCCTAGAGTTTCTCTTGTTCCATAACTATACAATTAAAACAAAACTCAAAGTGAAGGAGGAAAAAAGCCTGCGTTTAACTAAGGATAATAATGCGCCTGGAAAAAGAGGTGAAGTCTTTTTCTGTATCCAAACCGTGGGGTTAACAAGCGAGAACCCAACGTGGAATCTCAGTGGATGGCCCGTAGAACTTTCGCTTTTAGCATGATTGATGCTATCATCTCCATTAAGGGCTATCATCGCGATTAAGGGCTACATAATTAATAAAGATTACACCCATTATATTTAAACTTCACCCTTAATTAATTGGGAGGGTGGGTGAGGGGATTTACGAGATCTCCGAGACTCATTTGCATTTGGAAAATTCCACCAGCATTACCGCATTGGTGTCACAGGAGTCATAGCCAGGCATCAGGACTCCAGATAAATTGGCTTAAATTGAGTCGTGGGCAAGTGTCTCTCCTTCGAGCCTCTGCGTCTGTCCCTCTTCTCAGCTTGCATTCTTTCCTAGGGGAAACTCGGACAGCGCCTCCCATTGCCGACCTCCACCGGTTTCTTGAAGCAAAACCAAAATCTCCCTTGCTAAGTTCTACCACCCTTTGATGCCCAGTCATCTGGTCCTAGGATCTTGCTCTCAGAAGAAAAGCGGGTCTCTCCTTTTGTGGCAGAGGGTTTCAAATCCTTTAGGGCCTCGGCTAGAGTGAATAGGAAGGCTGGAGTCCCCTGAAAGTTGCACACCCGGTCTGGGAAGCAAATAAACCCTAAGGAAGGTCTGCCTAGCTTTTTTATGCCTTCTTGCTTTCTTATGCCCCTTCTTCCACCCCAAGTCTACTCCCATTCTCTACGAAGGCATGAGACTTGTTTTTATCCTAATTTTTCTCAGCCAGAGGGAGATCAAGTCTTAGATTTAGGGACTAAAATTTACAGCGGGGGCCAAAGTCTTCAGAAAACTTCACACCCGTTTTACTGCTCAAGTTAAGTTAACGGGAAAGGGGGAAATATGGCCCTTAAATTGTTTCTCTAATTAAGATTAACTATAGAAGTGGGGAGGAAACAATACAAGTGCCTCAGCTTTGCTGAGTACAAGACTTATTTATGGAGCTCCATAGTCCAGTAATTTTATGGAGAGCGAGAGTAATTCCAAAGCTAAGGGCATATACCTCCTTGAGTGTTCAAAATTCCATTGGTGATGAGGAGAAGGTATTAGCCCCTGACCTTGCCAGTGTCTACCCAAGCTCCCTGCTCTCTTAGCAACAAGAGAGACGAGAATAAGCGAACAGGGAATAAACACTCTAATCTTGCCTTTCTCTAAGGAGGAACTGCCTTAGTACCTCCAGCCCCGGGGTGCCAAGAAGATAAGCCCCGAACCTCCTTCTCTCCCTCCTCCCAGTCTCCCCTCCCTCCTTCCCATCCTCTTCTGTTGAAGAGAGGGGCAGTTAACGCTGCTATCCTACAGGCGACACCAAGTCTTTCCTTGTTTACCGAAGCCTGGTGAAATTCACTTTTGTCCGGCGTCACACACATGTTCCTTGCTACCCGAAACAGCAATGAAATCCGATAATGAAATCAGCTCACCGAAGGGATCACAAGTTCAAAATCCCTCACGACTTATTATTCCTTGCTCTTTGAAAGACACACACACACACACACACACACACACACACATACACACACACACACACACACACACACCGGGGGGGGGGGTCGAGGGTGAAGGCTGTGTCAAATAAAAGCATCCTAACCCAAATTCTTTGGAAAGCAAGCAAAATATGACCGAAATTATTCCTCCTCTGCTTTCTAGAATAGCCCCATTGATGACCATTTAAATATCAGGCTTCAGGCAAATGAGCGAAATGATCCTAGCTAGACTCGAAGCGCTTGCCATTATAACAGATATGTGGTTGCACATGTTCTGAGCAGCCGCTGCTGCCCCTGCAACTCTTGCTATTTCGTTTGCACTACTGAACCATATCTCCTCACTCAAGTCCCACATGCACACACTATGGCTCTGTTTAGCAAAGTTGAAAAGATTTTCTTTCTTCCCTTTTTCAAAAGGAGAAGGAAAAAGAAAAGGGAAGAAAGAAGAGAGAGAAGAAAAGAACGGGAGGGAAGAAAGACAGAAGGGAAGAAAGAAGGGGGGAGGAAAGGAAAGGAAGGGAAATGAAAAGAATAAAGAGTCAATCCCCAAGAGATGGGAAATAATGGGGAGGGGGATGGCGATAAAAATGTCCTGTCATCGCCTCTCCTTCCCTCTTGCCATCCACCTGCCGCACAACGCAGGGAAAGGTTCTTGCTCCGCTTTCCTCTAAGTGATACCCTGTTTAAATACACAGTTTTACATACCTTTTTTCCTCTTCCTTTTCTAGGTCTGAAGAAGGCAAGTAATTGAAAAACAGCACGAGAGCGAGGAGACGTGTGGACTTGTGGATGGGGCATGAAAGCGATGGGAGAGACTTCAAAGGTTTCAGTAACGACTTTTCAACCTTTATTTATGTGCCTATTAATACAATATCCATCATGTAGATATATATCTTTATCCTTTAAACTGATATGCCGGGAATCAATTAGCTATGCAGATTACATTTCATAAGTTTCCAAATGTTAATCTTCCGGACTCTAGGCTAACATATATGTATATAATACACACATATATTACGCACACATATATATCCAAATAGTATTGTATTTCGTTTGGGAAAGGGAATCTTTTAAAACAATTAATCTCTGGGCTACTTGTCTTAACTGCTTCCTAAGGCTGTGGTCAAGGACTTTTCTGGAGGTTGGTCTCTAAATTTTAGAGGTTCAGTTCCACTGCAAACAAGACAAAAAAAGGCAATGGCTGTTGGGCAACTGAGGAAACTAATCTTTATAGGACTGACTGGTAATTTGGGAAGCTTGTTTGTGGAGCCTCTGTAGCTGTAAAAAATATATATATATATATTTTTTTTTTTCTAAAAGTGACAACTTCAAGGAAGTTTCGTCATTCTCTTGGTCTTAGCCTGAGATGATTAACTTTTTTTTTAAAAAAGACTTCTTTCCTTTTTCATTAAAAGTAGCTTTTCATCATAGCCTCTTGGATGGATTTATTCTTTTTTACTTAACCCCATCCTTTGGCAGGCACATTCAGATTTTTAAAAAGATTCTTCTAGAAAAAAAAAGGAAACCTTGTTTTTTTTAAATGTTGAGATATTTTGTGGTAATTTTTTAAAAAGGAAGTCAGAAGGAGATTAACTGAACTTACTGTTGTATTCACAGAGGTTCAAACCTATTCCTGGTTTAGTTGGGTTTTTCCTTTGAAAGGACGACAGGGGTAGGAGAAAATTTATCCAAAACCTTTAATTGGATCTTTCCTTCTGGTCACAGATTTGCTACGGAAATAGCCTGCTGCTGGATGGGGTAGGCTCAAGAGAAGCACAATTTCAGAACTGCTGTTTCTGCTGGGTAATCATTCCCTCCTGTCCCACTGTAACTAGTTCTCTCTGAAGACTTTTATATTGTGCGGCACAGGGACTCCCTAACTTTTTTTTTTTTGGCCTCTACTCGTTTTGTTTCCACACACTCCCAGGAGCTGATATATACAATATATATTTTAATCATAATTTGACTTCACGGACACCTTTGGAGAAGGAAATACTCCGAATGGATGCATTTCCTGAGTATGCAGGCGCCGAGGCTTGGTAACCACCACCTCCTACCCTCAATTCAACTTCATATCTCCTTGTTCTTCTAGAAGTGTCACCCTGACTTTTCCGTTGCCACAGAATGGAAAGAATCCGATGTTGAAGAACATGCGCCCAAAGAGCGGAGTTCCACACGCCAAAGACCCCTAACCCCTCAACCCCGACAACTTGAGCTGTGTGGTAAATTCAACCTTTGCAAGATTCCCCCAATGGCAAAGGTGTCAGCCGGAACAATGCCGGGTTTGTTTAAATGAACTGAACTGGACCTGACTAGTTTTTATTGTACAACCACACTCCAAAAGCAGCCACTGCCTTTGACTTTAAATGGGTCCATAACTTTGCCAATAAGCATAAACATCCCCGACAATTTTCCCCTAACCGCCTCCTACCCCCCCGCCCCCCGCCCTTTACAGGTATCTGACCAAGATCTGGCTCCTTGAATTGTCAAACAGGAGTCAGTGAGGTCAAAGAAGGAAGCGATTCTCCCTCTTCTTTCAACAGGTTATAAATTTCTGAATCAGGTTGTGTTTTTAGTTACCTGAAAATACCTATGGATACCAAGTCCTTATTGTCACAGAAAACTAAGAAGAACACCAGTTCCTTCCAGGAACCCAGCCCTCATTCTCACTCTTGTCATCCCCTCCTGCCTTCAAAGAGAAAGAAAACACTCTCCCAGCTCAGTCTCGCAGAAGCACGCAAGAACAGGGCACATCGTGTAGACATTCTGTTCTCAGGACAGAAACTCCTTCACCACCACCACCATCCTCCTCCCCTCCAGTGCCAAAAAGCTTTCTCCTATTGCTTTCAAACAGCTAAGAAAGAGCACCCCTGCTGTTTCTCACCACCATTCCCCTGTATCCTCCCAAAACTTTTAAGTATCTTAGTTTTCGCCTTTAGATTTCAAATCTCTCCGTGGCCCCCAACAGGTGGCCTCTTAGATTTGGTTAGAATGTACTTTCAATATTAAATAGAATAGAATTGTTAAATTTCTATAATAACCTCTTTTTTCAGGCCTAATTTTCCCTTGGATTAAGTTTTGGGAAGGTTCTTTTCCTTGTTTTGAATTAAGATTAAAACGGACGAACAACTAATAGCTGCAGTTCCAGAAGATATAGTGAGACTTTGAGGACTCATCTTTTTTCGCTCTTCTTTTATCTCTCATTTTTCACTTTCTTATTCTGATCTTTGTCTTTTCCTTCCTTCCTTCTTTCCTTTCTCCCCTCTTTTCTTTCGTTAAGAAACTTGTCTTACCTAAGAGACCTTTTCCACAACTCACCTAGCTGAATCATAAATTTTACTTTTGGAAACAAATCCAGGATGTAATAGTATCTTTACCCTCTTCAGCAGCTTCCTTTTCCCCACCATTGTCTACATCTTCACCATCATTACCATCCATTCCTTATTTGGAGAAACCTGAATATATCGTAATTGACTTTCTGATAGAGGGAGGAAATGGTGACATTTCTATTTAAGATACCTATGTCTACTGCTAATAACTATAGATTCACTGTTCCTGTGATTAGGTTTAATACAGAGCATTTACTAATCCAATTAAAAGCACACCTGGCCTGGAAAAGCTTTGTAATTATCAGGGGTGTTTTATCTACTCCCACTAGAAACCGTGAAATCCCATCTACAGGACTAAAGGACTCTAATATAGGAGTCTTGGCTTATGTGTTGAATCACTCTTTTGGAATTTTAACAGGTTTTATGTCATGGGATGGTACACAGGTATCCCTCCAGTTGCCCTCCCTTCTGGATAAATATTCCTTTAGTACTGGGAAAGGTAGAGAAGCATTTACACCAAGGGACAAAGACTCGATCCTTTTGGGGGCCAATCCCATAACGTAGTTGAAACAAAGAATTAAAGAAGAAAGAGATGGTTGGAGAAATGAGTATTCTCTTGAGTCAATCAGTAAGCAGAGTGAGAGCTCCATACTGGAAAGAGGGAATAAGAAATGTTCTTTGTGCTTGAAGTGTGACTTTACTTCTCTTCCATGCCAGGAACTGGCTGATAGCATCTATGAAAGAGGTGAGAGTGATTATCTTGAGACAAGTCTTCCTGTTGTTCATAAAGATAAGAGTTTAAGTTGTTTGGAGGGATGAAGACTTGTTTGGTGCAATTAACAGAGAAATTCCAGCTTACCACTTGCCAGAGCCAGAACAAAGTGATCTGTATGTATACACATTAAATGAAGTAGGTCATTGAGGCAATTAGCCTCTTAATTCCGGACCAAAACCACTTTCACCTGTACAAGTACTAGAAGTGTTTATCAGGTGACGGACGTCTAACATAGTGCCTTGTTCCTTGTAGGTACTTAATAAATGCTTGATAAGTGTATGTGAATATATTTAATTCCCCAGATGTTTCTTACAATTCTTCAGATCACTTTCCTTGTTGAGAGAGTATAGATGCAAAATGCATTAAAAAATAAAAAGCCTTATTCCGTTACTAGAAAACCTGAAGGTCTAGGAAAATATTAATGGGACATTAAACACACACACACCACCACCGCCACCACCACCACCCGCCAACATCTAACTCCAAACGCATTTTAAGAGACACAGGTTTCGGGCATTGCTGCCTAAGTAAAGTCCCAGTTCTCAATCCAAGAGCCCTCAGGAGGAGCAATCGTTTTCCAATTAGTAACCTGTATTCCAGCCAGATCCTGGTTTTCGTCAGAATGGAGAATCTTGGGCTGAAACAACAAGCTTAATGGTGACTGAAGAAAAGGCCACAGGCATGAGGTATCCACTTCGACTGCTGGCTGCTTGGGAGGGAAGAGGAGAGTGGCAGTTACCAATCTCTCCTCCTTAGAGTCATACAGAAGAGAAAGGATCGAAGGCCTAAAGTGGGAAGAAAGAAGCGATAGTTCACTTTGGGGAAGGCGTGATATACTAAGGGAAAGAAAAATGAAGGGGGGGGGAGGAGATTGAGTGAAAATTGGATATAATTTAAGATTTGCTGACTTGTTGATTCTTTCATCAGGGGATAGAAACCTTTGCACTTGATTTGAAAAGCAGATCGACGAACTTTAGACGCTTTGGCTACACAAAGCAAACTTCCTGTCTCTGCGAGAACACTACTTGGTCAGATGACTTCTGGACCAGTAGCCGGATTGCCTGCGCCTAACTTGGGCTCCCCTCCTCTGGGGACCTGGAAGCCAGGGGCTTTGACATCCCAGTTTAGCATTCGACTCCCTTTAGGACGGGATTGCCCATTCCTTCTAATATGGGCAGAATATTTGGAATACTGTATCTTTGGGAGCTCTTGAAAGCACATGCACACACGCACACACCACAACACAGATGACCCCCGGGTCTCGCACACATCAGGGAAAGTAAAATTGCCCAGTCCTTGCTCCATCTCTCAACATTTCATCTCTGCCTTTTGCGCCCTGGGCCAGGCGAGAAAAGAGTGAGAGGAAGGAGCTACGTAAACTAGATGCCCTGGACTTTAGCGACCTCGATTTATAATTTAATTTTAGTCTGCGAGAAATGGACTGAAGAGTTCTCCTTCTCGGTAAAGGAGCTAGAATCTCCACAGGATCAAACTCAGAGATATCCCCTCGGAATCAGAGTGAGAAGAAAGATCTCCTTTGCCTCACCAATCTGCCTCCTCTTGGGGACACAGAAAGCCTCACTCTTTCCCCCAACTCTGCAAACCCGTTTTGTCCTATTATTTGTCTAGAATAAAAAGTCTATAGAATAACTATAAAAAATCATTCTTTGGTTTCTTATTAACACAGAGTTTTGAAATTTTTTTTTAAAAAAACGAGATTGTTATGCGTTTTAAACCGTTAGCATATGTATAGAAGTATGCAGACACCCCCAGATATACAACGATTAACTTCAGTAAGCGTTAGCATCTCTCCTTCCTAAACCAGATCAAATGGCTGAAGTCTGATCTTTGCCATTTTGGGTTGATGCTTCACTTTTCTTCTGTTCAGGGGTAGATGAATAAGGTCATCGTATCCACTGTAGCCCTAAGAGCCAAGTGGAAAAAAAAAAGGAGGTGGGGGAAGTTTTCCTTGTTTCGATACTTTTACACAGTGCTTTTTTTTTTCTTTGAAAATGTCTTCTTTGAGTATGATTGATTTTGGGTCCTTGGAGATTATTTTTTTTCCCCCAATATGATACCAGAATGGAAATGAGAACTTTATCTCTTCCCCGAACTCCTCCCGCCCCCAGTCTTAGGTTCTTAATGGTGTCATTAGCTGGGGATAGGCCTTTGAACATCTCCAGAGAAAGATCACTCAAAATTATAGCTATAGCTGATCCGAGCGTAAGCTGAGTCTTTTTATGATGCTGTCCATTTCTCTGCATTTTTTTTAAAGGGCCAAATCGCTCCCACTAAGCAGATCCCCAGATCCTTGATTGATTTTTATCTCGCCTTATGGTTTTGCTTAATTAGGGGGTGGGGAACTAGAACGAACATTTTAAAAAACTGTCAAA
This sequence comes from Phascolarctos cinereus, assembly GCF_003287225.1. NCBI lineage: Eukaryota > Metazoa > Chordata > Mammalia > Diprotodontia > Phascolarctidae > Phascolarctos > Phascolarctos cinereus. The sequence continues at coordinate 63,315,890 of NW_027556180.1, forward strand.
GGAGGTGGAGAGGGGAGAGAAGGGGTAGGGGAATGTAGCAAAGGAGGTGAAGGGGGGAAAGTGGGGATGGGGGGATGGAGCAAAGGAAAAAATTCAAAAATCGTAAAAGGAAAGGGAAAAGTTTAAGCCCAGAACTCATTGTTTCCTTTATTTCAAAGGGGGAAACCTGAACGATTCTCATCCTTTTGATTGATTAAGGCCTTGAATAACTTGAGGCTCCGGAGTGACAGTTTCTGAATAGACTTTTGCAAATAAAGCGCACTGTGGAGCGCGGGGTTGGCACTTCAGAGTGTAAAGGAGGCGAGTTTGCTGGCACTTACCAAGTTATAAATAAAAGGACATGCACAATAGTACCTTCTTTAAGGACAGACAGTCTTTACAACACTCCTGGCGTCATATCCTGCTGTGGTCACTTCAGCTCCTAGCCAAGACTTAACTCCTTTTCTTTTTCCCCCGCGGTTTAGTTTGAATACTACAATAAATTCCTGAGAACAAATGCTCGTGAGCAAAACTTTAACATATAAGATGTATCTCTTCACTCTGATTCTATATCTATAGTCTAGATTTAGAGTCTGTCCTTTCCTCGGATTTTAGCTTAAAGAGAGAGAGAAGAGACTGTTTTATCTCCATTCCTTCCTCCTCCTCCTTCCCCTAGCTCCCCCCACCCCCGTCCTCGGACTTCACCACTGCCCTCGGCCTCCTCCTTCCCACCCCCAGTCGGAGGAAACAAAAGAACTTTATCAGCACACAGACTGAACTTTTCCTTTGGTTTGTCCCACACTTTGACCAGGGAATCACACAAACAGCTGCACGTTTACAATCTCAGTCTAAAGAAAAGGTGACTAGGGGGAACTGGCTTGAAGAAATTGTGAGGGTCGTGGATGCCTCCTTATTGTAATCGCTCCCCTCAAGTGGCATGGTGCCAAAAGAGGAGAGAGAGAGAGAGAGAGAGAGAGAGAGAGAGAGAGAGAGAGAGAGAGAGAGAGAGAGAGAGAGAGAGAGATTCTGCCTGAGCAGCTAGCTTTCCAAGACATTGTCCTTTTCCCCTTCTTTGCATTTTCTCCTGTCCACTTCTTCCTATGAAAGGACATTTTATCAAGGGAAGAAGCAATGGACTGGGTCACCCTTCTCTACTGAGGCCTCAATTTTAATGATGAGAAGAGAAAGTTACGGATTTCACCCAATCAGCTCGTGTATTCTCTAGACGGGACAGTCTCCGTGTTGGCCAATCGCAGCTCAGGGCTCCTGATCGAGCTTTGGGTGAAAGAACTAATAAATACTCCAGAGGAGAGTTCCTTTCACTCTGTATCAACAACAGGAAGAAAATCATTCCTGCCACCATCACTTCCCCCCTCCCCATACCCCCTCCCCCGTTCCATTATCAAAGTGTGCCAATCCCTACACCGTGGCCGAAGTCGCCTCACACCGGCTTGTGCTACGTCCCCAGACTTGCACAAAACTTTGTTGTCTTGGGTTTGGTTTTTCTTTTGTTCCCTCACCCAACCTTTTCTCTTTTTGCATTTCGATCGGAAAAGATCGCATCTTACTGACAAAACGAGAGGGAGAAGCTTCCCTTCTTCCCTCCTTTATTTTTATTTTTCCTAGGGGGAGGGGCTTGCTTGTTTCGGCGGAGCTCTAGATTGCCAGAGCTGCTCTATACTCCTTTTTCAGCCTTCACCTGGATACAATTTTAAAGTGAAGCTGTCTCCAAAATGACAACTCTGGCTGGAGCTGTCCCCAGAATGATGCGACCAGCTCCCGGACAAAACTACCCTCGCAGCGGATTCCCATTAGAAGGTAAGTTTGGCCCTTTCCTCTTCTGGCCCGACCCTAAAGCTGGACGCCTCGGAACTTAAGAGGGAGACTTTCCAAAGCTCTCCGAGCCTACATGTGTTTCCTCCGGCACGTTTTGCTTTCAGTTCTGCGTCGTTCTCTTTCAGCAAACAAAACCCAATCTTGGAACTAAACAGTACTGGAAGTAAGAAAGGTAGGAATTTGTCTTTCGATTTGCAAATTCAGATGATTGCTCCTAGCCTACACACACTTAAATGGGTTCGAATGAATTGCTCTCCTCTCCTAATCACTTTTTATTATTGTTGTTGTTGTTGCTGTTGTCTTCTTGTTGTTTGGGGAATTCTTTACTCCAAAACTAAGTAAACCCCCCTTGGATCACGAAGGCAGGCAGCACGTCTGAAGCTCTGAAATGAGTAGGAATGGGTTACCTGGGAATGGGTCAGGACTGTCTTCTCGTTCTCAGCATCTTGTGTCAAACTAGTAATTCTAAGGCAATGGTTTTGTTTTCATCATCTCCATCTCAGCTGTTGTTCTGGTCATTTTAAATTCACCCTAAGTTCCAAATATTTTACATCCATTTAGGATCAGATCTGCCCAATATTTTTGGGAAAGACACTAGGGATGAACTATGGTAAATATTCTTAAGAGTTAGTTTCCATCAGACTTGACTTGCAAGAAGTGTAGTGTAGTGTAATTTTGAGGGAAGTGTCATTCACATCATATACCAACATAATATAATGTAACAATCTAAAAGGAGAGAATATAAGGCAATGGTAGTATAATATGGTAGGGTATGATAAGATATACAGTACACTCGTCTCCTAGCCTCATATGCCATTTCCAAGCCACTTCTAATTCGTTGTGAGTTTCTTAAATTTCAAATCTCCCAAGAGAAGAGAAAGAAGTGTAACAGGTGAGGAACTACAGGATAATTTGATCTTTCACTGGGCTATTTTGAGCCTCCAGTGGTACAGTTACTATCTAGAACCCCTAAAGACTGTCAGACAGTCCAGTCCCCTGGTAAATGGAACAGCTGAAACGGAGGGTTTATTTTCTTAGAGGAGAGGCAACGGTGAGTTGCCTTCATTTGTGGGGTGTCTTCTCTATGAAGTACTGATCTGGGGGAAAAAAATCCAGCAACTCTTTTCTAAAACTCTTTCCCAACTTTTCAAAGTCACCAATCCCCCAAATCCCCAGCCACTGGAAGAAAAGCAGTTTGTTTTTTTGACAAGCAGTTTACACCCTTTCATGCTAACTTCACATAAGGCCATTTTGAAGTTTTGTTTTTTGTTTTGTTTTCTCTTCTCTTCAGAATTTTAATCATACAAGAGAAAGTCTCGGATCAAAATAGTGCGGTGCTATGAAGGCAAACATATTGACACTGTTATCCAGCTTCTAGTTGTTGTAAAATGCTGGTCCTATGATGCTGTATTTGTTAGACTTTTTTTGTGTCCGAGTCTATTTTTTAAAAACTCGTTTTAAGTAACATTTCTACTTTCCCTTCCCTCCTTTCTTTTTCTAAGTGTCCACTCCTTTAGGACAGGGTAGAGTCAACCAGCTCGGTGGCGTTTTTATCAATGGCAGGCCACTACCCAACCACATCCGTCACAAGATAGTGGAGATGGCCCACCATGGCATCCGGCCCTGCGTCATCTCTCGGCAGCTACGAGTGTCTCACGGCTGCGTCTCCAAAATCCTGTGCAGGTATCAGGAGACGGGTTCCATTCGACCGGGGGCCATCGGGGGCAGTAAACCCAAGGTGAGAATTCTAGCCCAGCTAAAGTTTGCTGCCATCTTGGCCTAGTTCTCTTTAGTTGGGTGTTGGGTAGGGGATGGGGGGCGGGGGGCGGGTAAGAAGTTTTTCCTCTGTGGGATTTTCAATGCAAATGTTTCTATATCCAGAGAAATGCTCAGTGCTATCGGAGGCTGTTTCTCTCACGTACCTACTGGATTAAATCTTGAGAGAACATCGTTACCCCTAAAACAAAAAATGAGTTTGGACTTTGGCCGGGAACTCAATATGCAAGTTATTTTCAAACACACATACGTCCCTCCCCAAACTATGCTAGCTATGTAGGCCTACCTGTTGGAGGCCTTTCTCTGACTCTTCATCTCACCACCTCTTCTCCTGTACCATCCCTCGCCGCCCCCCCCCCCCTTCTCCAGCTTGCTTTCACTTTATGGTGTCTGGCAGTTGGAGTCTATTCTCACAACAAACTCAAACTGTCCAGGGTGGGGAAGGACAGAAAGTCCAGGTGACTTTGAAACAAGCAGATGAAAGCTTGAAAAGCAGCTCCCCTCAACAACTTTCGAGCACTTTCCCGGTTTTCCTTTAAGGAATCCCCAGACCCTTCCTTTTCTTCTCACCGAAACTTTCGCACAGTTTTTTTTTGTGTGCGGGATGATATAGAGTATCTTCATTTGTTATTCCTAAGATGAAGTCAAGGTCCAGTGACATTTAGGTAATTTCTAATACACACAACCAAGAGGAGAAATAAGGCAAATTCAAGGGAAAAAAAATAAAAGATGAATTTAGGGATATTTGGAGGAAAATAAACATTCTGCAATCCACTTCCTCCAATGATACATTGATTTTTAAAACCAATTAGCATTTTAAAAAATCAGGGAAACAGTTTCTCAACCATGTAGCCACTTTGCTTACTATTTCTCGGTCAGTTAAGGAGGCGGAAGCTTCTAGGAGTAATATTTCCCTAGGCTAGCTCTCTAGGGCCTAGTTATTTAGTTTCGGGTTCCCGCAGATTCAGCTGGGATGCCCTCCGCCCTCCCCATATAACGGCAATAAAGATGGGTCGTGATCAGAAGTCCCTTGGAATTATTACCGCTAGTTTACAGCCAACAGACAACGCTCTGGGAGTTTGGTTTACCGTTCTTTGCCTTTCTCTCAGTTCCTTTTCTAGGAAAATATACTCGGTGAGTTGGTCGTTTTTGCTGCTAAGAGAGAATTTTGCAAGGGAATTAGAGCCCATCATGGGGACTAGAGTTGGAAGACCCATTTGTGAAGGCTCTAGAAGTAGTACTCCTTCGACCCTTTCAGCGGCCAACCGTGTCAACTTTATGGCTGGTCTGTTTGCTCTATTAAAGCAGGTGACAACTCCTGACGTTGAGAAGAAAATCGAGGAATACAAAAGAGAGAATCCGGGCATGTTCAGCTGGGAAATTCGAGATAAGCTGCTCAAAGACGCGGTCTGTGACCGAAACACCGTTCCCTCAGGTACTGAGAGCCATTCACATCTCCCCGAAGTCCAGCTTTCCCTCCCTGTTCCTCCTAGTTTACTGGCTCAAGTAGAAACCGCCTAGCACAGGATAATTGGGTAAGGCTATGGGGAGGGGATATCTAATAAGGAGCCGGCTCCCGGGGCCAGGAAATATTTAGAAAACCTGGATCTTAATAACCTTTATTTTGTGAAGGCTAGTTGCTTCTCGGAGCCGCAGGGAAAAGTTACTAAGCAGCCGCAAAATAGACTGCCTGTAGGCTAGGCACAGGAGGAGAGAGACCCGGGAGGCAAAGTGTTTATTAATATTGATGGTCTGTTTTAAAAAGAAACAAATGTTTTCGTAACCCCATCATAAAGGAAATAGGGGACATGCCACCGGAGACTTTTCAATGTCTAGGAAGAAAGATGTAGAGCAAACGTCCCATAGCTGAAGAGTCTCCACTGGGGGAGGAGGTGAAAGAGGAGCAGAGGGGAGGAGAGAAAGAGAGAGTTTGTTTTTAATTAAATAGAAACTACTTTTCCCTCTTCTCCCTGCGAGAAGAGATATTTCAGAGCATGGATTTGTTTACCAGACTGGAATCTGGAAAAAATAAATGAAGGAGAATGCATTTTCTTTTGATTTTACAATAGCAAACTTCTGGAGTTGAAATCGAAACCCCTCATGCCCTAAAAAAAAAAAAGTTTACTTTCTGTGCAGAATTTGTTTGTGGTACTCTCTGAAAACGAGCGCGGTAGTTCAATACTTTCTGCTCCACAGAGCTCGCTGGTTGGAAGGTTGTTCCTTGGCCTGGACACTTTAGGGAAATGCTTACCAAAAGTCAAAGAACAGGGTGTATGTAGTTCGGCGTCCTCAACTTGGCGCTTCACTGTTTCCATGGGTCGCAATAAACTCTATCTAAATTGGTTCTGGGGATGGGGGAGACAGGTGCTTGTGTACATTTCATTGAGAGGTAGGAACGTCTCAAGAGATGAGGCTGGGAGATTTTGAAGGTTGTTTTCAGATAGTCTGGGGAAGCATTTGGGAGATGTTTCCCTTTCGCAACAACCCATTCAGGGTTCCAACTTTTCCATTTCCCCTCTTCAAGTGAGCTCCATCAGCCGTATCCTGAGGAGTAAGTTTGGAAAAGGAGAGGAGGAAGATGCAGAAATTGAAAGGAAGGAAGTGGAAGAGAACGAAAGAAAGACCAAACACAGCATTGACGGGATCTTGAGCGAAAGAGGTAAAGGAGCGAGTTTCTTTGCTGTTGAAAACTGGCCGCACTCGGAGGCTGGGAAACTGGGGATTCATGGTTTTCGGTTTGCCTGCCCGCTTTTTTGCTTCAGTTGCTTCACTTGCCTACTTCAAGGCGGTTTTCGCGGGAAGGTCACAGAAACATTACTTGTCATTATTTGCTACAATACAGGTATTGGTGAATTCAAAAGAAAAAGAGAAAGGTGTACTGCGACCCCCTTTCTTTTCTTCCCTCCCCAGCATCTCCTCTATCTTTCTGCCTTCCCCACTCTTCTTATGGGATTTCATTGTCCAGAAAATGATCAGGACACTGATGTTGAGAATATGGTGTTTGCTATCTGGAGGATCTATGTCTTTCTACTTGTCTTGACTTCGGAGGTAAAGAGTGGGGAGTTCGCTGTGGTAGATCTTTCTTGAGGTGCTTTAGGGTACCTGGCCGTCCAGTAGTAAAAAGATTCATGTGAGTCTAGAGTTGTTGTGATATTTTTGTATATTGAAGTAAGACCAAAGAGGGCCGTGTCTCACATCTCAATACAATTTTAGCTCAAAGATAGATATGGGGGGGCGGGGAAGGAAAGGAGATGAGGAGAGAGAGGGAAGAGAGAGAGAGAGAGAGAGAGGGAGAGGGAGAGACAGAGAGAGAGAGAGAGAGAGAGAGAGAGAGAGAGAGAGAGAGAGAGAGACGGAGAGAGACAGAGGCAGAGAGAGACAGAGGCAGAGAGAGAGAGACAGAGAGGGAGAGACAGAGAGAGAGACAGACAGACAGAGACAGAAGCAGTTTTGAAGAGGATTCACTACCAGGAAGAAAGAAAGGCAAGGGAAGAATGAGAAGAAATCATTTTTTAAAAAAGTGTCTCTAAAGGAGTAAAGAACAGCATAAACCCAACTGAATTTTAGATACATACATCTCATAGATTTATTGAGATTTAAATTCTCGTATTTCACTAGTTCAGTTTTTATGTAGTTACACATAGAGTGTGTTGTGTGTAAATGTGGTACATATTTTTCATCTCTCCCACATCTTTTGATTTCTAGTTCTATAGCAGGGTTCATTATGTTGCACATGATATGTAGAAGTAGAAAACAAATGGGGGAAAAAAGCCTAATCTTGCTATTACTTGTATTTTTTGCAAAAATAAAGGGGAGGAGTAACTTTTCCAGATGTGCCTAAATATTGTAACTTTACCTAATAGTGACTTTTAAAATATTCGTTTGTCTAAAGCTACTAATACAATAAGAAAAAGAAAATTAATCACATTAAAATTGGGGGGGAGGAAAAGGGCTCTTCACAGTGGGTGGAGTTAGGTGAACAAGTAGATTTTGTTACTTTTGGCTTAAGATTTGTCAGAACACTTTCCAGTAATGAGTCCATCACCCAAGATATTATCCCCCCCCCTTCTTCCTTTTCCACAAGAGAGTTTACTTACAAGAGAGTTGAATGGTGGAAAGGAATGTTTGTATTACTTGGAGTTCTCATTTGCCTGCCTGTCACTTGGTTTTTCCTCAGTTTACAAGTTAGACTGGGAGGTATGGACTGGGGTGACCTTCACTGATGAAACTTTGAGGAAAGAGACTCATTTTCAGTAGTTTGTGTTATCCCTACACTTGATTAGAGTCACCAATACCCAGTTAGTTTTCTGTGATCCTGCTTGAAAAAGCTGGGGTTTCAACCTCTCATTCAGATCACTCTTTCAGGGTGATACTTATCACATGGAAGCTTAAAGTATCTCTTTCTGTCTTTTTCTAGTTCCTTGTCAGGCACCATTTCCTTTCAGTCCAACCTCCACTTGAACTAATGGAATTTTTATTTTCAAAAGCAAACTAAAGTACATTTAGATTGACTACAAATCAGAGCCAATATCTGGAATAAATGGAGAAGCTAGATGCTCAGGAATTGCTATAAAAAATAATCAAAGAGTAAATTAAATTAAACCTTAGGCTGAGAGACAAAGATATGTTTTTGCTGTTTCCTGCTAAGGTAAAATTGGTGATCAGCCTTAAATATGCTCCATTTGCAAATCCTATGTTACCTGTCTCCCAAGTTTTATTGCTGCCATGCAGTGGGGAGGGGGGGAGAGGGGGAGCAAAGAAAACAAAACCCAAAAGAGCAATTATCTTTAGTTTGAGGGGGAGAATTTTGAAGTTTTTGTAGTTCAGTTAGTGAGAAGACAGAAGAGGAGAGGAAAGGGGGAAAAAAGGGGAGAGAGAGGAAACTGAGAAAAGGAGAGAGGAAGAAGAGAAAAGGGGAGAGGGAGGGAGAGGAGAGGAGGAAAGAGGAAGGGAGAGGTGAAGAGAACAGAGGCATCAGAGAAGAGAGAAAGGAGAGGAGAGGAGAGGATAGGTGGAGGAGAGAAGCAGGAGGGAAGGTAGGGGAAAGGAGGAGAGAAGCTTCTCAGTGTCCAGTGCTTTGGTCCTTACTTGTTACTGGCAGCCCCCTAGCATTCTAGAATTCCCTTCTCTGCACATAGTCAGTGGAAGGAGAGGAGACAAAAAGTACCAAATGAGCTGGTCAAACATTTGTACAACTTTTCCAGCTTTTACAAAGAAGGCCTTCTATACACAATCTACACTTGGAGATGAACTTGGAAAACAAAGAGGGTAGAGTCCATTGAAACTCACACTTTAGCTTTGCCCAGACAAAGCTTCAGCTAGCAGCAGCTTGATGTGAACAAAAGAAGGCAACCTTTTTATAATTCAAGGAGAAAAGAAGAGAAAACAGCTCCACAAAAGGCCGAGAATAGACATTATGGGCTTGCAATGAGGGATGAATTATTCAATGAGCCCCAATAGCTGCTGCTCCAAGAAGTTTTATGGACTCTCCACCGTGGAAAAAGTGGCTATTTTCACCTACAAAATGTTTCTAGTCTTTCTACTCGTCTAGCTATGCCGGCTGCCATTCAAGAGAAACTATGGCCATCCTTTAAAACCAGAGTAGCCCTCCAGAATAAGGATAGAAAAAGAAAACAAAAACCCGCCCCATTGTTACAGGCAAACACACACCTCAGACTCCAAAGCCTAATTTAATTTGGGGTTGTCAGGGAAGCTGAATCTTTAGTCAACCCCTCCTTTCCCCTCCCTAGCCCAAGAGGAAATGATTGGAGATGTCTCGGCAAAGACTGGAATAGCAACAAAACAGGGTGTAGGTTCAAGAAGAACCCCAACACTTTCTCTTCAGTATTTGGACACCAAAGTAGAACGAGAGAAGGGGGGAGTTCAGGGCAATGGGCTTGGCCCAACCGGAAAACAGTAAATGTCTTTAAGGTAGTCTGGATGACCTGACAGTCATCGGAGGGAGATACTTCGCTTGAGGCTACCTTCCTCAATCCTGTATCTTCAGTGTTAGTTAGGATTTATTCCTGCTTTCATTCTCCACTACTTTTGAGTCTATTTTCTGCTATTATCTGTCTATTATCCTGCTCTTTTTCAAGCCTGGCTCTGGAGCAAGACCAAGTCGAGATCCTATGTCTCATTTTTGAGCCACAATTGGATCTAAGAATGGAAGGGAGAGACGTTAGGTGGGCTAAAAGGTGTCATGACTTCAGGAGTCCACTTCTTCCCGTCGCCTTCATTTCTTAAATCTCTCCCTTGCTCCAGCAGCAGGCAGACCCCAGCCCGATGAGAGCTGGGATGCAGTACCAGAAGGTCGCTCACGCTCGGCTCGAGCTCAGCTGAGCTCACCGGCCCACTGCGCTTCTCTCGCCTTCTTTATTCTGGCTCACCGGGACTGGGGCAAAGCATGGGGGGGGGCGGGGAAGAGGAGGGAAAGGAGGTAGCAAAGGGAACCACGACTTTTTTCCCTTCTGGAGCCCAGCTGCCTGGGCTGCCCTGGCTAAAGATGGATAAGCCAGGACCCCCCTTTAGCCAACTAGGGCCGAAGCAAGAAGCTTGGCCACTGGATCCCGGAGATGGAGAGATGAGACGCTGGCTGCCGCCGCCGCAGCGGCCCAGGGTGACATCGACGGCCCTGATCTCAATGGGCCCCTCTGTTCCCCAGCGCAGCGGAATTGGCCTTTAGGCGCAGTCACAATGGACCAGTGCCCCCAGTCATGCGCACTGCGTCAAAGGGCCGCTGCGCCTTCGGCCCCCTCTCTTTCTCGGAGCTACTCTCTGCTAACTCTACCGGCCGAAGCCGACTCAATTCCCTCCTTTATGTACTTCTCACTTTCATCTAGACTCAACCCTCCCCCTCCCCCTTTTCCCCTCTTATTCTTGCCCCAGGCTGACATTAGTGAAATTTCTGCGACCTCCCCCTATTTTTTTTTTTATTTTAAAGAAAGCCTTTAGCACAAAAGCCGTGACCAGTCAATAGAAACTGCTCATTCTCCTCCTTCTTCTCCTCCTCCTCCTCCTCCTCCACCACCACCACCACCACCACCACCACCACCACCACCTCCTCCCCCTCCTCCTCCTCCTCCTCCTCCTCCTCCTCCTCCTCCTGCCAGGGTGACGCTTTTCCTGTTTGTGAGTTTTGGGAAACATTTTTACTTTGTGTTGTAATGGAATTAGAGGACAGATGACGACTGTAAACTGGACACGCGACTAACAAGCCTCTATCTTAAATATTTAGATGCAATGTTACAATTACTGGCTTGTTGCATAGACTTTGAAGTGGCTGCTCCTGGGCTAAGGGGGAGGAAGGCTAGATTACCAAATTGATGTTTTGATTGGGGTCGGAGATACGCTTTCTGTGTGTGTGTGTGTGTGTGTGTGTGTGTGTGTGTGTGTGTGTGTGTGTTAACGAGTTAGCAAGGAAGGTTGACACAATTCTTTTGCCAGTCTTGATGGACCCCAGGCAAGGATGCTTTTAAAATTTTCCCTTCATATCTTAAGGCCTGACGATTTTAAAAAAAATCATTTTATTTATTATGTTCTAAATCTGAGCAATAAAGGAGTCATTCGCTTCATGTTTCAGTTGGGAAATCAGATTGCTTCAAGAATTATTAGAGGGGGAAAAATAACCAACTAAGTGGTATTTGGCTTGTGGTGGCATTTTTTAGTAGTTTAAAAATACTTCAAAAGTGTTTTAAGTATTTCATTACTAGTGGGATAAAAACCTCTAGCAATTTTATAATTAGCAGGGCACTACTTAAAGGGAAGGAACTATAAGGCCAGCTTTTCACGATGATGTGGAGGACATTTTGGGAAAGGCTAACTTTCTTACAGATTAAAATCATAGGGGAAATAACTTTGTGCTCATTCCTGTAGGATTTTTTTTTAAACACTAGACAACCCATTTCTAGAATCTAGGGTCTGTTTATTCTATTTAGACTACAGATTTATCTTTTAAAAGTATTTTTTTCTCTGAAATAATTACAGCATCGAATTTCTGAATTAGTCACATGTTAAATTTCAAAATGTGAATATCAGAGTTGCAAGTGAATTAGACTACTGGTAGGAATTTTGGTAATATTTAGCTGTAGAATTTGAGGGTGGGTAGGTGGGAAAGGAATATATTTTAACTCAAACAGAAGAAGTAAAATCTTAAGATCTGTTGGTTAACTCATGCACATTCACTTGTTTTCTAGGCGTTGAAAACACGCAAATGTTCTCGTTAAGTGCTTGAAAATTAGATGTTTATTTTTGTATTTGATTTGGCTACTGATAGCACTGGAAAACTACTGGGGTTTGCTATAGAGTAGCTGTACTCACGCTGATAGATCATTTAAGAGTCCCTAGGGAGAAGTAATAAAAGTGGGATGAGAAATGAAGTAGAACTAGCAAGTGCTCTTTAGTTAAGGAGAAACTGAATGAAATACTAAGCAATAAATCTACTGGATACAAATTTTTCCATATAAATGTCATTTCAAATCCACGAACAAATACTTTTTGAGGGGGAAAATACAGTAAGCGTGAAATTAAATTTTAAAGTCCTAAACGTAGGCTCTGACAGGAGAGGTTTTTTACTTTTTGCTAACGAAAAGAATGTACACATAAGTGTAAGGCAGAAAAGAATTTTCCCCAATTTACTCCGAAGTGGGTCCACTCCCTCCACGTTAAGTAAGGCGCCTTAACTCGGCGTGGCTACGGGAAAATAATGAGATTTAAAAGCCCCAAACTAAAACAAAACCCTCAACTCTGACCAGAGTATAGTGAACCTGGGGCATATGTGGAGATGCTTGAGTTGGGTGATGCCACTGCTAAAACAGACAATTTCTTTAAGAGGGTAAATAAAGATTCCAGAACCATTAGCCATGTACATATATAACTAAGGAAACCTTACAAGGCAATTAAGCAGTCATTTTAATGTCTTATCTCACTGGTTGCTCTGCAGTTGTTTTACAACTGGGAACTAAAATCTGAAAAGGAAGTTTTCAGTATGCCTGGCCAAATATTGATTAAGTAGTTGTTTGTTGATACCATTGTTACAAATTAAAAGGCCAGTAACTCTGCCCCTTGTTCATTTTCCATTGTAACGGGTTCTTAACCACCGAGATCAAAGTAGGATCATTTCAATTTATCTGTCTTGGAGAAGCTTTCTTTGCCTCAGAAACCTCTTTGGATTAATGGCCACATGATCTCTAAGAAACAGTAAATGAAGCTTCCATTTTGTAGCAATCATGAAACACATATTCCCCAAAATGCTTTGAATTACATGTGGCTTTTTCATGTTTAAAACTAAAGCTGGATTGGCACATTTATTATCAAATATAGCCTGGGTTTGGGGCTAGTAACACACACGGGGGGAAAAACCTAATTCAATTAGTTTCCTTTAAATTGTCTTCCTGGTGAGTATGATTTAGAGAGGATTCCTCTTTTTATACTAAACAATGTGGTACATAATTAAACTCACAGGCAACTGAGAATTATATTTACTACATTTTCTTGCATGTGTTTCCCTTCTTTGTTTATTTATAGATGGTTAGATGACTCTCATTTGTATTTATTATTGCCTGTAATAGAGAAGATGTCTGTATGTATGTTGTTATAGTTCATTTATAAGTAGGCCACTATGAATTACAGTAGGAGTAAACTATTCCTCAGTTGTGTAAGATAAACTTTTAATTGTCCACTGAATTGGACTTGGTGTCATCATGATTTCATGATAAAAATATAACAATGCATCAAATAAGTAAAAATTAACATATTGGATGCCAGGAAAAGTATTTTCTCCAGATTTCCTGACTTAGTGCTGACTTTTAGATGAAATGTCAAATATTTGAGTCAAAGTACTCAGTACATTTGAATATGTCCTTTTATTGTTATGATGAAAGTCTTTGAAGGGCATTTTTTTTCTCTTGAAATTCTCATCTAGTTGCTTAATTCTATTTGGAAATTCAACAGATCACACAGATTTGGGCTGTGAAACGTCTAGCAAATTCTATTTTTAAAAATAGCCACCCTGTTTTGGAAATCTGGAAGGTTTCTTCCTATCTATCTCTGCTTATTCATCATCTGTATCATCTGTTTCTGCCATGTCTAGGTCTTGTTTTTTGTTTTAGTTAAGAATGTATACTAGTTCTTTTCTTCAGTCTGTCTGCCTCTTATAGTGACTAGGTCTCTACCAGTCATACTGTGGTGCAGATGGATCATCACTGATCTAGTCAGCTAAACATCAGAATTCTGGACTTGGCCGGTGGCAATGATGTTAACAGGGATGGGGAAAGCACCTGGACTGTGATGTCACTGGTGGGGAACTTCCCCTGACCAAAGCAAATCAGCAACTTCTCTTCAACATAGAATCTTAGAGAGTTGTCTGGAGCACTGACAATATAAGTGACCTGCCTAGGGTCGTATAGACAGTATGAGTCACTCAGGATTTAAACCCAGGTCATCCGGGTCCTTGGCAAGCTCTTTATACCCCAATGACTCGTTGTTGCATTGTTGCATCTACGAAAGAGGTAATAGGGCATCGATCAATCCATAAACATGAAGCATTTATTAAGTGCCTACTAAGGGCCAGGCACTTTGCTAAGGACTGGGGATTCAAAAGACAGTCCCTGCCCTCAAGAAGTTCACAATCAAATGGGGGAAACAACAAACAAGTAAATATATACAAACAAGCTATATACTAGATAAATAGGATATAATTAATAGAGGGAAGGCACTAGAATTAAGAGGGCTTGGGAAAGGCTTATTATGGAAGATGGAATTTTAGTTGAAAGTTAAAGGGAGCCAGGGAAGCCAAAAGATGGAAATGAGAAGGGAAAGTGTTTCAGGATGGGGGACAGACAGAAAGAATGCCCAAAGCTGAGAGATAAGTGTCTTGTTCGTGGAATAGTCAAGAGGACAGTGTCACTGGACTGAAGAGTACTTGTCAGGGAGTAAGGTGTATGAAGACTCGGAAGGTAGGATGGGGCTAGGTTATGTTGAATGCCAAACAGTGGATTTTGTGTTTGGTCTTGGAGGTGACAGGGAGCTACTGGAGTTTACTGAGTAGAGGGTGGGATAGGGCAGGGACATGGTAGACAGAACACTGGCAAAGGAACCGTTGTGTGACTGTGGGAATTTCTTAACGTCTTTGAGACTCTGACAACTCTCTAAGACTAAGAGGAAATCATAGGCTTTGAACAATATAGTTTAAGCTTTGTAAAGCATTTTTATTAGTGTTGTCTCATTTGATCCTTACATCAACTTTGTGAAATAGATGCTACAGGTGTTTTATTATTGTCTCCATTTATCACACAGGAAAGCAGAGTCTCAGAGCTGTTAAATGACTTGCCCATTGCCACTCAACTAATTTGGATTCAAACCCAGGAAGTCTTCTCCTTTTAAATCCAAGGCCCTTCCCTCCCCCCCCTACCCTTATATCACACAACCTCTCTCTCAGTAATTGGTATATAAACATTTCATATTAATATAGTAAATGGAATCAAGTTCAGCCAGCTCTCCCTAAATACAGAATATGTGTTTAGATAAGGCGGGAGAGTCCAGCTCCAAGATTCCAACTGGGGTGGGGTAGGGTGGGGTAATCCTGTTCCCAGATATAGGGTGGAATCAAAAAGGGAGAACTGATGCCTCAAATGATTAAAAGAGTGAAGTGAGTTGATAGATATCTCTCCCAAGAGAAATACTCTATGGGACTTATAGGGTCATAGATTTTAATTTGGAAGGGACAGAAATCATCTGTTCCAACTTCCTAATTTCTATGGAGGAGGATACTGAGGGCCAGAGAGGAAAACTGATAAGTTCATACAGATTCTAAGTGGCAGAGACAGTATTTGAACACAGGTCTTCTGACCTCAAAACCTGTTAACTTTCATTAAACCACAATGCCTTGTGAAAAAGAGTGAAACTTAGGAGACAAGATGCATGTTTTAAATGCATAGGTTTTGATTAGGATGATTTAAATTGATCTCTGGATTATGGGTCTTGAATGCTGCCCCCAATATTCTCTTGCTACATCTGGTCCACTTTTTTCTTACCCAGTAATCTCCCACTGTCCAAGACTTGCTGGAAGTCAAGACAAAGTAGAGCCCCTTTCCCTCTTAGGAAGACGAGATTTTCCTCATTCATGTAAATGTACAGAGAAATTTTAGTATTACAGATTTAATGCTTGAAGGTACCTTAGTGGAGCTGGGAATTGAACTCAGATTCTGTGAAGCCAGAGCCAATATTTTTTTTCTCCCACTGCATGGCAAAAAGCCAGATTTTAACTTATGCTTTTGAGGATTGAGCTGAACATTCGGTACATGCTGTCACCCATCAGCTATCATCCACAGGTTGCTTGGTCAGTTGAATCTGGGTCCATCACCAAAAGAATGTCACAGGAAGTTCCCATTAAACTATGCATGATGTGATTATGTTGCTTGTGGAATCAAATGGATCTAATTACTTCCCATTATCATATAGAGATCACTACTGGCACAGTCATCAAAATTCAAGTTAGTATTACCCTCAAAAGACCTCTTCAGTGGCAAATCATAAACCATTGACTGTCATCAAAGCTAGATGTGGATGGGACTTTGGACTAAGTGGAAGGATACTCTTGGCAACTTCGCTATATTTCCCGCTGTATCCCATCACAGATGCTTTCACAGCAAAAGTAATTAAAAAAATACTTTTGCTATTAGACAGCCTTTGTAATGTGTGAGAATTTGAGATGTGTTTCATAGTATGTTTTCCCTAGAAAAGTATTTTCTGTTAATTGCCAACATCCCTTCCCTCTGTCAACAATGTCCACTTTATCCTTTCTATATCTTATTTGTACATAGTTGTTGCATGTTGTCTCTGCTATTAGAATGTGAGCTCCTTGGGAACAGGTTTTTTTTTTCTTTCTTTCTTTGTATCCCAAATACTTAACCTAGTGCCTGGAACAGAGAGTAGATATTTAATACCTACTCAGATTCAGAGATCTTAGGCTGACATGTTATAGTAATCTCCCTGTAGAATGTAAGCTTCTTGGGGTCAGGTGTTGTTTTCTATTTTTCATTTTGTCTCTAAATTCCCAGTGCTTTTTACAATGCCTGGTATGTTGTCAGAGCTTAATAAAAGCTTGTCATATTGGACTGGATTTGGAACAGGTATAATAAGTTCAGTGGTGTGAAACAGGAGTTTGCATAGTGAAAAGAGACCTAGTTTTGGAGTCAGAGGGATGGAGTTCAAGTACTGTCTCTTCCTCTTATTTCGTGTGTGTGTGTGTGTGTGTGTGTGTGTGTGTGTGTGTGTGTGTGTTTAACAAGTCAACTAGCTTCTCTGGGGCTCAATTTCCTCATCTATAAAAAGGAGGCCACTGGATGATGGTCTCTAAGATTTTCCTTCAACCTCTAAATCTATGATATTATGACCCCTTTGCAGGAGATTTTTAAATGAAAACAATCTCAGGGGGTTGCAGTTATTAAGTCAAAACAGTGTACATATACTTGTCTTCAGTCTTACGGTAGTAGTACAAAATATCTTATTGTGCCATTATTAGGAGGCCAAACCTCCTTCTTATAAACGGGCTGTTGGTACAACCAATAGGTTACTTTTATCAAGAATGCTGATGCATTTTCCTATAGGTCCGCATTTATTTAAACATGAAAATTCCATTTTTCTCCTCCATGACTAGATAGCACCTATCTACATCCCATTCTTTTCGCCTTCTCAGCGTATGTGCAGCAATCCTTCCCTTAGTTGTATTTATCCCTCAGTAAATATATGATATATGATATACATATATCATTTTACTAGACACCAATGGGAATATAAATATTCTCTTCTTATACCTAGTATTTACTTTAAAATATGTGTTAGACAAGAAACTAGTCATTCAGATATATTCCAATGATAAAACTATACCATAAAATCTCAGGCTAAGCATGACAGAATGTCTGAATGAATATACTCCTTTCTATAAATGGGAATATGCCCCATAACCATACTTGAATTGCATCTGAACCCCCCAAAATCAATAGCTTTAATTAATTAGAGACATACTTCTAACTCATAAGCTGAGCAGAATTGGTACCTCTGGGTCTTCAGAGGGTTGTAGTGAATGGGAGCAACTTTGTATTTCAGTCAGTTCTAATATGATTATGACTTAAGATTATACACTTTAATTTTTCATGATAAGCACATACCATTATGGCCCATATGTAGAAACTGACTCATCTGCAAATGAAACCAATGGTGATTTTTTAAAACTCCACAAAAGCCCTAGAAAAAAAGTGATCATTTGTATTGAATGAAAAAAGTGGGTTTGGAATTATGTTTTTAAAGAATTTATGAATTTAGTAGTTTTGAAAATAATGAAATTTATTTTTAAAAACAAATTTCATGAAATTAGGAGCAACGATTTTAAAGATCATAGCCCTGAATGATCTGTTTCTTAATTCAATAAAGTGTTTTTCTTAAATTAACTTTATGTTCTAAAGCACTGAATAGACCTTAGTTCTGGCCTTATGGTAGGTAGTGTGGGTAGAAGAGCTCACTACAAATAGATTGATTTACGATTCTCATATGTATTCTCTCTTCATTAAATTTTATTTAGTCTCTTTAGTTAGTTCATCGAACAGGCTCCTAAATTTTCTGGCTGTATATTTTATTCAGTTTGCTGTATTTTACACAATAAATGCATTTACTGATGATTCCTCTTAAAGTATTCCCTTTTAAGATACTTTCCCACTCCTTTAGACTTCAAGTCTAGAAATACCAAGCAGTATTTCAATATATTATTGTTCTAGCCCACTGACCACTTTCATGTGTTCTGTTACTCTTTTTAGACTCAACCCTTCTATTCATTCAGTCCCTAGCTTGGTTTTGGAATTCTAGGTTCTGGGAATCTCCCTGTGTTTAACATGTCCATATGCTGTTGTATAGAGAAGTTGGGGTGAACATAGAAAAAACCACCATTTGAGAGAATCGATGGGGAGCCCCCTCTCTTCGTGTATTTCTAGCTGCTGGAGCAGTTTGGCAATCCTGCCACTGGAGTGAAGGTTGTTTTCTTATCCCCACATGCACTGGCCTGACCTGTCTCTGAGATAGGTCAGGTTGGGGCACAGCCAGTTTATGCAGCTGTTGAGGCTTAGGCATCCCAGCAGGCGGCCAAACTCGCAGGCTGGAAAGTGCTCCTAGTGAACAGATAAAAATGTCCCTGAGAGCCACAGGGTGTTCTGAAGGGGGTAGATTCCCTCTGACACTCTGATACGTTTTAGATGACAAATCTAGGGAAGGAAACTTCTGGATTAACTAGCCCAACCCACTGCCTAATGAGAGAAGGATCCTTTCGATCCTACAATCTTACTAACTTTAACTTGAATGAATATCTTTTATGACTGTTGAAATGGGATTCTTTCTTGAGAACAAAGACTGAGAGTACCCTGAAGAAAATGGTGCTGGAACAATTTTATTTCCTCATTATGCAATATATGCAATACTCAACTTCTTAAAATAATAATTGCTAACATTTATATAATGCTTTATGGTTTGCAAAACCTCTCTCTCTCTCTCTCTCTCTCTCTCTCTCTCTCTCTCTCTCTCTCTCTCTCTCTCTCTGTGTGTGTGGTGTGTGTGTGTGTGTGTGTGTGTGTGTGTGTGTTGTGTGTGCGCGCGCGCGCGCGCGTGCGTGTTAGTTAATCTGATCCTCATAATGACCCTGGAAGGGAGGAGATATCATTATCCCCATTGTACAGTCTAGGGAACTGAGGTGAAGAGAAGTAAGTGATTTGCCTTGACTCACCCACTTAGGGAGTGTCTGAGGTAGGAGTTAAACTCAGATCTTCCTGATTCCTGACTCCATTCTATCCATCATAACACCTAAGCCTCCCTTTCCCTTAGAAAATAATACAAATTCAAGGGAAACTTCCCTTCTTGATTGGCTAGCTCACTTTTCTCTTCCCTCCCATTCTCTTTTACTCATTGATTGTTTTACCATCTAGACCTTCTGTATTCATCTCAATTTCTGTCATTTTCCTTACTTTGTTATAGGTAATTTTTGGATATATAAGAAATGCATGCCAATGGAAGTAGTGTTGTTTGTAGAAGGATATAGAGGTTATGGATGGTCTCTAGCAAATAAAATATATAAAGAATTTATGCCTTTCAAAGTCAACAATGGTCTTTCAATTTAATATTAAATATTTAGATTAGAAATAGTGGAGCATACTTTATCCTTTTTGATGTTTTTGAAATGGTGGCCTGTGAGTTTGTGGGCTTCTCAAAGTCTAGAGTGAGAACTTTAAAAACACTACATAGCATCCTCCTTCCTCCCACTAGGATCCATACAAGACACATTATGCTTTTCACATCGGCTTGTCTCTCTCTAATCCTTTCAGTTTATCTTCCCCCAGACACAATGGTTGTTGATTTTTATGAAATATATATCTTATTTTCATAAACTGAAAATTATGGTTGGAGAAATCAGCCAGGTGGATCTATTTTAGAAGAGTAACTCTTTCAAAAATTGCCCAACATGTCTTAAGTAAAAGTCAATACATTTCTCAAAGTCAATCTTTCGACTCATTCCTCTTTAGTAATAGGCTTTTTTTAAAGCAGGAGACAAAGAAACTAGGGATCAATGATGTATTTTTGAAAATTAAAACCTTGATGTAGTTAAAAAACAGAAATAAAAACAATACTGTATTTTTCTCCTTCAATTACCCATCTCAACACCAGAGCAACATATTTCTGCTGATTAGGAGGTAGGAAGGCAGCTTTTAAAAATCCTAAAACTTTTGTTTTAAGCATGGATAAAAGTCAGAGAGATAACCTGGATTTTCTTTCTATGTTGTCCGTAGAGAAATAAGTCCAGAATGTGACTACCTCTCCCTTAACTTCTTTATGGAAATGTAAAGGATTCACATTCAGGTGATATAAACACACTGGGTGTAAGAGCTTCAGTCCTCTTCAAAGGCTGTACCTAATTTAGTCTGACTCAGTCCCATAATTTGTGATGCACTAATTAGTTTGTACGTGTGCAAGTTAGATGGCTGTGCAGCTCATAAAAGATGCTCAGTAAAAGTCAAATTCAACAAAAGGAAAGATAAGGTTAGTGAATAAATTTACAGTAAGATTCCTGTCATCTTCTTTTTCCTCAGCTTCTAAATAAACTCTTTACAGAAACATTTTCAATGTGATAATACATTAGGATCGGGGAGCTTTATTGATTATCAACATAGGCAACATAAACCATAGTTCTGAACAGAATAAATTTGATCATTGAAAAGAGACAACCTAAATAGTCAAAGCCAGGAGTTGATTCTCCCACCCAGAATCTTTACTACCAATTTTAATTTTTCACTTCTTTAATTACAAAATTATAGAGTCTTGGAACTTGTAGATCATTTAGGTAGCCACTTCAACTTTACATTTCATTTTTCCAGGGAAGATGAAGTCTAATTGGCAGGGATTTTTAGCTTTTATCATCAGTTATATTTTGGGAACACCTTAGGCTTCTGACTTTACTCAGTCTATGTCTAAATGAGGAAGGGATACATGAGTATTACTGGATGGTGTTCTCTTAACATCTCATCTGGTCCGATGAGAAGCTATATCTATCCAGTAATGGGAATTTTCTAGAGGATCTTTTCATAGAATCATAGATTTAGAGATGGAAGGGGGCCTGAAAGATCATCTTGTCTAACTCCCTCCTTTCATAGATGAGGAAACTGAAGTTTGGAGTTAGGTGATGGCCACATGTCCACACAAGTGGTACAAGATAGAGAACCAGGATTGGAATCCAAGTCCATCTCACTTCAGATCTAGGGATTTTCTATTTTTTCACAATTTGATGGATTTTCATGTAAACTAAGAAACAACAGGAGGAGAGAGAGAGAGAGAGAGAGAGAGAGAGAGAGAGAGAGAGAGAGAGTGAGTGTGTGTGTGTGTGTGTGTGTGTGTGTGTGCACACGCGCGCGCATGCTTTGAGAGGTGAGTGGGAGGAGACATGAGTAGAAAATCCGTTTCTGTACTTTATTTCAAGGCAAAATCTGCCAATGGTTACTGGGATGCCAAGTTTCCACAAATGGATTAATTTCTCTCTCTCTGAGAGGTAAAGGAAAAGGAGAGAGTCATGAAGCTGGTATTTCAGCACATCAATTGAACCTGAAAAGGGCCAGAATAGAAAAGAAAGGAGGGCAAGAAGGAAAACAAGAGACTTTGGGAGACTATCAGAAAGGACCAGGCCCATCTGGGTACCCTGTCCTTTTGGGATTTAGCATCTATGCTTAAGCAGGTACTCTTTTTTCCCTTATTCTTATTTCATTTTAACTCCATTTTCTACACAGGGAAATTCTGTTGTTTTATAATCCAGGATTTTAAAATTGCAGACAAAAGGATAACTCCAGTGAATTTTTTTCTAGTAGAGTTGGAACTGTGCATCTAATTGGCTGTAACTGTGTGTCTTTTATTTCATCTTGTTTTGCAAATGTCTACATAGGCTAGCATTACCTAGTTTGTGGTGGGGGTTGGGGGTGGGGAAGCAGTTCCAGGGGTAAATAACACCCGTATTCATATGTATACCTACCTCATGTAACCATAGTCTCAAAATCTCCCACAATCTTCTACAGGCAAATTTATTTTCTATGATTCTTCCATGATTAGAGTTTTTCAATTAAGACAATATTTTTTTCCAACGTATGAATTGAAGAACTATGTTCAGAGAAGCAATATATTGTAGTACATTGATGTTAACATTGGAGTCCAGAAGATCAGGGCTCAAATGCTTCTTTTGACACTGACACAAACATGTTACCTGACCTCTCTGCACCTCAGTTCCCCTCATTCGTAAACTGGAGATGATAATGACTCTAGTATCTATTTCACAGGGTTGTTGGGAGATTCAAATTAAATAATGCATATAAAGTATATTGTAAGCCTTAAAGCTGGATTTGTCAGCTACTATTAGCAGGATAATGTCATGGCAGTGTTTATGTACAATAGTGAAATACCATTATGTGGATAGGAGACATGTTGTTCTTACCCTTTGTTCCCTGGATAGCTTTCCCCATTTTATTCAATTTAACATAAACTATTTCTGCAGTTTTCAACTGAGGATTTTCCCTGAAATGAAGCCTTTTTTAAAAAAAAACAGAAAATTAAATTGATTAGGAAAAACAATAGCTGTCTTTCACAATTTAATTTTCAGTGTTGGAA
This sequence comes from Phascolarctos cinereus, assembly GCF_003287225.1. Classification (NCBI taxonomy): domain Eukaryota; kingdom Metazoa; phylum Chordata; class Mammalia; order Diprotodontia; family Phascolarctidae; genus Phascolarctos; species Phascolarctos cinereus. Next base: position 63,338,660 of record NW_027556180.1, read on the forward strand.
GTTTACTTGGAAAAACTTTAGGAAAAAATGGTTGTCCCCCAGCCAGCAGTTTACAGAGAATCATTAAACCAGAGAACAAGTTTATATTTTTCAAGCCCATGATTGAAATTTGTTCCTTCTTAAAATGCTTTGTCCAACTCCTTTCCTGACCATGGCAAAAAGGAAGCAGGCCTGATTTTAGGTGAAACTGAGGAAAGGTTTGTTCTTGGTGCCCTCCCCCTTTTCTTTCTGTGCTCCTTCCTCCTCACTTCAATTGGGTTAATTCTTCCTCACCTCCCCCATACCTAGAGCAATGCCCAAGGTCACAGTGAAAGAAATTCCCTATTTCTGTGCTCTTTCTGTTATACCCCATCCCCCCACCCCCACCCCAGAGTTCCACCTCAAATGACATGTTTATCACCAATTATAATTGTTCTGCTTCTCTGAGCTCCAGCCATGCCTCTTTCTGGAGTTTCAGAAAACTCGTGCATACTCAGCTTTTCCAGGTTGTATATTCCATCTGGAGAAGGCTAATTCTTTGCTATCCCTACCCAAACAAGTAGTCCTGTAAGCTTGTATAGGAGATTAGTTAAGGGGAGAATAACTAATGCTCATTGTGGTTCTTAATGTGGGGCCTGTGAACTTAAAGGGAAAAAAATGATACCAATATTTCATTGTAGTTAGTTTCTTCTGTAACACAGAGGATTTTATTTTATGCATTTAAAAACATTATTCTAAGAAGTCCATAGGTTTCACTAGAATCTCAAAGGGTTCCATGAAACATAAAAAAGATTAAAACCTGCTGTTGTAAGTGAGCATTCATCTTTACTATTTAATATTTAGTATCTTTTGGGTTCTAAACAAATTCCTTATAGCAATACATTTACAATGTGACAAAATATTAGGATGGAGAATATTGTTGATCATCCACATAGGCAACCTAAAGTAGAGGGCTGAACAGAGTAAGTCTGATTAATGTAAAGAGACAAGCTTAATAATAATCAAAATCAACTGAAAAATTAGAACTAATTCTTTGGTGCCCCATTACAAAACCTAGACTATTTAAATAGCTGGCCATCTTTGCAAGAAGATTTTCAACTCATCTCAATCCAACTCTTGAACTTTTGTTCAAGAAAACACAGAAGATCACTTTATGTGTGGTAGACTGCAGTGAAGTCACTGACCAGTCAGGACTTTGCTGACTCACTCTCTCCAGATTATGTCTTTCATCAGGTTTTGGGGTTCCCTGGAAATATCTAGACTTGTGGTATCTATAGCTGCTTAGGGTCCAGAGGACCCTCTCTAATCCAGAGTTATTCAATGAGATCTACTTCGAGCCTGGACTAACTCTGGGTTTCAAAGCTCCCTTGGCAAGTGCAGGGGTATTCCTGGTGTTTCAACTTCCAAGTGAAAAGTTTAACTTTACAACAAACAATAATAACAAAACATACACTTCTATATCACTTTCCTCATAACTATTCTGTGAAATAAGTAATGCAAACATTCCAGAATTTCTGGCCTAGTGAATCAGAAGAAAGTCATAGTGATGGTAGTGATGGCTGGGGCAGAAGACGAGAAGTAATGTCTATATCTGGACTATTTTCCTGGTATCTGTGTCAAATCTCTGGAGTGAAATGACACTCCCCAAAAATCATTCCAAATGAGAGCAAGCCCTTGGCATAGTGAGGCAGGGCTGTTGCACTCTAGGGCATCAACCTTAGTTGAGGTGGTTCCGTGAGTCACATCTGTGACATAATAGAAGGAGCTTAGCAAATGCATACAGGAGATCCAGCTTTGCCACTAAATTACCTTTGTAACATGAGTAAATAATTTGTTCTCTCTAGACTTCAGTTTCCTTGTCTTCACAAAGGGGACAGTTAAGTTCAGTAACTTTTAATGTTCTTTCCATTTGTAAAATTGTAAGTTTTTTCAATCCTTACAAGTCTTTTTTTTTTTTTTTGAGACAACTGGGGTTAAGTGAGCCTTCCCGGAGTCACATGGCTAGTGTTATGTGTCTGAGGTCAAATTTGAACTCCAGTCCTCCTGACCTCCAGGGCCAGTGCTCTATCCACTTTGCCACCTAGCTGCCCCTACAAGTCTTCTTAAAGGTCAGTAGCATTGAGATCCTCCCTGCTCTCATCACCTGAGGTATTAGATGGCCCTTGCCATCATTTCTTTATGAGGAAACTAGACCTTCATATCTTATAAGAACTATTAAAGTTGATGGTTGCTCTCCTACTTCCCCACTCTGCCCTATTTGAGGTAGTTTGTTGTTGTAAAGGTTAATTTAGACATTCTTGTGTGCATGTGGGCTGGATTTTCCCTTCTCCCATCTAGTGGAGATATATACAATATTGCAATTTTGCCCTTGCTACACATCCCTAAAAGGGGTGTGTGTGTGTGTGTGTGTGTGTGTGTGTGTGTGTGTGTGTGTGTGTGTGTGAATGTATATGTATTAGGAAGTTCAAACGAGCATCCTCTTGGCTATTAG